>NC_084733.1:90235868-90250868 GCF_033978785.1 Entelurus aequoreus
TAATTTGATGTCATATCCTCATGTATAGTCATGTGTGAAACATGACAGGTCAACTGCCTCGAATGTCTGGCATTTTGAGTTAGGGTTGCGTGTATTTTCAATGAACGTCCAGGGTTAAGAAGGGGTTAAAAACAAAACAAATTGTGCGCGCAGCAGCATTGGTGAGGGAGGGGCAGAGAGAGAGAGAGTTATGATAAACGCGCATGCGTCGCCAGGCTCTGCTTTTTATCCATAGATTTATCACATTTAATTTTTTATTATCTATAGCAGGGGTGTCAAAAGTGTGCCCAAGAGGCCATTTGCGGCCCACAGATAATGTTTTAAAGGCCCACGCACATTCTAAAAATACTATTAAAATAAACAAAAACATAACAAAAGTGAAATAAAAAAGCTTAAAGGCCTACTGAAATGAAATGTTTTTATTTAAACGGGGATAGCAGATCTATTCTATGTGTCATACTTGATCATTTCGCGATATTGCCATATTTTTGCTGAAAGGATTTAGTATAGAACAACGACGATAAAGATCGCAACTTTTGGTATCTGATAAAAAAAAAGGCTTGCCCCTACCGGAAGTAGCGTGACGTAGTCAATTGAACATATACGCAAAGTTCCCTATTGTTTACAGTGATGGCCGCATGAAGTGAGAGAGATTCGGACCGAGAAAGCGACAATTTCCCCATTAATTTGAGCGAGGATGAAAGATTTGTGGATGAGGAAAGTGCAAGTGAAGGACTAGTGGGGAGTGGAAGCTATTCAGATAGGGAAGATGCTGTGAGAGCCGGGGGTGACCTGATATTCAGCTGGAAATGACTAAAACAGTAAATAAACACAAGACATATATATACTCTATTAGCCACGACACAACCAGGCTTATATTTAATATGCCACAAATTAATCCCACATAAAAACACCTAGGTGTTTGTTATGCTAGCTCCTAGCTACTAGCTACTAGCTCGAGCTAGTTATAGCTCGAGCGGGTAATATGGACGGGATCCCGTATATATAACCAGCCAATACAATTCAAACACCTGCACAACACACACACTCACTCAGCCCAAAGAACCGTTCACCTAACCCAGGGTTCATAAAGCTTATATATTTAACCAAAGTTACGTACATGACACGCACGTACGGGCAAGCAATCAAATGTTTGGAAGCGCGCGGGTGGGACCTGATATTCAGCTGGGAATGACTACAACAGTAAATAAACACAAGACATATATATATATACTCTATTAGCCACAACACAACCAGGCTTATATTTAATATGCCACAAATTAATCCCGCATAACAAACACCTAGGTGTTTGTTATGCTAGCTCCTAGCTCCTAGCTACTAGCTACTAGCTCGAGCTAGTTATAGCAATTGTTGCGTTGACCAGCATTCCTCCAATGGGGAATTCAAATTGCTAGTCTCTCCCAGATTCTTTTTATGGCAATATGCTGATGTTTATATTCAATCGCCAGGCAGAAGTTGGTATTTTGTGGTTTATTCTCCAAGCTTAGAGGACAAACCTGAGACCAATCCAGCACACCAGCGTTCCCCTGCCCGGTCCAGATCGGTCTACCAAAACCCCGGAACTCCTGTCTACTTCCTCCTTCTCCTGTCCCCCCCACCTGCTGTTTCCCCAGTCTAGCTGTGCTCCTTATTTTAGGAATGTAATGGCAGTCTCAACAAAGACAGCGCTCTGACTCTAACCAAGGACACTCGAATCCAAGCACTTTGTACCACACGAGACATTAGCTGATGTAAATATGACTATAGGAGTTTTTAGAAAGAAGTAACACTTAAATATGGATATGATTCTGATCTGCTTCCCACACAAACGATCAAATGTTTTGGAGCGTACTCACGGTATTGTGTCTGCGTCTGTTAACGAAGTCAAAGTCCTCTCGGTAAGAGTCTCTGTTGTCCGAGTTCTTCGATCTTGACTGCATCTTTCGGGAATGTAAACAATGAAACACCGGCTGTGTTGTGTTGCTGACTTCCCTCGTAAAATACTCCGCTTCGCACCGACTTTCTTCTTTGCTTGCTCAGCTTCTTTCTCCATAATGCAATGAACAAATTGCAACAGATTCACCAACACAGATGTCTAGAATACACCCAGAATGAGATGAAAACAGCTATTTCGTATTGGCTTCAATGGGGAAGCCATACCTGTGTTCTACTGGCTACGTCACACGCATACGTCATCCTCAAAGGCGTTTTGAATCGGAAGTTCCCCGGGAAATTTAAAATTGCACTTTATAAGTTAACCCGGCCGTATTGGCATGTGTTGCAATGTTAAGATTTCATCATTGATATATAAACTATCAGACTGCGTGGTCGCTAGTAGTGGCTTTCAGTAGGCCTTTAAAGGTGAAATGTAATTTAGAAAAAGTTACCGTATTTTTCAGACTATAAGTCGCAGTTTTTTTCATAGTTTGGCCTGGGGTACGACTTATACTCAGGAGCTACTTATGTGTGAAATTATTAACACATTAGCGTCAAATATCAAATAATATTATTGATCTCATTCACGTAAGAGACTAGACGTATGAGACTTCATGGGATTTAGCGATTAGGAGTGACAGATTGTTTGGTAAACGTATAGCATGTTCTATATGTTATAGTTATTTGAATGACTCTTACCATAATATGTTACGTTAACATATCAGGCATGTTCTCAGTTGGTTATAACGTACACTTATTCAGCCTGTTGTTCACTATTCTTTATTTATTTTAAATTGCCTTTCAAATGTCTATTTTTGGTGTTGGGTTTTATCAATTAAATTTCCCCAAAAAATGCGACTTTTTATCAATTAAATTTCCCCCAAAAATGCGACTTATACTCCAGTATATACACTACCGTTCAAAAGTTTGGAGTCACATTGAAATGTCCTTATTTTTGAAGGAAAAGCACTGTACTTTTTAATAAGGATAACTTTAAACTATTCTTAACTTTAAAGAAATACACTCTATACATTGCTAATGTGGTAAATGACTATTCTAGCTGCAAATGTCTGGTTTTTGGTGCAATATCTACATAGGTGTATAGAGGCCCATTTCCAGCAACTATCACTCCAGTGTTCTAATGGTACAATGTGTTTGCTCATTGGCTCAGAAGGCTAATTGATGATTAGAAAACCCTTGTGCAATCATGTTCACACATCTGAAAACAGTTTAGCTCGTTACAGAAGCTACAAAACGGACCTTCCTTTGAGCAGATTGAGTTTCTGGAGCATCACATTTGTGGGGTCAATTAAACGCTCAAAATGGCCAGAAAAAGAGAACTTTCATCTGAAACTCGACAGTCTATTCTTGTTCTTAGAAAATGAAGGCTATTCCACAAAATTGTTTGGGTGACCCCGAACTTTTGAACGGTAGTGTACGTTTTTTTCCTCTTTTATTATGCATTTTCGGCAGGTGCGACTTATACTACGGAGCGACTTATACTCCGAAAAATACGGTAGTTTTGTTTGACAAAAAAGGGCGGAAAACAAACAAACCAAAAAAACAACATAAAAAAAACTAAAACATTTTGAAATGAGGAATTGATCTGAAGTTGATGTAGACTCCAGAGATTTAAGCGTTAAATATAAAATGTATGTATGCCCTGGCACACCATTATCATCATTTCATGACTCAAGCAAAACACTTTTTACACTTTTATACTGAAATAAATACACCTACAACTTATTAAATAAAAACATAGAAAAACCTACCAGCAGCGGTAAAGTTTGGATCCATGAAGGAAAGAAGAAAGTGAATGAATGTTTATAACTGAATACATTTACATATGTATAGAAATTTGTTTTCTTTTTTTATTATTTTTTTTAATGAATTAAGTAACGTTTATGAAAACCTTTTTCCAAAACACAATATAGAATGTGAGATATAACAGGATAATGCATACGTTTATCTTTTTTTTTCCAAAACGCTTACAAAAAAGTGAGGCCCCAAAAATTTACTGTGGGACCCCATTTTTATGACTTGATGGGGTCCCCCGGACCCCATTTTGAAAATTCCTAGCGCCAACACTGCTGTCAACAGAGGAGAAAAAAGGATGTATTGTCTGAGTTATGATGTAAAGGAGGGGTGGTTGTAATTAGGGATGTCCGATAATGGCTTTTTGCCGATATCCGATATTCTGATATTGTTCAACTCTTTAATTACCGATACCGATATCAACCGATACCGATATCAACCCATATATGCAGTCGTGGAATAACACAGTTATTATGCCTAATGCAACAGGTATGGTGAAGATAAGGTAGGTACTTTTTAAAAATAATAATAAAATAAGAATAACTAAAAAATACTTTATAAAGAAGTAAAACAATATAAAACAAATTAAAAACTAGTTAATAAAGAACTAGTAAAAAATTAAGTTAAAGGTTAATAGTTAGTACTATTAGTGGAGCAGCAGCACGCACAATCATGTGTGCTTACGGACTGTATCCCTTGCAGACTGTATTGATATATATTGATATATAATGTAGGAACCAGAATATTGATAACAGAAAGAAATGGGGGGAGGGAGGTTTTTTGGGTTGGCGCACTAATTGTAAGTGTATCTTGTGTTTTTTATGTTGATTTAATTAAAAAAATTAAAAAAAATACCAAAAAAACCGATACAGATAATAAAAAAACTGATACCGATAATTTCCGATATTACATTTTAACGCATTTATCGGCCGATAATATCGGCAGGCCGATATTATCGGACATCCCTAGTTGTAATGTATAAGTATGTGTCAATGAGAGGGCATTTTATGACTTTTCTTAATTTGATTACATGCTATAGTATAATTTCATTGTTATAATTTTATTGCATGTTTTTGTATCTCTTTAATTTAGATAACCAGGGACTGCAGATGGCTATTCAGCTATAATGTGGTGCAGAACATATATGTCTTTGAGCTTCATGTCTCTGTGCATTGTCCCTTCAAATAAAGACTAAACTAACAAGCTAATTAAAAAGGTTGAACAAATGTAAACTTTAAAAAAAAAAACTGTATTATATATTAAATATTTTTAAATTTTTATATAGAGCAGGGGTGTCAAACTCATTTTAGATCAGGGGCCAAATGGAGAAAAATCCACTCCCAAGTGGGCCGGACTGGTAAAATCACGGCATGATAACTTAAAAATAAAGACAACTTCAGATTGTGTTCTTTGTTTAAAAATAGAAGAAGCATATTCTGAAAATGTACATATCACAATGTTTTTTTTTTTTTTTTTTACACTTACAATAGTATTATATCTTTATTTGTCATTATTTATACTTTCTGAATAAATTATGTGATAATGTTCATGAGTCAACACATTGGTGTTAATTTTCAATCTATCAAGATAAAAAAAATTGTATCAAAATCAAATTACAGGATGTTATTTATGTGGTTTGATCATTTTCCTCGATTGATGTACTAACATGTGGTTTATTTTGTACAAATATAGCATCATCTACAAAGATGCAAATAATTGCTATTGCGACATCCAGTGGACACATTTAGAACAGCTGTTTCTTTCATTCAAAAATTTCAGGTTCATTTTTATACTTAGCAAACTCATCTCGCGGGCCGGATAAAACCTGTTCGCGGGCCTGATCCGGCCCTCGGGCCGTACGTTTGACACCCCTGATATAGAGCATTTAAATAAATTACTGGAAAATGATTCTATTAATCATATCAATAATGACGACAAAATGATCAGTCAAATAATGATACAATCACAAAAAGGAATCATAATTTTAAACACGTCAATTACTAAATTTAAATAAATAAATACAAAGAAATCAGTCAATAAATAATACAATTATGAATAATAAAATAACGAATATTTTATTTTTTACATTAATTTCCAAATCAATGCAAAGTTCAATTTCAATAAATAAATGCAATTAAATCAAAAAAAGTATTATAACAACAATTGCTACTTAAAATAATGCCTGCATTAAGACGACTTCTACTTGTTCTACTACTTAAAATAATATAAGTAATCATTTTTAAAATCAATCATCAATTTAAATCCAAATTGGGATTTTATGTGCTACAGGTGATGCTATTGGACAGCGAGGCTGCTGATGTAACTCCAGCATCACCGCTGGCGACTTTACACCCGGGGAGGCAGAGAGAGGATGTCCCACTCTGCACACTTGTCACACTCGTCGACGTCCACGCCACAGTGACATGGCCTCTCCAAGGCGGCCTGGTCTGGGAGGCCAAGACATCAGAAATGTGATGCAAAGACTGCAAGGTGAGTGTATTGTTATGGATTTTCAAATTCGGTGCATGGTTTTGTGGCGCTGCTGTGTCGGGTTGCGGTGCTGATTCAGTAACTGGGCTGTGGGCCAGCCCCAACTTTGTCGGAGGACAGGATGCTAACACACACACACACACACACACACACACACACACACTCTCACACACACACACACACACGAGACAATACATCTGCAGTAGAATATGAGATCTTTGCAGGTTGCTGTATGTGCTTGAAATTCTTGCTGATGCTTATTTTTTGGGGGGAGAAATTGCGTAAAATTCCAAAAGTATAATGTTTGCTTCAAAGACAATATAAAAAAAAAAATAACAACCTTATATTTTTTTTACATTTTGACAGAAAAAAAAATGTATGTACTGCATAAAATTGCATACATTTTAAAAATTTATAGTATCCAATATTGCAACACATTTTTTGTCAAAATAAAAGTAAATACTTAAATATCTGCTTGACTTTTATATATATATATATATATATATATATATATATATATATATATATATATATATATATATATATATATATATATATATATATATATATATATATATATATTACTGTAATATTGTACATGGTAATTGGGATTTGTTATATTGTATATATTAAACAATATAATATATAATAATATAATTTATCAGTATATATTATATACTGTATATATAATATGTAAATATTACATATATTTTATATTGCTGCTATGGTACATTTTTAGTCTACTTCATACCTTTTGTTTTCCCCCCTTTTTGTGTGCCCTTGTGTGCATTATCCTTTCCATCCTTAACCTTTCCATCCTTTGTAACTGAGCTACTGTGTGGAACAATTTCCCTTGTTGTCAGGTCCAAACACTGATGACATCTATTAAACAAGACAAGAAGAAAGGAATTAAGCAGAGACAGAATTAAATTTGGCTCAATGAGGAGAAACGCGTACACCTGTACCCTTGTACAGTGTTCCACGCTCTGACGAAAGATTGTACGCCTCCTCTTTTATTTGGACTTTCCCTGATTACATGGCAACAGCTGTTTCTAAAGGGACGGGGGTCGTAAACAGCCATCGCCTTTGATTACTAAACAGTTCAAAGAAAAGGTCGTAAACAGTTCAAAGAAAAGGTGCCTGGAGGGGAGTCAGGCCCTGCTTCCTCTCCTCTTTGTAGATCTCGGGTCAAGACAAAATCTTCCTGTGGATTAGAATACATAAAAGAAACCGACGCCTTCATGTCGCTTCCAATCCTACACAGTGGAGTTTTACAAGCCTTTTGTTTGGTAGGGTTAAAGACAGCTTTTGTCCTCTCGCAGGGCGAGCTGAACTCAATGTAACACAAAGTTTTGTGATAACTTAGATACAATTATTCTGGCATTTGTGGATCAATAACGTTTGTCTAAGTCTACTTACAAAGCAAGTTATCCATGGAATTGTACACTGTAAAAATTCAAATACATTTTTCGGTAAATTGTACGGTGGTCTTTACAGCATTATACTGGAAATGGAAAAGAAAAACACTGTTTTTTTACGATAAAAGTCTGTCGTTTGAACTGCCGGTTTTTGTTGTTGTTTTTAAGGTGTATCACCGCAAATGGAAAACAAAAAAATTACGGTTCAAATCTGGCAGCTCAGATGGCAGAATTAAAAAAAGTGTTATTGTTTTTCCATTTACCGTAATATGTTGTAAAAACACTGTATATTTCAAAGTAAAATTCAGGTGAATGAGTTGCCATTTTTTTCCTGTAAAATCTACAGATGTTTTTTTTTTTTTTACTGTGTACATAAAAACATATTTTTAATAATCAAATGCGTAATTCATATTATTTGCTGTTTCAAAACAGGCCCAGAGCATAATACGACCACCATGCTTGACGGTAGGGATGGTGTTCCTGGGATTAAAGGCCTCACCTTTTCTCCTCCAAACATATTGCTGGGTATTGTGGCCAAACAGCTCCATTTTTGTTTCATCTGACCACAGAACTTTCCTCCAGAAGGTCTTATCTTTGTCCATGTGATGTCAGATGAAACACAAATGGAGCTGTTTGGCCACAATACCCAGCAATATGTTTTTTTTTTGTTTTTGTTTTTTTAATTTAATTTTAAACAACATAAAAAAAAGACACAAGATACACTTACCATTAGTGCATCAACCCAAGAAAACCCTCCCTCCCCCATTCACACTCATCCACACTCATTTACACAAAAGGGGCTGTCTCTTTCTGTTATTAAAAAAAAAAAATTCTGGTTCCTACAATATAGAATAATACAGTCTGCAAGGGATACAGTCTTTAGAGCACACATGATTGTGTGTGGTGCTGGTCCACTAACATTTTCATTAATTACTATTTTTTATGTAATTGTTTTTATATTGCTTATGCAGCAATATGTTTGGAGGAGAAAAGGTGAGGCCTTTAATCCCAGGAGCACCATCCCTACCGTCAAACATGGTGGTGGTAGTATTATGCTCTGGGCCTGTTTTGAAACAGCAAATATTATGAATTACGCATTTGATTATTGAAAATATTTTTTTATGTACACAGTAAAAAAAAAAAAAAGAACATCTGTAGATTTTACAGGAAAATAATGGCAGTTTTGATGCCAGTTTTTGGTGGCATCAAAACTGGTAGTATTATGCTCTGGCTCTGTTTTGCTGCCAATGGAACTGGTGCTTTACAGAAAGTAAATGGGACAATGAAAAAGGAGGATTACCTCCAAATTCTTCAGGACAAGCTGAAATCATCAGCCCGGAGGTTGGGTCTTGGGCGCAGTTGGGTGTTCCAACAGGACAATGACCCCAAACACACCTCAAAAGTGGTAAAGGAACGGCTAAATCAGGCTAGAATGAAGGTTTTAGAATGGCCTTCCCAAAGTCCTGACTTAAACGTGTGGACAATGCTGAAGAAACAAGTCCATGTCAGAAAATCAACAAATTTAGCTAAACTGCACCAATTTTGTCAAGAGGAGTGGTCAAAAATTCAAGCAGAAGCTTGCCAGAAGCTTGTGAAACTTGCCAAGGGACATGTAAGCAAATATTAACATTGCTGTATGTATACTTTTGACCCAGCACATTTTCAGTAGACCCATAATAAATTCATAAAAGAAGCAAACTTCATGAATGTTTTTTGTGAGCAACAAGTATGTGCTCCAATCACTACATCACAAAACTATAAGAGTTGTAGAACTAATTGTAAAGTCAAGACAGCCATGACATGATGTTCTTTACAAGTGTATGTACACTTTTGACCACAACTGTAAATGTGGTATTTACTTATTATTTTCCTTAGGTTTTACATTAACTTTGGTGTTCAGAGTTTCCCACCACAGACAGCCGCCCCATCAAAATTCTGGCGGGAATTCTCCGGTTACCGTATATCGTTACATCCCTCCTACAAACCAAAGCAAATAAAAGCTCAGTTTGAGTCCAGTTGGGACACTCTCTGTTAAAGTTAAATTGTAGAGATGTCCGATAATAGCTATTTTGCAGATATCCGATGTTCCGATATAGTCCAACTCTTAATTACTGATTCCGATACCAACCGATACCGATATATACAGTCGTGGAATGAACACATTATTATGCCTAATTTTGTTGTGATGCCCGCTGGATGCATTAAACAATGTAACGAGGTTTTCCAAAATAAATCAACTCAAGTTATGGAAAAAAAATGCCAACATGGCACTGCCATATTTATTATTATTGAAGTCACAAAGTGCTTTTTTTTTTTTAACATGCCTCAAAACAGCAGCTTGGAATTTGGGACATGCTCAGGAGGTCGAGGTGGGCGGGGTTGAGGTGGGGTGGGGGTGTATATTGTAGCGTCCCAGAAGAGTTAGTGCTGCAAGGGGTTCTGGGTATTTGTTCTGTTGTGTTTATGTTGTGTTACGGTGCGGATGTTCTCCCGAAAATGTGTTTGTCATTCTTGTTTGGTGTGGGTTCACAGTGTGCCGCATATTTGTAACAGTGTTAAAGTTGTTTATACGGACACCCTCAGTGTGACCTGTATGGCTGTTGACCAAGTATGCATGCATTCACTCGTGTGTGTGAAAAGCTGTAGATATTATGTGACTGGGCCGGCACACAAAGGCAGTGCCTGTAAGGTTTATTGGCGCTCTGTACTTCTCCCTACGTCCGTGTACACAGCGGCGTTTTAAAAAGTCATACATTTTACTTTTTGAAACCGATACCGATAATTTTCGATATATTTACACTACCGTTCAAAAGTTTGGGGTCACTCAAAGAATTTTGTGGAATAGCCTTCATTTCTAAGAACAAGAATAGACTGTCGAGTTTCAGATGAAAGTTCTCTTATTCTGGCCATTTTGAGCGTTTAATTGACCCCACAAATGTGATGCTCCAGAAACTCAATCTGCTCAAAGG
Source organism: Entelurus aequoreus (assembly GCF_033978785.1). NCBI lineage: Eukaryota > Metazoa > Chordata > Actinopteri > Syngnathiformes > Syngnathidae > Entelurus > Entelurus aequoreus. Next base: position 90,246,496 of record NC_084733.1, read on the forward strand.
AAGGTCCGTTTTGTAGCTTCTGTAACGAGCTAAAGTGTTTTCAGATGTGTGAACATGATTGCGCAAGGGTTTTCTAATCATCAATGAGCCTTCTGAGCCAATGAGCAAACACATTGTACCACCTGAACACTGGAGTGATAGTTGCTGGAAATGGGCCTCTATACACCTATGTAGATATTGCACCAAAAAGCAGACATTTGCAGCTAGAATAGTCATTTACCACATTAGCAATGTATAGAGCGTATTTCTTTAAAGTTAAGACTAGTTTAAAGTTATCTTCATTGAAAAGTACAGTGCTTTTCCTTCAAAAATAAGGACATTTCAATGTGACCCCAAACTTTTGAACGGTAGTGTATCTCTATTAAATTGTTGTCCTCTCACTGAGTGAATGCTTCAAAATTCATCACAAAGCTGTTGAGAAGTTTGTGTTATTGGGGGAAAGTCACAGAATGTCCCATCATGTGAGTTAAATTTGACATGCAGTGTGAACTCAATGCTGCATTGTTCCAAATCGAACCCTAATTGGATTTGGATTCATCAGAGGATACGTGCTCATTCTTGAGAAATCCTGAGACCAAAATTAAAAATAATGTTTTTCTGCGAAATGGTTGAGTTTTCTGGTTTCCAAATAGTTCCCTTCATCATAGCAGTTAGCGAGTCAGTTGAGATGTCTTTTTCGATAATTGTGTGTAATGCCCGTCACCATGGCGACTGTTGTGAAACATTTCTTGTGGTTGTGGTGATGGTTCCTGCTTTAGTGCATTTCCTGTGCACCTTACTGTAGTGTGCTTTCAAAGAAGTAAATACACAGTTTAAAGGTGAAGACATTACAGTAGTACTTCTGGGCATGTAGAAGAGTGTCAGGTCACACCTGCTCCTAGTATTATTACATTATCCGGGCCTTTTCTGGGGGCCTGAAAGCAAACATGACTTCCTGTCATAAAGAAGAAGTTTAGTGCAAAGTCACTTTGGCTTTAGCAACTGTCAAGATCTTGGTGGAAGAAATAGAACCACCGTGTTCTTCTACTTTTTTTTAAAACTTGAAATTAGACAAACCGTTATAGTTTTCTGCAATTGTATCTTGTATCTTCTTTACAATCATTTGACTTCGACATTTTTGCTCTTAAAATTATGACTTATTTTTGCAACTTAATAAAAATGTTTTTGTGATATGACAACTTTAGTCTTGTTATACTAATTATGTACGTTATTCTCATAACATACTGTATGTCTGTTAAAATTATAACCTAATACTTATTTTTTCATAACAGGTGTAGATGAGGGGATGTTGTTGTGAGTTTGTGACAGCCCTTTGAGACACTTTAAGGGCTATATAATTACATTTTGATTGATTGATTGATTGATTGACTGATATTTTAAATTTGTTCTCATATCATTCAAACTTTATTCTCATATTATTCAGGCTTTCTTGTCATTACATTCAGACTTTCTTCTCAAACGTTCCGACTTTCTTCATAACATTCAGACTTTCTTCTCATAATATTCAGACTTTACTTGTTTACTGCTGTATTCTGACTTTATTCTAAAACATTCCTACGTCATTCTCATAATATTTAGATTTTCTACTCATAGCATTCCGACTTTCTTCTCATAATATTACGACTTTATTATCATCATATTCCGACTTTTTTGTCATCATATTCCAACTTTCTTCATAACATTCAGACTTTCTTCTCATAATATTCCGACTTTCTTCTCATAATATTCCGACTTTCTTTATAACATTCAGACTTTCTTCTCATAATATTCCGACTTTATTCGTTTACTGCTGTATTCTGACTTCATTCTGATAACATTCCTACGTCATTCTCATAATATTCAGATTTTCTACTCATAAGATTCCGACTTTCTTCTCATAATATTCCAACTTTATTGTCATATTATTCCGACTTGCTTCTCATAACATTCAGACATTTTTCTCATAATATTCCAACTTTATTATCATAATAGTCCGACTTTCTTGTCATAATATTAAGACTTTCTTGTCATAATATTCTGACTTTCTTCATAACATTCAGACTTTTTTCTCATAATATTCCGACTTTATTGTCATAATAGTCCGACTTTCTTGTCATAATATTTCGACTTTCTTCATAACATTCAGACTTTTTTCTCATAATATTCCGACTTCATTATCATAATAGTCCGACTTTCTTGTCATAATATTTCGACTTTCTTCAAAACATTCCGACTTTCTTCTCATGATATTCCGACTTTAATATAATATTCCAACTTTATTATCATCATATTCCAACTTTCTTGTCATCATATTCCAACTTTCTTCATAACATTCCGACTTTCTTCTCATCATATTCCGACTTTCTTCTCATCATATTCCGACTTTCTTTATAACATTCAGACTTTTTTCTCATAATATTCCGACTTTATTTACAACATTCAGACTTTTTTCTCATAATATTCCGACTTTATTCGTTTACTGCTGTATTCTGACTTCATTCTGATAACATTCCTACGTCATTCTCATAATATTTAGATTTTCTACTCATAGCATTCCGACTTTCTTCTCATGATATTCCGACTTTAATATAATATTCCAACTTTATTATCATCATATTCCGACTTTCTTGTCATCATATTCCAACTTTCTTCATAACATTCAGACTTTCTTCTCATAATATTCCGACTTTCTTCTCATAATATTCCGACTTTCTTTATAACATTCAGACTTTTTTCTCATAATATTCCGACTTTATTCGTTTACTGCTGTATTCTGACTTCATTCTGATAACATTCCTACGTCATTCTCATAATATTCAGATTTTCTACTCATAAGATTCCGACTTTCTTCTCATAATATTCCAACTTTATCGTCATATTATTCCGACTTGCTTCTCATAACATTCAGACATTTTTCTCATAATATTCCAACTTTATTATCATAATATTCCGACTTTCTTGTCATAATATTAAGACTTTCTTGTCATAATATTCCGACTTTCTTCATAACATTCAGACTTTTTTCTCATAATATTCCAACTTCATTATCATAATAGTCCGACTTTCTTGTCATAATATTTCGACTTTCTTCAAAACATTCCGACTTCATTATCATAATAGTCCGACTATCTTGTCTTAATATTTCGACTTTCTTCAAAACATTCCGACTTTCTTCTCATAATATTCCGACTTTAATATAATATTCCGACTTTATTATCATCATATTCCGACTTTCTTGTCATCATATTCCAACTTTCTTCATAACATTCAGACTTTCTTCTCATAATATTCAGACTTTCTTCTCATAATATTCCGACTTTCTTTATAACATTCAGACTTTTTTCTCATAATATTCCGACTTTCTTTATAACATTCAGACTTTTTTCTCATAATATTCCGACTTTATTCGTTTACTGCTGTATTCTGACTTCATTCTGATAACATTCCTACGTCATTCTCATAATATTCAGATTTTCTACTCATAAGATTCCGACTTTCTTCTCATAATATTCCAACTTTATTGTCATATTATTCCGACTTGCTTCTCATAACATTCAGACATTTTTCTCATAATATTCCAACTTTATTATCATAATATTCCGACATTTTTCTCATAATATTCCAACTTTATTATCATAATATTCCGACTTTCTTGTCATAATATTAAGACTTTCTTGTCATAGTATTCCGACTTTCTTCATAACATTCCGACTTTTTTCTCATAATATTCCGACTTTATTATCATAATAGTCCGACTTTCTTGTCATAATATTTCGACTTTCTTCATAACATTCAGACTTTTTTCTCATAATATTACGACTTCATTATCATAATAGTCCGACTTTCTTGTCATAATATTTCGACTTTCTTCAAAAAATTCCGACTTTTTTCTCATGATATTCCGACTTTAATATAATATTCCAACTTTATTATCATCATATTCCGACTTTCTTGTCATCATATTCCAACTTTCTTCATAACATTCCGACTTTCTTCTCATCATATTCCGACTTTCTTGTCATCATATTCCGACTTTCTTTATAACATTCAGACTTTTTTCTCATAATATTCCGACTTTATTTACAACATTCAGACTTTTTTCTCATAATATTCCGACTTTATTCGTTTACTGTTGTATTCTGACTTCATTCTGATAACATTCCTACGTCATTCTCATAATATTTAGATTTTCTACTCATAGCATTCCGACTTTCTTCTCATGATATTCCGACTTTAATATAATATTCCAACTTTATTATCATCATATTCCGACTTTCTTGTCATCATATTCCAACTTTCTTCATAACATTCAGACTTTCTTCTCATAATATTCCGACTTTCTTCTCATAATATTCCGACTTTCTTTATAACATTCAGACTTTTTTCTCATAATA
>NC_084733.1:90255868-90258368 GCF_033978785.1 Entelurus aequoreus
ATTACTAAGTACATTCATAAATTACGTTTTATAATTTATAACTCACTAATAATTCATGAAATAAATATACTTTATTTTTATTTTTTAAAAGCAGCCCTGTATAAACTTCACTGATTTGAATTTGAATTAAATATACAAAATTGTTGGGTAAATTAATGTATAGATAAATCAAATACATAATAGTATTCATGTTATTATGTATTTATTTTAATAGTTGATTTTCATAAATGACCATATACTTTACTAATAATTCATAAAATAAATGTAGTTGCTATTAATTCAATTAAATATATAAAAACATAAACTACAAGAGGTCATTCCTGAAGGAATTGCGTGTGAATGCTCCAATGCTGAAGTTGAAGAGAAATGCTGACAGAATGTAATATGAATGTAAGAATAGTTTGGAATGGTTTGAATGTTGAAGAATTTGAATTTCCAGGAAAAACAGAATTTGATTTGGAACTTGGGAAAGTGTTAGTTGGATTAGTGGAATATGTTGAAGGTGGAATGGTTTGAATCGGTTGAAAAATGTGCGAATTGTGGAAGTTTAAAAAATGGACAATTCATTTTGAATGGGGAAAATGTCCCTGAAAACTGGGAATTTTTGGAAATCCGGGAATTTTTTTTAATTCAAAATTTTGAACAGGCTGAATATTTTGAAGTTGGAACAGTTTGAATTGGATTGGAGCTTTGGAGAACTCACACAATACATATAGATGCATTTTGGTGTAGAAAACCATATGTGTGAATGCTCCGAAGCATTCACACAATAAATAGATGAGTTTTGGTGTAGAAAACCATATGTGTGAATGCTTTGGAGCATTCACGCAATAAATAGATGAGTTTTGGTGTAGAAAACCATATGTGTGAATGCTCCAAAGCATTCACACAATAAATAGATGAGTTTTGGTGTAGAAAACCATATGTGTGAATGTTTTCGAGCATTCACACAATAAGTTGAATAATAAATAGATGAATTTTGGTGTAGAAAACCACATGTGAATGCTTTGGAGCATTCACACAATAAGTTGAATAATAAATAGATACATTTTGGTGTAGAAAACCATATGTGTGAATGCTCCAAAGCATTCACACAATTAATAGATGAGTTTTGGTGTAGAAAACCATATGTGTGAATGCTCCAAAGCATTCACACAATAAATTGAATAATAAATAGATGAATTTTGGTGTAGAAATGCTTTGGAGCATTCACACAATAAATAGATGAGTTTTGGTGTCGAAAAACATATGTGTGAATCCTTTCGAGCATTCACACAATAAATTGAATAATAAATAGATTAATTTTGGTGTAGAAAACCACATGTGTGAATGCTTTGGAGCATTCACACAATAAGTTGAATAATAAAAAGATACATTTTGGTGTAGAAAACCATATGTGTGAATGCTCCAAAGCATTCACACAATTAATAGATGAGTTTTGGTGTAGAAAACCATATGTGTGAATGCTCCAAAGCATTCACACAATAAATTGAATAATAAATAGATGAATTTTGGTGTAGAAATGCTTTGGAGCATTCACACAATAAATAGATGAATTTTGGTGTAGAAAACCACATGTGTGAATGCTTTGGAACATTCACACAATAAGTTGAATAATAAATAGATACATTTTGGTGTAGAAAACCATATGTGTGAATGCTCCAAAGCATTCACACAATTAATAGATGAGTTTTGGTGTAGAAAACCATATGTGTGAATGCTCCAAAGCATTCACACAATAAATTGAATAATAAATAGATGAATTTTGGTGTAGAAATGCTTTGGAGCATTCACACAATAAATAGATGAGTTTTGGTGTCGAAAACCATATGTGTGAATCCTTTTGAGCATTCACACAATAAATTTAATAATAAATAGATGAATTTTGGTGTAGAAAACCACATGTGTGAATGCTTTGGAGCATTCACACAATACGTTGAATAATAAAAAGATACATTTTGGTGTAGAAATGCTCCAAAGCATTCACACAATTAATAGATGAGTTTTGGTGTAGAAAACCATATGTGTGAATCCTTTCGAGCATTCACACAATAAATTGAATAATAAATAGATGAATTTTGGTGTAGAAAACCACATGTGTGAATGCTTTGGAACATTCACACAATAAGTTGAATAATAAATAGATGAATTTTGGTGTAGAAATGCTTTGGAGCATTGACACAATTAATAGATGAGTTTTGGTGTAGAAAACCATATGTGTGAATGATCCAAAGCATTCACACAATAAATTGAGTAATAAATAGATGAATTTTGGTGTAGAAAACCACATGTGTGAATGCTTTGGAACATTCACACAATAAGTTGAATAATAAATAGATGAATTTTGGTGTAGAAATGCTTTGGAGCATTCACACAATAAATAGATGAGTTTTGGTGTCGAAAACCATATGTGTGAATCCTTTCGAGCATTCACACAATAAATTGAATAATAAATAGATGCATTTTGGTGTACAAAACCATATGTGTGAATGCTTTGGAG
>NC_084733.1:90263368-90280868 GCF_033978785.1 Entelurus aequoreus
CAATGACCCACATGTTTGTAATAGGGCCCACACATGCTGTAAACGCTGCAATTAACACCTCTATTAAATGACCCACTGAGTCGCAAACAACCTCTGGGATCTCCAATTAGCACCTCGTCAGAAACATTGACATTAACAGCTGTGGCTGTAGGTAACCTCCTGATGTAGTGTTTTTATTTTAATTTCACAATATTGCTGCTCTCATGTTCGGACTTTTTCCGTTATTTCCCCGGTGCTCTGATTTGGTCTCTTTAGCACCTTTACTTTCTGATCCTCGCCCTGCCAGCACACCCGTTCCTCAAGGTTAATTAGTCATATTAGTCATATAAACTAAGCTAGCTGCGGGTTACGAACAACGTACAATACTTGTGATTGATGGATGGATGGATGGACGTAGCATTTAGTAGGCTGTTAGCGTAAGCTGAGCTAGCTGCGGGTTATGAACAACGTACAATATCTGTGATGGATGGATGGACGTAGCATTTAGTAGGCTGTTAGCGTAAGCTTAGCTATCTGCAGGTTACGAACAACTTACAATATTTGTGATGTATAAATGGATGGATGGACGGATGGACGTAGCTTTTAGTAGGCTGTTAGCGTTAGTTGAGCTAGCTGGGGGTTACAAACAACGTACAGTATTTGTGATGGATGGACGTAGCATTTAGTAGGCTGTTAGCGTAAGCTAAGCTAGCTGCGGGTTACGAACAACGTACAGTATTTGTGACGTATGGATGGATGGATGGATGGACGTAACATTTAGTAGGCTGTTAGCGTAAGCTAAGATAGCTGCGGGTTACGAACAACGTACAGTATTTGTGATTGATGGATGGACGGATGGACGTAGCTTTTAGTAGGCTGTTAACGTAAGCTGAGCTAGCTGCGGGTTACGAACAACGTACAGTATTTGTGACGTATGGATGGATGGATGGATGGATGTAACATTTAGTAGGCTGTTAGCGTAAGTTGAGCTAGCTGTGGGTTACAAACAACGTACAGTATTTGTGACATATGGATGGATGGATGGACGTAGCATTTAGTAGCCTGTTAGCGTAAGCTAAGATAGCTGCGGGTTACGAACAACGTACAGTATTTGTGATTGATGGATGGATGGATGGACGTAGAATTTAGTAGGCTGTTAGCGTAAGCTAAGATAGCTGCGGGTTACAAACAACGTACAATATTTGTGATTGATGGATGGATGGATGGATGGACGTAGCATTTAGTAGGCTGTTAACGTAAGCTGAGCTAGCTGGGGGTTACAAACAACGTACAGTATTTGTGATGGATGGACGTAGCATTTAGTAGGCTGTTAGCGTAAACTAAGCTAGCTGCGGGTTACGAACAACGTACATTATTCGTGATGGATGAATGGATGGATGGACGGATGGACGTAGCATTTAGTAGGCTGTTAGCGTAAGCTGAGCTAGGTGTGGGTTACGAACAACGTACAGTATTTGTGACGTATGGATGGATGGATGGATGGACGTAACATTTAGTATTCTGTTAGCGTAAGCTAAGATAGCTGCGGGTTACGAACAACGTACAGTATTTGTGATGGATGGATGGATGGATGGATGTAGCATTTAGTAGGCTGTTAGCGTAAGCTAAGATAGCTGCGGGTTACGAACAACGTACAGTATTTGTGATTGATGGATGGACGGATGGACGTAGCATTTAGTAGGCTGTTAGCGTAAGCTGAGCTAGCTGCGGGTTACGAACAACATACAGTATTTGTGATTGATGGATGGACGGATGGACGTAGCATTTAGTAGGCTGTTAGCGTAAGCTGAGCTAGCTGTGGGTTACGAACAACATACAGTATTTGTGATGTATGGATGGATGGACGTAGCATTTAGTAGGCTGTTAGCGTAGGTTAACCTAGCTGCGGGTTACCAACAACGTACAGTATTTGTGACGTATGAATGGATGGACGGATGGATAGCATTTAGTAGGCTGTTAGCATAAGCTGGGCTAGCTGCGGGTTACGAACAACGTATGGTATTTGTGATGTATGGATGGATGGACGTAGAATTTCGTAGGCTGTTAGCGTAAGCTAAGTTAGCTGCGGGTTACAAACAACGTACAGTATTTGTGATGAATGGTTGGACGTAGCATTTAGTAGGCTGTTAGCGTAAGATAAGCTAGCTGCGGGTTACGAACAACGTACAGTATTTGTGATGGATGATGTCAAAAAAAATTATTTTCTGATTAATCGCAATTCTTATTTGTTTGAGTGTTATATTCTACCCATTGTTTTTTACAGATGAGCAAGAGGCAGTGCAGAAGAGAACCTTCACCAAATGGATCAATTCTCACTTGGCAAAGGTAAGTGTCTAAGCAGGAGACTGCACACCTCAACCTTTTAAAAACATGGAATCAGTCAACTCAGAGGATGTTCTGTCAGTTGTTTCATTTTGTAGATAACAGACATTACACACAACTATAGTCATTTCAAATGTCAACTATCTGGCTTTAGAAAGGACTAAACAAATAAATGATGGTGGTCAGTAACAGTTTCATTTTTAGAAGAAGCAGAGTGAAAAAATATGGAATCACTTAATTCTGTAGAATTATTCCACAGATCCGGTACATTTCAGAGGCAGTAAAGTACCGAAAATGATTCATTAGTTTCGCAGTACTATACTAATGCCGGTATACCGTGCAACCCTAGAGCGAACTGTAAGAAAGCGCTTAAAGGAAATGGGATTTAATTACAGAAAAGTTCATGGAAACCCATCATTAACAGCTAAACATAAAAGAACAACACAGTTTCAGACAAGGTGATGATGCTAGAAATTTGCTTAGTGGCGTTACAATTAGGTTTATGAAGACGACTGCCTGAAGAAAATATGCACAGTCATTGATAATATGGGGCTGCATGTCAGGTACAATAAATGCACGAGTTTACATTGTGTCTCTTATTCCATCAATTGAAAGGTTATTTGGGGATGATGACATCATTTTATACGCGATAATGCATCTAACCTAAGAGTAAAATGTGTGAAAACTTTCTTAGAAGAAAGATACATAGGGTCAATGTCACGGCCTGCAAATAGTCCTGGGGCCGTACTTATCAAGCTTCTTAGAGTGCCATTTTACACTTAAGTCCTGAGAATTTGCGAAATTTAGTCCTACTCTCAAACTTAAGAATAAAAGCTTTTTATCAACGTTCTTAAGTCTAAGAATCACTCCTACTCTCCACGATATTTAAGAGACCTTCAGAGGTGTCTTAAGTGGTTAGGAGTTGCCAGCAGGGGATGGCACTGAGGCGAGAGAGACGTGCGCGAACGTTCAGGGAACGGAACAATGTTTTGTTTTTTTTTGATGACGAGCAGCTGATCAAACGGTATCGTTTAGACAGAGCGGATATTATTTTTGTCACAGATTTAATACTTTTCGATTCCTTGTTGATTTCTGCATGTGTCTGCAGTGGGCTAGTATATATAGAGCCACCCACACCAGTTTCAAATTAGTTGCCTAATTAATGAATTGGAAAGAAAATGTTATGACAGTAGCGTATGTGTGTGGCCGTGAGGTGAGTGACGTCAGTGAGTGTGTGGGCGAGAGAAGAGAGGGAGCGGTAGCGTGAGTGCCGGCGGGGACTAGTTTGTTTTGTATTATTTTGTAGTTTATTGTCAAAATATACACTCCCATTGTCCACTTAAATATTTCCAAGATATTTCTTTATTCTTAGACAACGGATTCCCTTCCGTGATTGGTCATTTCTATGGACACAGAAATGACGTCACCTAAAATTCCGTTTACGGCACATAGTAATGTCGTAATTCAGCTCTGAGTGTGACACTTAAGATTCAGTCCTACACTTCGCTGAAAGTGTGAGTAAGACGCTTGATAACTAACTTTTAAGTGCAGCTTTCAGCGAAGAATTTATTTACTCTTAAGTCAACTCTTAGCAAACTTCTTAGGAGTAATTCTAAGAAGCTTGATAAGTACGGCCCCTGATCTCTGTCACGTGTGGGGGGGGTCGCATCTTTCTGCGGGGTTCCTTCTCCCGGGATGCAGACGGACTACTCCGGACAAGGCGTGCAGGTAGGAACATGATTTAATTTTCGAAAATCAAACACGTACCAAAAACAGAAAACAAGCAGAAGGAAAACGTGCCGATCACACAGGAAGCTAAGTTTACCTCTTAGCACATAAACTCGGAGACAAGGAATACTAACGCAACTGCGTGGCGAGAAGGGTGAATAAATAGCTCTCTGGTTAGCGGTCGACAACAGGTGAGCGTGCCGACCACTAACCAGAGGCAGGTGAACCCAATTAATCCCCATGGAAACTAAAACAAACCCAGAGGTGCATAAACAGGAACTAAAGGCCTACTGAAAGCCACTACCACCGACCACGCAGTCTGATAGTTTATATATCAATGATGAAATCTTAACATTGCAACACATGCCAATACGGCCGGGTTAACTTATAAAGTGACATTTTAAATTTCCCGCAAACTTCCGGTTGAAAACGCCTTTGGATGATGACGTATGCGCGTGACGTAGCCAGTGAAACAGAAGTATCGGTACCCCATTGAATCCAATACAAAAAAGCTCTGTTTTCATCTCATAATTCCACAGTATTCTGGACATCTGTGTTGGTGAATCTTTTGCAATTTGTTTAATGAACAATGGAGACTGCAAAGAAGAACGTTGTAGGTGGGATCGGTGTATTAGCGGCGGACTACAGCAACACAACCAGGAAGACAGAGATGGATAGCAGACGCGTTAGCCGGCGAACTCACCTTAACTTCCTCCGTCTCGCCGACCGCATCTGTGATCGGGTGAAGTCCTTCGTCGCACTGCCGATCGCTGGAACGCAGGTGAGCACGGGTGTTGATGAGCAGATGAGGGCTGGCTGGCGTAGGTGGATAGCTAATGTTTTTAGCATAGCTCTGTGAGGTCCGGTTGGTAAGTTAGCTTCAATGGCGTCGTTAGCACAGCATTTTTAAGCTTCGCCAGGCTGGAAAGCATTAACCATGTATTTACATGTTCATGGTTTAATAGTATTGTTGATCTTCTGTCTATCCTTCCAGTCAGGGATTTATTTATTTAGTTTCTATATGCAGTTAAGCACGATGCTATCACGTTAGCTCCGTAGCTAAAGTGTTTCGTCGATGTATTGTCGTGGAGAAAAAATCCCACTTAATATACTTTGGGTAACAACAGTCAATATGTATTTATTTTATTTTCTTAGGGGGGTAACAGTCAATATTTATTTATTTATTTTATTTTATTCTTATAAAATAAAAGTGAGCTTTTGTTAAACCAAATATTGTGTTTTTTTCCATATAAAACAACCTATCTGGATTCGATAAGAGAATCGATAAGGAATCGGTTCGATAAGACGATTCGATAATGGGCTCGAACTCGATAATTTCTTATCAAACATCATCCCTAGGTTTGAACCATTTGCACACATGGCTTTGGTCTCTTTTGAAAGATAACTAGTCGAATATGTCTTCATTATTTTTTTCAGAAACACGCCTTTAAAATAACTGGCTTGAAATTATGGACTTGGAATCGTCCCATTTTAAATTTGACAACAGTACTCCAACATTTTGTATTTTAACAGGTTTTTCTGAAGTTAGGATCAAACGTTCCAACACTTGATCCACAGTCAAAGTCTTCACTGGCTCCAGGCAAAGAAAACTCCATGTCTTCCTGACCTTGTATATTCTCTTTGGACACACTTTTATCAGCATTGTTTGTGAAATAAACAGGGCTGTCCAAATTAACATGTTTGCGATTAATCTGCCATCAATAATAATCTGAGTTATTACTGTAACCAATCGATGTACATTTTTTTGGCGATTGTGTTACAGCATACGGGGTAAATGGTTGGTAGAGTGAGACAAAAGTTCAGAGTTCCAATGCAGAGTGCATTTCTAAAAAATAAACAACCAAATAACATGCTAATGACAAATTAACTTGGTCAGTTCTCCAGCCAGCATTGGCTCTAACAGACAGTGGCTATAAAAATCATTTTTATTGGCGCATTGCTACAGTTGCATGAAGGATAAAACACATCACCCGTAAGCTGCAGTGCTGTAAAAGTTAACGTGTGAGCTCCTCTTCCATGATGCAGCATAATTCCAGCGCCGCTATTGGTATGCACACGGCGTAAGGCCAGTGCTTGAATAATTACCAGTTGAAACTCCTCTTCAACTTGAACAAGTTTGGAACAACCCTGAGCTAAGCGCTGATATCTGACAATCACACATCTACATGCACTACTTTTTGTACCGCAAAATCAAAATAGATGGCGGTCTGCGGCGAACCGTCCTCTCGTTGTTCTCCATCTGCATCACTATGTGCACACAACCTGGGAATGCTGCAAGGAACAGTCATGCATGTGACGTTTACTCCGCACGATGTCATTATTTACAGCCATTTGGCCAGCGTATCGCAATTAATAGCGGCCACGGTAGCATGACAAGGCTTGAAGGGGAAGTATCGTGCAGCCATAAAACGCTACAGGAGTCTCTCTCTCCCGAAGCGCTTTAAGACTGCAGTCGTAAAGCCAACAAGTACGACCCCTGGCAAAAATGATGCAATCAGCAGACTTGGAGGATGTGCGTTCAGTTGTTTAATTTTGTAGGAAAAAAAAATGCATGACGCAAAACTATAGTAATTCCAAATGGCAACTTTCTGGCTTTATGAAACACTACAAGACAAACAGAATTATTCATCAATCATGCTCCAACTTTCTCTGATTGCTGTTGTCTGATTAGCTTTGTCTTGTCGTTGATCATTTTCTGCTATTTCCACCACACATTTGACATTGGATTGAGATTGTCATGATCCATAGCCTAGATCAGGGGTCACCAACGCGGTGCCCGCGGGCACCAGGTAGCCCGTAAGGACCAGATGAGTAGCCCGCCGGCCTGTTCTAAAAATAGCTCAAATAGCAGCACTTACCAGTGAGCTGTATCTATTTTTTAAATGTTATTTATTTACTAGCAAGTTGGTCTCGCTTTGCCCGACATTTTTAATTCTAAGAGAGACAAAACTCAAATAGAATTTGAAAATCCAAGAAAATATTTTAAAGACTTGGTCTTCACTTGTTTAAATAAATTCATTCATTTTTTTACTTTGCTTCTTATAACTTTCAGAAAGACAATTTTAGAGAAAAAATACAACCTTAAAAATGATTTTAGGATTTTTAAACACATATACCTTTTTACTTTTTAAATTCCTTCCTTTTCTTTCCTGACAATTTAAATCAATGTTCAAGTAAAAAAAAATTTTTATTGTAAAGAATAATAAATACATTTTAATTTAATTATTCATTTTAGCTTCTGTTTTTCCGACGAAGAATATTCGTGAAATATTTCTTCAAACTTATTATGATTAAAATTCAAAAAAAATTATTCTGGCAAATCCAGAAAATCTGTAGAATCAAATTGAAATCTTATTTCAAAGTCTTTTGAATTTTTTTTTTTAATTTTTGTTCTGGAAAATCTAGAAAAAATAGTAATTTGTCTTTGTTAGAAATATAGCTTGGTCCAATTTGCTATATACTCTAACAAAGTGTAGATTGGATTTTAACCTATTTAAAACATGTCATCAAAATTCTAAAATTAATCTTAATCAGGAAAAATTACTAATGATGTTCCATAAATTATTTTTTAAAGTTTTTCTCTTCTTTTTTTCGGTTGAATTTTGAATTTTAAAGAGTCGAAATTGAAGATAAACTATGTTTCAAAATGTAATTGTCATTTTTTTCGTGTTTTCTCCTTTTTTAAACCGTTCAATTAAGTGTAAATATCATTAATTATTAATAATAACATAGAGTTAAAGGTAAATTGAGCAAATTGGCTATTTCTGGCAATTTATTTACCTGTGTATCAAACTGGTAGCCCTTCGCATTAATCACTACCGAAGAAGTAGCTCTTGCTTTCAAAAAGGTTGGTGACCCCTGATGTACAGTGTATTTTGTCAACAACTGTATGTGTGTAACGTATTTCTTGTGCTGAGCAATCATAAAACGGCTGCGAAGACGCACTGGGTGAGGCTCACAGTAATCCCGCCTCATGGTGGTAGAGGGCACTAGTGATCCCAGGGATCGTTCTTGCGACTACTCGGCTGCAGAATAAGTGACAACAAGCAGCAACAGTTAGCAGGGATCGTTTATTTTTTCCTCTCGCCTGGACTTTTAACATGGAGGATTACATATCTAAAATAAAACAGTTTTCTAAACTCCATCGAGACAGAGAGACTTTTAAAACTGAAGAAAGATAAGGAAGACTTCTACAAACAAGTTATCGATGCTTTTGTTCAGAAGGGGCGGCGCATGGACTTCATTTATAAGTAAAGGTAAGACCATAATAAAGTTTTTTTTAATTAAATGTGCTTTTTTGTGTGCTACAGTTTGTATGTGTAAAGTTAAAGTTAAGCTAAAGTACCAATGATAGTCACACACACACTAGGTGTGGTGAAATGTGTCCTCTGCATTTGACCCATCCCCTTGATCACCCCCTGGGAGGTGAGGGGAGCAGTGGGCAGCAGCGGCGCCGTGCCCGGGAATATTTTTTGGTGATTTAACCCCCAATTCCAACCCTTGATGCTGAGTGCCAAGCAGGGAAGAATGCTGGTATGAGCTTTTAAACATAACCCGTTAACTGCTGCCAATCAAATGGTGAATAAGATACTCTTTAGGGTTCATATGTTTGTAAATCTGACTGTGATGAAGTCAGTGCCTCACCAGCCGTGAACCTCACCGCACGTCACTGATCAGCTGGCATTTAAAAGGTGATAACTTGGTCAAAATTGACTAAAAAATGTACTTAAGAGATACAACTTCTTCACACGCTTTGCCCCCACATTGCCAGCTAATGTCTGCACGGTATACCATGCCAAGTATTCAGACTACTGAATAAGTACTCATCTGCTAGACAGCACCATGTGCACTTCTGAGTCTGTCCTGCAAAAGTGTGGATGCCATGTGCAGGAGACGGTATATGCGCAGGGTTAGAAAAGGAGCACACACCCAGGACCCGGGCGCCGAGCCATCGCCAAGGAAACAACACCATCTTTTCAGCCGCAGGGAAGCCCGGGCACTCGTTGCTAACAAGCCTGTTTGTCACAAGCAGCATTTGGTCTGGCTCGCAGGGGCTGGCGACGGCTTTGCATACCAATGTCCTTTCACACATGTCCCGAACATTCCGCACCCACAATGGCAGCGGAACCCCCCGTCCCCACGTCAGGCATTGCTCCCACATGAATTCAAGACATCGCTCACGTTTGTTGTCCTCTATTGCAGCATAATCCTCCGCTTGAGGTCAACGACCTTTTCGAGGACATTAAAGATGGGGTGAAGCTCTTGTCTCTGTTGGAAGTGTTGTCGGATCAGAGGCTGGTGAGTAGTGTTTCTCTTTTCTTTTACACTTAAAATGACCATATTGTAGTACAAAACCCAAAAGCAGTGACGTTGGCATGTTGTGTAAATGGTAAGGGTGTAACGCAGGGGTGTCCAAACTTTTTCCACTGAGGGCCGCAAACGGAAAAATTAAAGCATGTGGGGGCCATTTTGATATTTTTCATTTCAAACCATAACAAA
Source organism: Entelurus aequoreus (assembly GCF_033978785.1). Taxonomy (NCBI): domain Eukaryota; kingdom Metazoa; phylum Chordata; class Actinopteri; order Syngnathiformes; family Syngnathidae; genus Entelurus; species Entelurus aequoreus. Next base: position 90,272,939 of record NC_084733.1, read on the forward strand.
ATGTATGGATTTTTTGTATTTATTTTACCTTGAGGGGTCCCGGGGACCATAAAGGGTCTCAGTTAGGGATGTCCGATAATGGCTTTTTGCCGATATCCGATATTCCGATATTGTCCAACTCTTTAATTACCGATACCGATATCAACCGATACCGATATATACAGTCGTGGAATTATCACATTATTACCGTATTTCCTTGAATAGCCGCAGGGGCGCTAATTAATTTAAAACCTCTTCTCACTCCTGCGGTTACCAAAACCATGCGGAATGGGCAAGCATGCGCTAATTATTTTAAAACCTCTTCTCACTCCGGCGCATACCTTATCATGAAAAGCACATTTAATTAAAAAAAAACATTATTATGATCTTACCTTTACTTGTAAATGGGTCCATGTGCAGCTGCTTCTGATCAAAGGCAGTCTTTCTTATCTTTCTTCAATTTTAAAAGTCTCTGGAGATCTTCCTTTAATTATTACCTCCTGCTCCGATTGAAAGTCCAGTTTAGAAAACTGTTTTATTTTAGATATGTAATCCTCCATGTTAAAAGTGCAAGCAAACAATTGCTGCTCATGCTTGCTGTTTGTTGTCTTCTTCTGCAGTACCTGTCTCCTGCAGTACTGGTAGTCGCAAGAAGGATCACTAGCGCCCTCTACCACCAGGAGGCGGGAGTCATTTAATGACTCATATTTGACCCGGCGGAAGTGCCAAGCATGCGCTAATTATTTTGCGAAACGAGTTTGACCCGGCTGTAATTCTAGGCAGGCGAATACTATATTCCCGGCGCCAATTCAAGGAAATACGGTATGCCTAATTTGGACAACCAGGTATGGTGAAGATAAGGTCCTTTTAAAATAAAATAAAAATAAGATAAATAAATTAAAAACATTTTCTTGAATACAAAAGAAAGTAAAACAATATAAAAACAGTTACATAGAAACTAGTAATTAATGAAAATGAGTAAAATTAACTGTTAAAGGTTAGTACTATTAGTGGAGCAGCAGCACGCACAATCATGTGTGCTTACGGACTGTATCCCTTGCAGACTGTATTGATATATATTGATATATAATGTAGGAAGCAGAATATTAATAACAGAAATAAACAACCCTTTTGTGTGAATGAGTGTAAATGGGGGAGGGAGTTTTTTTGGGTTGGTGCACTAATTGTAAGTGTATCTTGTGTTTTTTATGTTGATTTAATTTAAAAAAAATTTAAAAAAAATAAATAAATAAAAAAAAAAACGATACCGATAATAAAAAAAACGATACCTATAATTTCCGATATTACATTTTAAAATATTTATCTCTAGTCTCAGTTATTAAAATGTTAAAAATAAGTCTAATTTGTATTATTATTTTTTATTTAACGCTTACAGTAAATCTCTATATCAGCTTAAAAAAAAAAAAAGGTTTTATGGCTTTTCTGTCAAAAACAACTTTGTTTTTAATAGTAAAACTGAAATATGCAGTATTTAGTAATTAGAGCCCTAAAATATAAATAATGCAGGACACCATTGATTTGAATGATTTAATATTTTTGAGTCATCACAGTGAAAAGATAAATAAAATACCACTAAATATATTTTGGATCCAAAAGGTGCCCCACTCATAAGGTGATGCATTTTTATTATTTTTTTTTTTTTATACTTTCATCACTTAAGTTACAAGATCAACTTCAGATATATCTGTCGATTTTACGTTTGAACTATTATTTTGTTTGTTATATGCTCTTTTGTCAAAGAAAACTTTGTTTTTATATGGCAACTACACAATATATGCAATATTTACCACATAAAACATTTTAAAGTGAAAAATTTGACCTAATTGGCGCTTTGAAAATAATTCATTATAACATGGATTTTTTGTCTTTTTTTTTGTTTTTTTGAGCAGTGGCAAAAAAAAGAAAAAGAAAGAAAGACAAAAGAAAAAAAAACAGCCTGCATGGCAGCTTTGTGTCAACATTGCAACTTTTTCTCGTTAGATTTCACCTCATTCCACTTTTTTTAACGTTCATTTTTATTTTTTGCAATAGCATTTCCAGAATGTGTGGCGGGCCGGTAAACAATTAGCTGCGGGCCGCAAATGGCCCCCGGGCCGCACTTTGGACACCCCTGTTGTAACGGTACACAAAAATCTCGGTTCAGTACGTACCTCGGTTTAGAGGTCACGGTTCGGTTAATTTTCGGTACAGTAAGAAAACAACAAATATACATTTTTTGGTTATTTATTTACCAAATTTGTAAACAATTGCTTTATCCTTTTAACATTGGGAACACTACAATAATTCTGCCCAAAAATAGAACTAGCTCTGTGTGTGATGGATGTGAGCCACCACCAGGCTGATCAGTGCAACAGCAGGCAGTCATGAATGCTAAGCATAACAATAACATACATATACACACAGGGTCCATTGCCAGGGTTCATGTGGTCAACATATATCAAATAAAAAGAAAATAAAACTAAATAGTATACGGCTCAGAATTGGTTTCTTAACAAAACCCTTCTACATATAAAGTGCAACATTTCTACATATAAAGTGCAACATTAAACAGCTTTAAGTTGTTGCTCAGGGGCCGTACTTATCAAGCTTCTTAGAGTGCCATTTTACACTTAAGTCCTGAGAATTTGCGAAATTTAGTCCTACTCTCAAACTTAAGAATAAAAGCTTTTTATCAACGTTCTTAAGTCTAAGAATCACTCCTACTCTCCACGATATTTAAGAGACCTTCAGAGGTGTCTTAAGTGGTTAGGAGTTGCCAGCAGGGGATGGCACTGAGGCGAGAGAGACGTGCGCGAACATTCAGGGAGCGGAACGATGTTCTGGATTTGTTTGATGACGAGCAGCTGATCAAACGGTATCGTTTAGACAGAGCGGGTATTATTTTTGTCACAGATTTAATACTTTTCGATTCCATGTTGATTTCTGCATGTGGCTGCAGTGGGCTAGTATATATAGAGCCACCCACACCAGTTTCAAATTAGTTGCCTAATTAATGAATTGGAAAGAAAATGTTTTGACAGTAGCGTATGTGTGTGGCCGTGAGGTGAGTGACGTCAGTGAGTGTGTGGGCGATAGAAGAGAGGGAGCGGTAGCGTGAGTGCCGGCGGGGACTAGTTTGTTTTGTATTATTTTGTAGTTTATTGTCAAAATATACACTCCCATTGTCCACTTAAATATTTCCAAGATATTTCTTTATTCTTAGACAACGGATTCCTTTCCGTGATTGGTCATTTCTATGGACACAGAAATTACGTCACCTAAAATTCCATTTACGGCACATAGTAATGTCGTAATTCAGCTCTGAGTGTGACACTTAAGATTCAGTCCTACACTTCGCTGAAAGTGTGAGTAAGACGCTTGATAACTTACTTTTAAGTGCAGCTTTCAGCGAATAATTTATTTACTCTTAAGTCAACTCTTAGCAGACTTCTTAGGAGTAATTCTAAGAAGCTTGATAAGTACGGCCCCAGATTTAATAAAATGACTCAGCTTTTAACAAAGCGTGTCTTGTACATATAAAAAGTGCAACATTAAACAGTTTCAAGTAGGGCTGGGCGATATGGCCTTTTATTAATATGTGGATATGTTTAGGCCATGTCACGATACACCATATATATGTGGATATTTTGCCTTAGCCTTGAATGAACACTTGATGCATATAATCACAGCAGTATGATGATTCTATGTGTCTACATTAAAACATTATTCTTCATACTGCATTCATATATGCTACTTTTAAACTTTCATGCAGAGAGGGAAATCACAACTAAAAGTGTTTTTATGAAACAGTTATTAAGCAGTGGCACAAACATTCATGTCATTTCCAAAACAGAAAGTGCAAGATTGACAGAGACATTTTAAAACAAGCACTTTTGTGCATGATGTCACTAAGATGACATATCAAAACAACAATAAATTAAAGTGCACTTTATGTACAGAACGCCACTACAATAGTTTAAAAACAAATAAAGTGCACTTTTGTGCATGATGTCACACAAGATATTGCAATAACTGTCAAATAGAAATGAGCTGCATAGTAGGAAATCAAATATTATTACAGATGCATTAGAGATGTCCGATAATATCGGCCTGCCGATATATGCGTTAAAATGTAATATCGGAAATTATCTGTATCGTTTTTTTTATTATCGGTATCGTTTTTTTTGTTTTTGTTTTTGTTTTTTAATTAAATCAACATAAAAAACACAAGATACACTTACAATTAGTGCACCAACCCAAAAAACCTCCCTCCCCCCATTTACACTCATTCACACAAAAGGGTTGTTTCTTTCTGTTATTAATATTCTGCTTCCTACATTATATATCAATATAGATCAATACAGTCTGCAAGGGATACAGTCCGTAAGCACACATGATTGTGCGTGCTGCTGCTCCACTAATAGTACTAACCTTTAACAGTTAATTTTACTAATTTTCATTCATTACTAGTTTCTATGTAACTGTTTTTATATTGTTGTACTTTCTTTTTTATTCAAGAAATTTATTTATTTATTTATTTATCTTATTTTACTAATTTTTTTAAAAAGGACCTTATCTTCACCATACCTGGTTGTCCAAATTAGGCATAATAATGTGTTAATTCCACGACTACATATATCGGTTGATATCGGTATCGGTAATTAAAGAGTTGGACAATATCGGAATATCGGATATCTGCAAAAAGCCATTATCGGACATCCCTAAGATGCATACATAAATCAAGCAGATATTTAAGTATTTAAATTTAAATTTAAGACATTTTAAATACAAATAAATACATTTTGATTTATTTTAAGAAAAATCATGTGTAATGTATAATAATATAGTGTTTGTTACATTACACTTAGACTTCCTTTTATTGTCATTCAATTTTGAACTTTACAGTACAGATAAAAACGAAATTTTGTTGCATTAGCTCGTTGTAGTGCAGGATAAAAGAGATAAATATATTGCACTTTTGCATATGCATCCACGTTTACGGATGTACGTTATATTGTCTTTATGTTCCAGCGAGTTAATCCGTTTTTGGGGGGAATTGAAGGGATTATTTTGATTATGTTTATTTTTAGATATTATTGAATCACAATATATGCAATTGCATGCAATAAATTAATTTTTTTCTGTCAAAATGGAAGGAAAGAATACATTTAGTAAGTACTTTATTGATGCATATTATTTCCAGGTGTTGGCGGGCTATATAAAATGATGTGGCGGGATAAAAAACTCAAACCTAAAAACAAACAACACTGGAGCCTGACATGAAGAGATTATGATGAATACTTAAATATTTATGGAAAGTAAAAAAAATAAAAAATTAACATTGATTAATTAATGAACATCATTTATGTTCGGCCAGCAGAGAAGATGTCGCTTTTACACATTTATTGTTTACAGTGATTTTAATGTCATTTGTGTAGCCCTCAGAGCAAGGCCGCCAACTCAAGAGGATCCATTGGGTCTCCAACATCGGCACCGCACTCAAGTTCCTGGAGGGCAGGAAGGTAAGCATTCCTTTATGAGTTTTGAGTAAGAGTTTTACTGTACGATGAAGCTTTTCGTGTGCAAACAATGGTCGACATGAAGCGCCGAAAAAAGAGAAACACTTTTGGTTACGTAATTGCTAAATCCTTTATGATTGTGTGAGCTGAAGTCCCACTTCTCTCTCTGGCCTCAATCATCTTGTAGTTTTTTTTGTGTGACCTCATGCACGTCTCTCTGTCTGTGTATCGAGGATCGGCGGTCAGTGGGACTCGTTTGCTTCCACTTCACTTGCATGCACCACGACGCATTTTCACACTCACATTCACACACTAGGGCCAGTTTAGTGTTGTCAATCAGCCTATCCCCAGGTGCGTGTCTTTGAAAGTCGGGTAACATACTTGCCAACCCTCCCGAATTTTCCGGGAGACTCCCGAAATTCAGCGCCTCTCCCGAAAACCTCCCGGGACAAATATTCTCCGGAAAATCTCCAGATTTTTAGCCAGAGCTGGAGGCCACGCCCCCTCCTTTTTTCACGTCCGCTTTCCCACGATATAAACAGCGTGCCTGCCCAATCACGTTATTCCATACTGCCGACGAGCATGGTGCAGATGGAGAAGATCTTCTCGGCGTCCGTGTTGGCGCACACGTTGCTGGTCAGGCTGCTGAGGGTGAAGTAGAGGGCGGCGATGTACGAGCTGCGCACCGACGGGCCGCCGACCGTGTTGTTGACGTAGGGCAGGGGTGCCCATTACGTCGATCGCGATCTACCGGTCGATCGCGCAGTGTGTGTCAGTCGATCGCCAGCCAGGCATTGAAAAAATAAACCAAAAAATTTGCGATCATAAATCTTCCCTATGACGTTACTTGATTGACATTCAAGGCACCCGAGGATCTTGTGAGATGACGCTGGCCGCGGCCAGCTCAGTGTGAAGGAAAAAAAGACCGTCAAAAGCCCAGAGACTGACCGCACAGTTCCCGTCTTCACAATAAAAGTGCCGCCCGATGCTGCCTGCACTAACAAAGTAAGAGTCTCCGAAAGCTAGCGCTAACAAGCTAGCAAGCCACGGAGTTTGCCGTCGATCTATTTCTTGTAAAGTGTAAAAAAAACGAGTGGACAAACAGGATGCCAAAACCAACCACTTCAATGTGGTATTGGACAGAAAGGAGGACTTTTTTTTTTCCTCCTCCACGATGTAACATCGAAAATGTGGAAGTTGTCAGCACTACTGTGAATCTTGTCTGATTACAATCCATGCAAGTCATCAGAATCACGTAATACACCAATTTATATTCTTGTGCCATCTTTCATGAAGACAAGAATATCTTCATGAAAGATGGCAATCTATATGTTAAACATGCATTTATTTTGTACACCTTTTACATGTGAACAAAAACGGCAAAAATTTTTAAAAATGATATACATGTTTAACATATAGATTGCCATCTTTCATGAAAGATGGCAATCTATATGTTAAACATGCATTTATTTTGTACACCTTTTACATGTAAACAAAAACGGCTAAAAAATTATATACATGTTTAACATATAGATTGCCATCTTTCATGAAAGATGGCAATCTATATGTTAAACATGCATTTATTTTGTACACCTTTTACATGTGAACAAAAACGGCAAAAAAATTAAAAAATTATATACATGTTTAACATATAGATTGCCATCTTTCATGAAAGATGGCAATCTATATGTTAAACATGCATTTATTTTGTACACCTTTTACATGTGAACAAAAACGGCTAAAAAATGATATACATGTTTAACATATAGATTGCCATCGTTCATGAAAGATGGCAATCTATATGTTAAACACGCATTTATTTTGTTCACCTTTTACATGTGAACAAAAACGGCAAAAAAATTAAAAAATGATATACATGTTTAACATATAGATTGCCATCTTTCATGAAAGATGGCAATCTATATGTTAAACATGCATTTATTTTGTACACCTTTTACATGTGAACAAAAACGGCTAAAAAATTATATACATGTTTAACATATAGATTGCCATCTTTCATGAAAGATGGCAATCTATATGTTAAACATGCATTTATTTTGTACACCTTTTACATGTGAACAAAAACGGCAAAAAAATTTAAAAATTATATACATGTTTAACATATATATTGCCATCGTTCATGAAAGATGGAATCTATATGTTAAACATGCATTTATTTTGTACACCTTTTACTTGAAAGGTGTACATATAGATGGCAATCTATATGTTAAACATGCATTTATTTTGTACACCTTTTACAAGTGAACAAAAACGGCAAAAAAATTAAAAAATTATATACATGTTTAACATATAGATTGCCATCTTTCATGAAAGATGGCAATCTATATGTTAAACATGCATTTATTTTGTACACCTTTTACATGTGAACAAAAACGGCAAAAAAATAAAAAAAATTATATACATGTTTAACA
>NC_084733.1:90283368-90468368 GCF_033978785.1 Entelurus aequoreus
TAAGAACAAGAATAGACTGTCGAGTTTCAGATGAAAGTTATCTTTTTCTGGCCATTTTGAGCGTTTAATTGACCCCACAAATGTGATGCTCCAGAAACTCAATCTGCTCAAAGGAAGGTCAGTTTTGTAGCTTCTGTAACGAGCTAAAGTGTTTTCAGATGTGTGAACATGATTGCACAAGGGTTTTCTAATCATCAATTAGCCTTCTGAGCCAATGAGCAAACACATTGTACCATTAGAACACTGGAGTGATAGTTGCTGGAAATGGGCCTCTATACACCTATGTAGATATTGCACCAAAAACCAGACATTTGCAGCTAGAATAGTCATTTACCACATTAGCAATGTATAGAGTGTATTTCTTTAAAGTTAAGACTAGTTTAAAGTTATCTTCATTGAAAAGTACAGTGCTTTTCCTTCAAAAATAAGGACATTTCAATGTGACCCCAAACTTTTGAACGGTAGTGTATATATATATGTATATATATATATTTATATTTATATATATATATATATATATATATATATATATATATATATATATATATATATATATATATATATATATATATATACCTGTGTGTATATATATATATATATATATATATATATATATATATATATATATATATATATATATATATATATATATATATATATATATATATATATATATATATATACACACAGGTATATATATATATATATATATATATATATATATATATATTATATAATCATTTGTGGCAGCTTTGGGGTACTTTGTAGACTGCCAGCAACTTCCAATTTGTCAACAAACCAGAGCAACGCTTACTCCAATCATAATTCCCAATAGGTGGAGAGGTGGGGTTTGTTTATCAGAGCAGCCAGCACCAAACGCATACAGTATGTCAGAAACAGATTTTTACTTGATAATATATAATATTGTAGGTCTTTATTACACTTTGCATTCATATTTTGCTGTTTTTTACATTTTTGTTGTGTTTTGCTTGATCGTAAAAGATACACAACTATTGAAGAGCTGGTCTGAGATGTTCATATGTTAATATTCAGTGTTTTATTGTTCGTAGTTAATATTGTAATTCTTTATTTTCATGTACATTGTGAGTGTCCCCTTCATTAAAAAACTGTAAAATTACATTCCGTTTTTTTGAGGTGGTTTTCATAATTTTTTTAGAACTCTATCGGACATTGGGACTTTTGGTATTGGTGTTCCTGGGGAAAAAAAGGATTTTTTACAGCTGAATGTGTACATATAATTCATACACACATACACATTGGCCCCCACAGACACATTTAAATATCTGCCCAGCTCTGGTATAGGCCATTTATTTATTTGTCTTACGCATCAAAGTGCTAACTTTGATGACGGTGAGCCAAAAATGTGACATCCGGTGGAATAATCGCTTTTGTTTCAGATCAAACTGGTGAACATTCATGCCACCGACATCGCCGATGGACGACCGTCAATCGTTCTCGGGCTGATATGGACCATCATCCTCTACTTCCAGGTAACGTCGGTAGCATAGCCTAGCCTTTAAAATAGCACCACAGTGTTTCCCATAAACTGCCAAGATACCTGGGGCTATGGGCGTGGTCACCATGCCATCATCGAGTACTTTGCATAATTTACTACAATGATATGATTTTCTCTAAAAAGGCTAAAAAATGTATACTTACTAATTAATAATAACAGTTTTGTTTTAAACGTCCATCCATCCATTTTACAATATAATTACAACACTTTATGTACATATTTATATACAGATTTGAACAATAAGTTATTCACTGAAATATATTTATTAATTGTGGTTCTTACAAAAAATATATCTTATAAAATATAAAAGCAAAAATGTCTCTTAAAGCTCTACCCCTTTAATTAGTGCATACTAAATAATTTAACTTTAGCCTACTACTACAACCATATTATTTACCAGCAACATAAAGTGAAACAGAGGCAGAGGTGTCCTGCCACAGTCAGTAACAAATAAACAGAAAACAGTAGTGGTCAAATACAAATAAGGCAACAAGAGAAGTATCCTACACTTCTCTTTTGTAAAGTAAATCTGAACAGCTTATATGGGCATCTACATCAACTATATGATTTGCCTGAGAAGCTGGACAGGACAAAAAAAAAAAAAAAAAAAAAAAATTTTTTTTTTTTTTTAAATTTGTGGCGGACGTAATTCTTTCGTGGCGGGCCGCCACAAATAAATGAATGTGTGGGAAACACTGCACCACCTACAACCGTCGTCTCCACTCAGATTGAGGAGCTGACCAGCAACCTTCCAGCCCTCCAAGCCTTGTCCAACAGCAACTCATCGGTGGAGAGCTCAGAAACAGGAAGTCCGCCCATGAAGAGAAAAGTGGTGAAGTTTCAGGGTAACGCCAAGAAGGCCCTCCTCAAGTGGGTGCAGTGCACCGCTGCCAAGTACGTCCGAATACCGTACACTTCAGGAAGCTGCGCCTGGAATGTTGCTCACATGGGTCCTCACGACGTCTCTTTCAGGCACCACGGAATCGAGGTGAAGGATTTTGGTCCCAGTTGGCGCAATGGCGTTGCTTTTCAGTCGGTGGTCCACGCCATCCGTCCCGACCTTGTGGACATGCAGGCGGTGCTCAGGAGGAGCAACAAGGAGAATTTGGAGGAAGCTTTCGCACTAGCGGAAAACGAGCTGGGCATCCCTCGCCTCTTGGATCCAGAAGGTGCTGTGTTGTTGGCGCTGAAGAGTATTAGCGTTGTCAGGATTGGCATGTTTGTGTTTCTCCGCAGACGTGGACGTGGACAAGCCAGACGAGAAATCCATCATGACGTACGTGGCTCAGTTCCTCAAGCACTACCCTAAACCTCACCAATCGGAGACGGACGGACAGTACGACGAGGTAGCTGGCTTTTACATCTCTGTCCATGCTAAAGCTTTAAAGCAGCCACAGAATTAGACACAAACCGCACATCCTGTTGTTTTTTTAAAGGCCTACTGAAATCCACTACTAGCGACCACGCAGTCTGATAGTTTATATATCAATGATGACATCTTAACATTGCAACACATGCCAATACGGCCGGGTTAACTTATAAAGTGCAATTTTAAATTTCCCGCTAAACTTCCGGTTGAAAACGTCTATGTATGATGACGTATGCGCGTGACGTCACTAGTTAAACGGAAGTATTCGGACTCCATTGAATACAATACAAAAAAGCTCTGTTTTCATCTCAAAATTCCACAGTATTCTGGACATCTGTGTTGGTGAATCTTTTGCAATTTGTTTAATGAACAATGAAGACTGCAAAGAAGAAAGTTGTAGGTGGGATCGGTGTATTAGCGGCTGGCTGCAGCAACACAACCCAGGAGGACATTGACTTGGATAGCAGACGCGCTATCCGACGCTAGCCGCCGACCGCACGGATGATCGGGTGAAGTCCTTCGTCCTTCCGTCGACCGCTGGAACGCAGGTGAGCACGGGTGTTGATGAGCAGATGAGGGCTGGCTGGCGTAGGTGGAGCGCTAATGTTTTTATCATAGCTCTGTGAGGTCCCGTTGCTAAGTTAGCTTCAATGGCGTCGTTAGCAACAGCATTGTTAAGCTTCGCTAAGCTGGAAAGCATTAACCGTGTAGTTACATGTCCATGGTTTAATAGTATTGTTGATTTTCTGTCTGTCCTCCCAGTTAGGGGTTTATTTCTTTTGTTTCTATCTGCATTTAAGCACGATGCTATAACGTTAGCTCCGTAGCTAAAGTGCTTCACCGATGTATTGTCGTGGAGATAAAAGTCACTGTGAATGTCCATTTTGCGTTCTCGACTCTCATTTTCAAGAGGATATAGTATCCGAGGTGGTTTAAAATACAAATCCGTGATCCACAATAGAAAAAGGAGAAAGTGTGGAATCCAATGAGCCAGCTTGTACCTAAGTTACGGTCAGAGCGAAAAAAGATACGTCCTGCACTGCACTCTAGTCCTTCACTCTCACGTTCCTCATCCACGAATCTTTCATCCTGGCTCAAATTAATGGGGTAATCGTCGCTTTCTCTGTCCGAATGGCTCTCGCTGCTGGTGTAAACAATGGGGAAATGTGAGGAGCCTTTCAACTTGTGACGTCACGCTACTTCCGGTACAGGCAAGGCTTTTTTTATCAGCGACCCGAACTTTATCGTGTATTTACATGTCCATGGTTTAATAGTATTGTTGATCTTCTGTCTATCCTTCCAGTCAGGGGTTTATTTCTTTTGTTTCTATCTGCATTTAAGCACGATGCTATCACGTTAGCTCCGTAGCTAAAGTGCTTCACCGATGTATTGTCGTGGAGATAAAAGTCACTGTGAATGTCCATTTTGCGTTCTCGACTCTCATTTTCAAGAGGATATAGTATCCGAGGTGGTTTAAAATATAAATCCGTGATCCACAATAGAAAAAGGAGAAAGTGTGGAATCCAATGAGCCCTTGTACCTAAGTTACGGTCAGAGCGAAAAAAGATACGTCCTGCACTGCACTCTAGTCCTTCACTCTCACGTTCCTCATCCACGAATCTTTCGTCCTGGCTCAAATTAATGGGGTAATCGTCGCTTTCTCTGTCCGAATCGCTCTCGCTGCTGGTGTAAACAACGGGGAAATGGGAGGAGCCTTTCAACTTGTGACGTCACGCTACTTCCGGTACAGGCAAGGCTTTTTTTTTATCAGCGACCAAAAGTTACGAACTTTATCGTCGTTGTTCTCTACTAAATCCTTTCAGCAAAAATATGGCAATATCGCGAAATGATCAAGTATGACACATAGAATGGATCTGCTATCCCCGTTTAAATAAAAAAAAAGTCATTTCAGTAGGCCTTTAAAGGTCCCATATTGTAAGATTTTTTTTACTCAAGAAGTGTCAGCGGTGCCACAAAAGTGTATTTGTCCCTTCAAAAAACACTATCGTGTACTTTATCCACTTTTGACATATACACTGTAAGGGTGCACTTGTTCCACGTAATAGATGTCATAAATCACATACAACAACGAACTATTAAGACTTGGACTTAGACTTCCTTTTATTGTCATTCAAATTTGAACTTTACAGTACAGATAAGAACGGAATTTTAGAACGAAATTCCGTCGCATTAGCTGGTTGTAGTGCAGGATAAAAGAGCAACAAGGTGCAGATATAAATAAATAGATTACTGTACAGATAAATGTATTTCACTTTTGCATATGATTCCACGTTTATGGATGTATGTTATATTGTCTTTATATTCCAGTATATATTACAGTATTATTATTTTACTTGTTTTTTTATTTGTTACTAACTTATATCCGTTGTTCTTTTGAATTATATTAAAAGTTGAGTTTTGGTGGTACAATAGTAAAGTACTCATGTTTTCAGATTAATGAATAATCCTGTCGTTAAAGGCCTACTGAAATGAATTTTTTTTATTCAAACGGGAATAGCAGATCCATTCTATGTGTCATACTTGATCATTTCGCGATATTGCCATATTTTTGCTGAAAGGATTTGGTAGAGAAAATCGACGATAAAGTTCGCTGATAAAAAAAAACCTTGCCCCTACCGGAAGTAGCGTGACGTCACAAGCGGTAGTGCTGCTCACAATTCCCCGTTGTTTACAATAGAGCGAGAGATATTTGGAGCGAGAAAGCGACGATTACCCCATTAATTTGAGCGAGGATGAAAGATTCGTGGATGAGGAACGTTAGAGTGACGGACTAGAATGCAGTTGAAGAGATATCTTTTTTCGCTCTGACCGTAACTTAGGTACAAGCTGGCTCATTGGAATCCACACTCTCTCCTTTTTCTATTGTGGATCACGGATTTGTATTTTAAACCACCTCGGATACTATATCCTCTTGAAAATGAGAGTCGAGAAGGCGAAGTGGACATTCACAGTGACTTTTATCTCCACGACAATACATCGGCGAAGCTCTTTAGCATGAGCGAACGTGATAGCATCTGTCTCAAATGCAGATAGAAACAAAATAAATAATTCCCTGACTGGAAGGATAGACAGAAGATCAACAATACTACTATCAGGAGACACCGAACCAAACACTGGACATGTAAATAGACGATTAATGCTGTGCCGCCTGTCGAAGCCTAGCAATGCTGTTGCTAACGACGCTAACTTAGCAACGGGACCTCGTCTGCTATCCAACAAAGTCCTCCTTGTTGTGTTGCTGCAGCCAGCCGCTAATACACCGATCCCACCTACAACGTTCTTCTTTGCAGCCTCCATTGTTCATTAAACAAATTGCAAAAGATTCACCAACACAGATGTCCAGAATACTGTGGAATTTTGTCGAAGAAAACAGAGCTCTGTGTATTGTGTCCAATAGGGTCCAAACACTTCCGTTGACCTCGCGACGTCACGCGCATACGTCATCCTCCAAAGGCGTTTTGAACCGGAAGTTCCCCGGGAAATTTAAAATTGCACTTTATAAAGTAACCCGGCCGTATTGGCATGTGTTTCAATGTTCGTATTGGCATGTGTTTCAATGTTAAGATTTCATCATTGATATATAAACTATCAGACTGCGTGGTCGGTAGTAATGGCTTTCAGTAGGCCTTTAATCCTGATTTCATTATAAATTAAAGCTGCAAGCAGCGTTGGTCGGGTCCGCATTTTGGCTGGTGCTAGTCCTAGGTGTCCCAATACTTTTGTCCAGTGTTAGTCCTGAGTGAGACCTACATAGAGGTTTTTGTTGCGTGTCTCTACGATATTCGTACTGGGAGTTAGAGGAAGTTGTGTCTGTGTTTTTTTCCTAGGTGCTGCGGCACAGTGGTTCTTTTCTTTCAAAACCGTAGCACTTATTACAACGCTTTCGCCAACTTTTAATCAGAAGGGTTCAATCTCTCTCCTGTAGTAGTTTGAAGCCAAAACGACAAACGCGCTCAGAGGAGATAATGTTTGATGTTTGGTGACCGCTTTTTAAATTTTTTTTATTTTGAAGTGGAGATATCAAACTTCCTGTTGATTTTTGCTGAAGGATGTCAATATATGAAATGTAGGTCTAAGTGAGACCTACGTAGAGGTTTTTGTTTCATGTCTCTAAAACGTTCCTACCGGAAGTTACAAGCAGTTTTGTCTGTGTTTTCCTCTGAGAAGCAGTTTTGTCTCTGTTTTATTCAAAAATTGCGCTAGAGCGCAATTTTGAGTTTTGGGGTTCTGTTTTTTTTTAGATCGCAATTTCCACTAGGCCCGATGTGTGTAAAAAGTTTGGTGAGTTTTGAAGTATTTTAAGGGGGTCGAATTACAGCTCAAAGAGGCAAAAATGAGTTTTTTTAGTCATTTTTTGTGTTGAAGGGGAAATTGCCAACTTCCTGTTGGTTTTTGCCCGAGGATGTGAAATTATGAATTGTAGGTCTAAGTGAGACCTACATACAGGTTTTTGTTTCATGTCTCTACGACCTTCCTAGTGGGAGTTACAGGCAGTTTGTTTTTGTTTTCTTTCCTAGGGGGCGCTAGAGCGCAATTTTGATTTTTGGGGTTTTTTTTTTTTTTACTAAAGTGTGCTGTCACAGTTTTTCTATGTGTGTAAAAAAATTGGTGAGTTTTGAAGCATGTTAAGGGGGGCAAAGTAGTGCGCAAAGCTGCGGAATAATAATAAACCTTACAATTTCAATAGGTTCCTTTGTACCCTGTATAAAGGACTCCCCGTGGGAGTCCTTTATACAGGGTACATGCGAACCCTAATAATGGTGATCATTATTTTTGCCATAACAGTACTTGGTTAGCATATTCACTGAAGAAAAACATGGTCGAACTTGCACGTCCACGTCTATAGCCGACTGACCAAACTTTTTTAACTATTTTAAGACGTGTAGTGGAGCCTCATTTTATGTAGTGGACGTATACGGAGGTACATGAGGACGTGAGTACATGAGATGATAGATTTGTGCTCATGAACACATACTACATCATTAAAATGTTGATTTTGTATAATATGGGGACCTTTAACACAATACAAGTGTGCATTGTTGCTATTCACTGAGGCTCATTTGTGTGAGTGATCGTTCATTTCCTGTAGTTAAGTTCAACATGCACCGCTGAGCTTTATATTAACATGCAACGCTTCATTTGATGTCATGGCATGAACACCACAGCCATTTGTTTCTCTCCGTCATCATCATCGCCGTCTCATTTCATTTCTCCATCTACTTGTGCACACTTAAGCTGCGCTCTGGCTCCATTCCCGCCTCTGCGCTGTCAGCGCCCGTGCTTCAGGTGAGCAATCGGGTCTATCGACATGCATGCCGTTCGCCATCTCCGCTCAGCCCCTCGCTTTTCTAACCCGCCTCTCTGATTGAGTTTGCATCTTTCTGTGTGCTTTGCCGCCTTTCCTCGGACAGTTTGCGCCTCAAGACATAGAGCAAATGCTTGAGGTACGTCGTTCTGCTTTCTCACTAGCAGTCTAATCTAGAGATCGACCAATTTTTTTACCACCGTGTTCTTCGAAAAGTGCCCACTTGAATCGACGTTGACATACACGGTTGTTAATAGGGATCGGCCAATTATTGGCGGCCATTTTTGGCATATTGACATATATCGTATCGGCCTCTTTTTTTTTTTTTTTTTTACAACTACAACAGAACTACAATATCAGATACAATATATACACATATAATACCAGTATGTAGTATTTAAAACAATAACTAATTAGGAATGTAGATCAGGGGCCCTCAGAGGGTCGCTTTTAACAGTGAATGATGTACAGCAGTGGTCCCCAACCACCGGGCCGATTGGTACCGGGCCGCACAAGAAATTTAAAAAAAAAAAAAAAAAAAAAATTTTTTTTTTTTTTTTTTTTTAATGAAATCAACATAAAAAACACAATATATACATTATATATCAATATAGATTAATACAGTCTGCAGGGATACAGTCCGTAAGCACACATTTTTGTATATTTTGTGTATTTATATATATAATATATATTTTATATATATATTTTATATATATATAATATATATTTATATATATATATATTTATATATAATATATATATATATATATATTTTATATACATATAATATATATTTTATATATATATATATATATATATATATATATATAATATATATTTTGTGTATTTATTTATGTAAAAAAAAAAAATTATTATTATTTTTTTTTTAAATACACCCCCCACACCCCCCACCCCCACCGGTCCGTGGGACAAATTTTCAAGCTACAAAAAGGTTGGGGACCACTGATATACAGTATGAATATAAATGTGTATATATAAAACATGTGTATAATTGTCTCTTTTTTTACGTATGCTGTACAAAAGAAAATCTTTAGATTGTACTGTATAAAACTGGGAGCTCACTCGCCACAATTTTACCGTTATATTTGCAGGGGTTTTTTTTAATTTTTTTTTTACAGCATATAAAATAAAAAAATACTTGGAATTAAATTAAATGGAATGGAAAAACAGTACCACTGTTTTTTTTTTATTTAAAAATTCATGCAGGTTTTTTATACTGTAAAATATAAGGTTGTTGTTTTTTATAGTTTTATTACTTTATATTGAAAGTGGATTTTACTGTAAAAAAAAAATGTTACTGTCAAATTTTTACATGAACAGTTTGTTGGATTACTTGCTTTGAAATCATAAGTCAAGCCGATATTTAAGTATTTATCTTTATTTGAACAAAGCAGCATCTAGTGTCATTGTAGTATCTAGTCGATACTACAATGATTACATAAATATTTTTTATAGTCACAAAATCTTTTATTTTTTTTATTATTCATATTATATTCATAAACTCAGGAAATACGTCCCTGGACACATGAGGACTTTGAATATGACCAAGGTATGATCCTGTAACTACTTGGTTTCGGCTCGATACCTAAATGTGTGGTATCATCCAAAACTAGGGGTGTCCGATAATGGCTTTTTGCCGATATCCGATATTCCGATATTGTCCAACTCTTTAATTACCGATACCGATATCAACCGATACCGATATCAACCGATATATGCAGTCGTGGAATTAACACATTATTATGCCTAATTTGGACAACCATGTATGGTGAAGATAAGGTACTTTTTAAAAATAATAATAAAATAAGATAACTAAATTAAGAACATTTTCTTGAATAAAAAAGAAAGTAAAACAATATAAAAACAGTTACATAGAAACTAGTAATTAATGAAAATGAGTAAAATTAACTGTTAAAGGTTAGTACTATTAGTGGAGCAGCAGCACGCACAATCATGTGTGCTTACGGACTGTATCCCTTGCAGACTGTATTGATATATATTGATATATAATGTAGGAACCAGAATATTGATAACAGAAAGAAATGGGGGGAGGGAGGTTTTTTGGGTGGGTGCACTAATTGTAAGTGTGTCTTGTGTTTTTTATGTTGATTTAATAAAAAAATAAAAATAAAAATAAAAAAAACCCGATACAGATAATAAAAAAACCGATACCGATAATTTCCGATATTACATTTTAACGCATTTATCGGCCGATAATATCGGCGGGCCGATATTATCGGACATCCCTATCCAAAACTAATGTAAAGTATCAAAGAAGAGAAGAATAAGTGATTATTACATTTTAACAGAAGTGTAGATAGAACATGTTAAAACAGAAAATTAGCAGATATTAACAATAAATGAACAAGTAGATTAATAATCAATTTTTACAGTTTGTCCCTCATAATGTAGACAAAATAAAAGAATGATAACTGACACAATATGTTACTGCATACGTCAGCAGACTAATTAGGAGTCTTTGTTTGTTTACTTACTACTAAAAGACAAGTTTTCTAGTATGTTCACTATTTCATTTAAGGACTAAATTGCAATAATAAACATATGTTTCAATGTACCCTAACATTTTTAGTTCAAATAAAGCGGATAGTGACATTTTTTGTGGTCCCCTTTATTTAGGAAAGTATCTAAATACATTTTGGTACCAGTACCAAAATATTGGTATCGAGACAACCCTAGTTGCTACTGATCCAATGTTTCCTCAAAAATAATGTTTAAAAAAACAACTTAAAGCCTCGTCCAGCTGTTTAGTGTCATACATTATTCATGTTTAAATAACTTTTACTGCACATGAATATCGGCTCCAAATATCAGTTATCGACCTCCTTGAGGACTACTACCGTATTTTTCGGAGTATAAGTCGCTCCGGAGTATAAGTCGCACCGGCCGAAAATGCATAATAAAGAAGGAAAAAAACATATATAAGTCGCACTGGAGTATAAGTCGCATTTTTTGGGGAAATGTATTTGATAAAAGCCAACACCAAGAATAGACATTTGAAAGGCAATTTAAAATGTCTAAAGAATAGTGAACAACAGGCTGAATAAGTGTACGTTATATGAGGCATAAATAACCAACTGGTATGTTAACGTAACATATTATGGTAAGAGTCATTCAAATAACTATAACATATAGAACATGCTATACGTTTACCAAACAATCTGTCACTCCTAATCGCTAAATCCCATGAAATCTTATACGTCTAGTCTCTTACGTGAATGACATCAATAATATTATTTGATATTTTACAGTAATGTGTTAATCATTTCACACATAAGTCGCTCCTGAGTATAAGTCGCACCCCCGGCAAAACTATGAAAAAAAACTGCGACTTATAGTCCGAAAAATACGGTAATCGGTTTTGGCCCTGAAAAAAGCCATATTGGTCGATGTCTGGCTCTGATCTTACGTCTTTCTGGAATGTCAGTGTGACGTTTGACGTTCGGAAGAGCATGCTTACCGCAGAGGGGAGAAAAAAAAGGAGCATGATAATCCTCTCGCTCTCTTGCTCGCTCGCGGGGACTCCAGTCTGAATGTTTGCTGAATGTGACAGAGGGAGGAGCGCAAGATGCTGAGAGAGCTGAAGGTGTTTTTGGACCAGCTGGAGAGAGATGTGCTGAGAGCCCAGACGGCCGAGGGGAGTCTCACAGACAAGTATCAGGTGGGTATCGATAAAAGAATGTAACGCCAGCAACTCTTACCGCATGCTCTTTTCTTTCTAGGCCTTTAAAAGCTTCCGTGTGCAGTACGAGATGAAGAAAAAGCAAACGGATCCGCTGCTGCAGCCGGTCCACAAGGACGGGAAGCTGTCCGTGGACCAGGCTCTGGTCAAGCAGGCCTGGGACCGCCTGTCCATCAGGGTGGGTGGGAGTCCAATGCGCTGCCATGACACCATTTGCAGAAAAGTCATTTTTTTAACAATTTCTTCTTGTTGCATTAATATTTTCTAGCTTATCTTGTATCAATCCAAATTAGATCTTCACCTCGATTTACAAACTTAATTGGTTCTTGAACACGGTTCGTGAATTGAAAAGTTTGTGTAGTGACGCAGAGTTCCCCACAAGAAACAATGTAAACATGTATAATTGTCTCTAGCCTCGACAAAAGTCAATTTTTTAGTAAAAGAATGCACTTTTTGAAGACATTGTAGTGTGTGCGTGTGTTGTGTGTGTGTGTGTGTGTGTGTGTGTGTGTGTGTGTGTGTGTGTGTGTGTGTGTGTGTGTGTGTGTGTGCGTGCGTGTGTGTGTATACGTGTATATATGTGTACCGGTGTGTATATATACATATATATATGTTAGGGATAGGATAAATGCGTTAAAATGTAATATCGGAAATTATCGGTATCGTTTTTTTTATTAACGGTATCGTTTTATTTTTTTTTATTTTTTTTTTTGTTTTTTTAATTAAATCAACATAAAAAACACAAGATACACTTACAATTAATGCACCAACCCAAAAAGCCTCCCTCCTCATTCACACAAAAGGGTTGTTTCTTTCTGTTATTAATATTCTGGTTCCTACATTATATATCAATATATATCAATACAGTCTGCAAGGGATACAGTCCGTAAGCACACATGATTGTGCGTGCTGCTGGTCCACTAATAGTACTAACCTTTAACAGTTAATGTTACTCATTTTCATTAATTACTAGTTTCTATGTAACTGTTTTTATATTGTTTTACTTTCTTTTTTATTCCAGAAAATGTTTTTAATTTATTTATCTTATTTTATTTTATAATTTTTTTTTTTAAAGTACCTTATCTTCACCATACCTGGTTGTCCAAATTAGACATAATAATGTGTTAATTCCACGACTGTACATATCGGTTAATATCGGTATCGGTTGATACCGGTATCGGTAATTAAAGAGTTGGACAATATCGGCATATCGGATATCGGCAAAAAGCCATTATCGGACATCCCTAATATATGTGTATGTATGTACTGTACATGTATGCAGGCCTCAAATTTTAACATTTTTAGGTGAAGGCATGTGTTGCCTTAAAGGAGGGCTCATATTTTAGGGCACCAAGGCAAATTAGAAAGGCACCAAGGAAAACAATATTTTCTTTCGAGACAGAGTAAGAAGGACCATCAAGACAGAATAGGAATATTATCATGTTTTACTGAAGCTTCAGGAGACCAGTCCACATCAATACCATCATACCGTCATCTCGGGATGGTCTAACATTCAAACAGAAAGAGACAACTTCTTGAATAATTCGCAAACAGCCCCCACCCTCTCCAGAAAGGAACACAGGCTCATTGTTCTACTACAGATAAGATATAAGGGAGTACTCCAACTCCTACATTGCAAGCCTTCAAAGTAACACACACAGTTTACTTGCGGACATATTCCTAAAAAAAATAGAATAGAGTACAAATGGAAAAACACGAGCTGCTTTAAACATGACTACGAATAAAGAAAGAACTCTTAAACATATATGCATTCTCCACAACACACAGACATGGTTCGCACACAAAGGCATATTTGGCTCCATCTAAGAGTTTGTAAATGGAAACGTTTGAAAATAGAGGTGTTCGTAAATTTAGGTTCGACTAATTAAGAAACTTTTCCCTACGCTTTTACAAAGAGTAAAATCCTTCTTGTCACAGAAGAGGATTTGTTCCCCGCACACAGCTTGTCTAGACTGGCATGTCAGAGACAATATGAACACCTTTTAATGGCCTTTTTCCCCCTCCCCAAAATGCAGCTGCTGGACTGGCACATCCACCTGGACAAGTCCCTGCCGGGTCCTCTGGGGGTGATCGGAGCCTGGCTGCACAGAGCCGAGATAGCCCTGAGGGAGGACATGCCCACCCACCATGCTCACGAGGAGACGGCCAATGCTCTCCACAGGAAACTAGAGAAGCACAAGGTCAGATTTGGTTTTCTTTAATAGGAACCTCCATTGGATGTGCTGTTTATTTACATGCCTCCACTTCGACTGTCTTCTCCCTGTCTTCTCTGTTGTAGTTTGTAGTGCTCTCATATGAAGTTTACTGACAGATATCAATCATTCAGTCAATCGATCAATGAACGATTATTTGTGTAGCCCTTAATCACAAATGTCTCAAAGGGCAGGGAAAAACTCAACCTGATGGGACAATGAGAAACCTTGGGAGGGACCACAGATATGGGGACCCCTTCTGGGTGACTGGGTGCAATGGATGCCGAGTGGGTACGGTTAATAATGAGAGAGTCCAATCCATCTGGCAGCGCAGGGACATCACCAACGGATGCATGAAGGAGTGGTCCAGCCCGGGTCCCGGGCTTAGAATATTCCGACTTGTGCATTTACATGAAGCATTTTTACTCCGGTTAGGCCAGGGGTCGGCAACCCGCGGCTCCGGAGCCGCATGCGACTCTTTGACCACTCTGATGCGGCTCAGCTGCATACTTGCTGACCCCCCCGATTTTCCCAGGAGACTGCCTCTCCTAGAAATCTCCCAGGGTAAATATTATCCTATTTTCACTCTAATTACTTAATCAAGGGCGTGCCCTAATGGCACTGCATTAATTGTCCTCTATAGCATTTACAAATAGCGTGCCAGCCCGGCCACATGTTATACAGTATGTTGCTTTTACTTGCACACGTAGGCGACAGCAAGGCATACTTGTTCAACAGCCACACAGCTTACACTGACGGTGGCCGTATAAGTGAAAGTTAAAAAGTTAACTTTAACACGTTACGTTACAAATATGCGCCACACTGTGAACCCACACCAAAAAAGAATGACAAAAACATTTCTGGAGAACATCCGCACCGTAACACAACACAACAAATACCCAGAATCCCATGCAGCCCTAACTCTTCCGGTCTACATTATACACCCCCGCTACCACCAAACCCCCCCACACATCAACCCCCCCCCATCCCCCCTCTCCGTGCGTCGGTTGAGCGGAAGAGTTAGGGCTGCATGGGATTCTGGGTATTTGTTGTGTTGTGTTTATGTTGTGTTACAGTGCAGATGTTCTCCAGAAATGTGTTTGTCATTCTTTTTTGGTGTGGGTTCAAAGTGTGGCGCATATTTGTAACGTAACAGTGTTAAAGTTGTTTTTGTACGACTACCGTCAGTGTAAGCTGTGTGGCTGTTGAACAAGTATGCCTTGCTGGCACTTACGTGAGCAAGCAAAAGCTGCATTCAACATGTGGCCAAGCAGGTACGCTGTTTGGGCAGGCTGTAGAGGGCGCTAAAAGCAGTGCCAGCACGTCCGAAATTTGGGAGTCTCCCGGAAAATTGAGAGGGTTGGCAAGAAAGACGTTATCAAGCGCCATTGAATTAAAAGTCGCGGGCCACACTATCATTACATTTCCTTATTAAGATGCGTGCCGGTGCGTGTGTCAGAGACCCCTGGTTAACATGTATGTGGTGTTTTTCATTTTAAATTTTAAATTTTTTTTTGTGGCTCCCATTGTTTTCTTTAATTTGTGAAACTTTCCAAAATGGCTCTTTGAGTGGTAAAGGTTGCCGACCCCTGGGTTAGGCATTTAATTTGCCTCCCCTTTAAGGTGGAAAATATTTTTCTAATACTCACCTAATAAGATCCAGCACACAGAACAGATAACCGCTGCAGGGAAACAAGAACAAGAAGTAGCAAACACAAATGTTGACTAATCAGGAGACTCACCTGCTTCTTATCACTAATCAGGAGGCGTTCTATGCCCAGCGTCCTCCCTCCAACCCAAATAAAAGAACCTTTTACCTACATGTTGCCTGCTATCTATCCTAGACCCCACTATGGACTGGACTCTCACTATTATGCTAGATCCACTATGAACTGGACTCTCACACTATTATGCTAGATCCACTATGAACTGGACTCTCACTATTATGTTAGATCCACTATAGACTGGACTCTCATACTATTATGTTAGATCCACTATGAACTGGACTCTCACACTATTATGTTAGATCCACTATGGACTGGACTCTCACTATTATGTTAGATCCACTATGGACTGGACTCTCACTATTATGTTAGATCCACTATGGACTGGACTCTCACTATTATGTTAGATCCACTATGGACTGGACTCTCACACTATTATGCTAGATCCACTATGAACTGGACTCTCACACTATTATGTTAGATCCACTATGGACTGGACTCTCACACTATTATGTTAGATCCACTATGGACTGGACTCTCACACTATTATGTTAGATCCACTATGGACTGGACTCTCACACTATTATGTTAGATCCACTATAGACTGGACTCTCACTATTATGTTAGATCCACTATGGACTGGACTCTCACTATTATGTTAGATCCACTATGGACTGGACTCTCACACTATTATGTTAGATCCACTATGGACTGGACTCTCACACTATTATGTTAGATCCACTATGGACTGGACTCTCACACTATTATGTTAGATCCACTATGGACTGGACTCTCACACTATTATGCTAGATCCACTATGGACTGGACTCTCACACTATTATGTTAGATCCACTATGGACTGGACTCTCACACTATTATGTTAGATCCACTATGGACTGGACTCTCACACTATTATGTTAGATCCACTATGGACTGGACTCTCACACTATTATGTTAGATCCACTATGGACTGGACTCTCACACTATTATGTTAGATCCACTATGGACTGGACTCTCACACTATTATGTTAGATCCACTATGGACTGGATGTTTTGCCTTTCATCCGAGCAGGCTTCATCAGTTCATACTCATTCACTTAGATTGGTCGATCCACTAAATGCCCTGAGAATTTTGCCCATTGAGTTTTCTGTTGTGTCTATTTGCCGCCTTGTTTGGCCCCGCCCACAAACCATACTTAGCCCAGTTCTACAGGATGGCTTCAAAGAAGGTCCAGTGTGATAACGGCTCTACAAATTTTTTGCAGGAGGTGTTGAAAAACCTGGAGTCACACAGACAACCCTTCCAGCAGATCCACAGAGACCGATCGGTCAACGGTGTCCCGGTTCCGCCAGAGCAGCTCCAAGATATGGCTGAGCGGTAAGATGACCTCGTTGGACATCTCCTAAAACCTTTCCAGCGCCTGGAACTTTATCGAGCACATCTTCAATCTCCAGGTTTAACTTTGTGTCCACGTCCTCACACGGCCACCTGATTAAACTGGAATTCTGGGAAATGAAGTACCGACTCATGGCTTTTCTCCTGTTGGCCGAATCAAAACTCAAGTCTTGGATCATTAAATACGGCAGGAAAGACTCGGTGGAGCTCCTGCTGCAGAATTACCTGGTGAGTTCAGCGAGGAACCATGCAGAAGTGTCGTTACGCCGTACTAAAATGTTTTTTTTTTCTTCCCCGAGACATTAATTGAGGGCCACCGGTTCTTGGACCAGTATGAGGTCCTCTTCTCGGCACTCAAGCAAGCGGCGGACGTCTATGTGAAGTCTGAGAGTACAAGTAAGCCTTTTTGAGCACAGAAGCGGTAATAATGATCATATGCCCTCGTAATAAACAATAATTTAATGTTATAGGCCAGGGGTGTCCTAAGTGCAGCCTAGGGACCATTTGTAGCCCGCAACTAATTATTTAACGGCCCGCAGCCCATTTTAAAAATACTTAAAAAAAATAATAACAATGATTTGAATTGAAGAGCAAACAGGTGAAATGTAATGAGAACATGTTGCAATATTGACACTAGGGTTGTACGGTATTAGTATAGTACCGCGATACTAATTAATCATATTCAGTACTATACCGCCTCTAAGAAGTACCGGTCTCCCACCAAAATGACACAATATGTTACTGCATAGACTAATTAGGAGTCTTTGTTTGTTTACTTACTACTAAAAGACACGTTGTCTAGTATGTTCACTATTTAATTAAGGACTAAATTACAATAATAAACATATGTTTAATGTACCCTAAGATTTTTTGTTAAAATAAAGCCAATAATGTCATTTTTTGTGGTCCCCTTTATTTAGTAAAGTACCGGAAAGTATCGAAATACATTTTGATACCGGTACCGGTACTAAAATATTGGTATCGGGACAACCCTAATTGACAATAATAACACAAATTATTCAAAACTGTCATTGCTCCAAAAATAATAAAAGCTTATAATTGACAGATAGATCTAAAGTTGATTTAGAGATTTAAGCGTTGAAAGTAAAAATAATAAATATTGAAATACAATTTTTTTTTTAGTGCGTCTGCCTCACAATACGAAGGTCCTGAGTAGTCGTGAGTTCAATCCCGGCCTCGGGATCTTTCTGTGTGGAGTTTGCATGTTCTCCCCGTGACTGCGTGGGTTCCCTCCGGGTACTCCGGCCTCCTCCCACCTCCAAAGACATGCACCTGGGGATAGGTTGATTGGCAACACTAAATTGGCCCTAGTGTGTGAATGTTGTCTATCTATCTGTGTCATACTTGCCAACCCTCCCGTTTTTAGCGGGAGAACCCCGGTATTCAGCGCCTCTCCCGACAACCTCCCGGCAGAGATTTTCTCCCGACAAACTCCCGGTATTCAGCCGGAGCTGGAGGCCACGCCCCCTCCAGCTCAATGCGGACCTGAGACTGAGTGGGGACAGCCTATTCTCACGTCCGCTTTCCCACAATATAAACAGCTTGCCTAACGAATTCAAACTAATGGAAACAAGAATTTCAGTTCATCCAGGACAGTTCGAAGGGGAAGGTGTATGTTGCCTGTAAATATGTAGAACAGACTTCTCCATTGAACACGGTGGCCGAAATGATATACTCATCATGAACGGAGACGTTAAACAGGACAATACTGCCATCTAATGGATAGCCACCGGAACACTGAAATTCAAGTATTTCTTTTATGTAAATAAAATAAATAAATATATATATATATATATATATATAGCTAGAATTCACTGAAAGTCAAGTATTTCATATATATATATATATACATGAAATATATATGAAATACTCGAGTTGGTGAATTCTAGCTGTAAATAACCACGCCCCCAAGGTTGGCAAGTATGATCTGTGTTGGCCCTGCGATGAGGTGGCGACTTGTCGAGGGTGTACCCCGCCTTCTGCCCGATTGTGGCTGAGATAGGCTCCAGCGCCCCCCGCGACCCCGAAGGGAATAAGCGGTAGAAAATGGATGGATGGATGTTTCAAAAAATAATAATTGATCAAAAGCAATGGTGTTATGAATTATAGACCTATTTAAGGCTCCAATTACTTCATTTCATTCCATTTTGAGAAATGTTTTGGGGGAAATATTGCATATGTTTGCGTTTTTGCTATTAAAAACAGGGTTTTCTTTAAAAAAAAAAAAAAAAAAGGCATAAAACAAACAAAAAAACTTTATGGCAACGGTTAGATCTGAAGTGGATCTATAGATATTCAAGTGTTAAAAGTAAAAAAAAAAGTATTAATATATAACTGATTTTAATCATTTCTTGACTGAGACCCTTTTGGGTCCCGGCACCTTTAACATTTACCAAAATTGAGGGTAGCCCTTATGGCAGATCTGGGCAAAATACGGCCCGCGGGCCACATGCGGCCCATTAAGATTTTCAATCCAGCCTGCTGGGTGTTCTACATATTTTTTTTAGACCTCTAACATCAAAACTGTCGCCGCCATTATGATGTGCAGTGCTGTTTTTAAATTACTATAAGTCTTGACATAGGCGCCGAGCACCCACGTGCGACTGATGGCAACTTTCAATTTTTAAAATCATTTTTGAAAAATCAATCTTGTTGTAGTTAATTTTGTGGCGAGTTTGGTCCATTTTACAAAATAATAAAACCACAAATCATATGGGATATTAACTTCGCTGAACGTCTTTTTAAAATTTTTTAATACACACACACACCGAGCACCCATTGGCAGAAATGTAGATTGCCGCCTATGAGTCTTGAACTATAGAAAGTATTTCAATGGTTGAAATCTTTGCTTTTGGGTGTTATAGGAGTTATTAAGGTCATCTACGTCACAGCAGCTCAGACCAGGAACAAAGCAGAGTGGGCGGGGTTTGTTTTCTGAGCAGCCAGCCCCAAACTCATGTGTCAGGAGCAGATACAGAAGCACATTTTTACAACAAATTTCTGCATAAAAGTGATAATATATCGTACTGTAGGTGTTTATTACACTTTGCATTCGTATTTTGCTGTTTGTTACAGGTTTGTTGTGTTTTGCTTGATTGTAAAAGATACACAAGTATGGAGGAGCTGGTCTGAGAAGTAAAAGATGTTCATATGTTGTTAATATTCAGTGTTTTATTGTTCGTAGTTAATATTGTAAATCCCACTTTCTTCATTTTTATGTAAATTTTGGGTGTCCCATTTAGTAAAAAAAATTAAAAATTCCATTCCGTTTTTTTGAGGTGGTCTGTCATAACTTTTTTAGAACTCTATCTAAGAGCCGTCTTAAACCCAAAAGTGATGTTTTGAAAAAGACTGTTATGTATCGGGCAATCACTTACTGGACTCCACTTCCACAATATCTGGTATCAATCACCAGCATAGAATAGACTAAGAGAATTATTGCAGAAAGAGATTATTCTAGATTGTACCTAATGTCATGCCTGGTTTTATTGATTATTGAGTATTTTATTGATTATGGGACAAGCAGTAGAAAATTGATATTTTAGGCCATGGGTTCTTTGTTTTATTTTTGCAAAAATATATATACCGTATTTTTCGGAGTATAAGTCGCACCTGCCGAAAATGCATAATAAAGAAGGAAAAAAACATATATAAGTCGCATTTTTTGGGGAAATGTATTTGATAAAAGCCAACACCAAGAATAGACATTTGAAAGGCAATTTAAAATAAATAAAGAATAGTGAACAACAGGCTGAATAAGTGTACGTTATATGAGGCATAAATAACCAACTGGTATGTTAACGTAACATATTATGGTAAGAGTCATTCAAATAACTATAACATATAGAACATGCTATACGTTTACCAAACAATCTGTCACTCCTAATCGCTAAATCCCATGAAATCTTATACGTCTAGTCCAGGGGTCGGCAACCTTTACCACTCAAAGAGCCATTTTGGCAAGTTTCACAAATTAAAGAAAATAATGGGAGCCACAAAAAAAAAGTTTTAAATTTAAAATGAAAAACACCGCATACAAAGCTTAAATTTCTTTGTGCTATGTTAACCAGGGGTCTCAGACACACGCACCGGCACACACCTTAATATGGAAATTTGATGTTAGTGCGGCCCGCAAGTTTTGAATGATTGGCGCTTGATAGCGTCATACCTGCCAACACTCTCATTGTTTCCGGGAGACTACCTAGTATCAGGGCGTGATGGCACTGCTTTTAGCGCCCTCTACAGACTGCCCAAACAGTATACCTGCTCGACCACATGTAGATTGCAGTTTCAGCTTGCTCACATAAGTGACAGCAAGGCGTACTACCTCAGCAGCCACACATCTTACACTGACGGTACCAAT
This sequence comes from Entelurus aequoreus, assembly GCF_033978785.1. NCBI lineage: Eukaryota > Metazoa > Chordata > Actinopteri > Syngnathiformes > Syngnathidae > Entelurus > Entelurus aequoreus. Next base: position 90,305,039 of record NC_084733.1, read on the forward strand.
ACCCAGAATCCCATACAGCCCTATCTCTTCCGCTCAACCAACGCACGGAGAGGGGGGGGGGGGGGGGGTTGATGTGTGGGGGGATTTGGTGGTAGCGGGGGTGTATAATGTAGACCGGAAGAGTTAGGGCTGCATGGGATTCTGGGTATTGGTTGTGTTGTGTTTATGTTGTGTTACGGTGGGATGTTCTCCAGAAATGTGTTTTTCATTCTTTTTTGGTGTGGGTTCACAGTGTGGCGCATATTTGTAACGTAACAATGTTAAAGTTGTTTGATACGGCTACCGTCAGTGTAAGCTGTGTGGCTGAAGAGTAAGTATGCTTTGCTGTCTCCTATGTGTGCAAGTAAAAGCAACATACAACATGTGGCCGGGCTGGCACGCTGTTTGTAAATGCTATAGAGGACAATTACTGCAGTGCAATTAGGGCACTCCCTTTATTCAGTAATTAGAGTGTAAATAGGATTATATTTTCCCTGGGAGTTATCTATGAGAGGCACTGAGATCCATAAGTCTCCTGGGAAAATCGGGGGGGTCGGCAAGTATGTAGCTGAGCCGCATCAGAGTGGTCAAAGAGCCGCATGCGGCTCCGGAGCCGCGGGTTGCCGACCCCTGCACTAGTCTCTTACGTGAATGAGATCAATAATATTATTTGATATTGTACGCTAATGTGTTAATCATTTCACACATAAGTCGCTCCTGAGTATAAGTCGCACCCCCGGCCAAACTATGAAAAAAACTGCAACTTATAGTCCGAAAAATACGGTATCTATTTTTATATTGCTCTTTTTATCTTTGGTATGAACATTATGTAAACTTGAAGTTATTTGGGTTTTTTTTTGGTTCTTTGTTGTTGCTATTTTTGTATTACAACATTGTATTATTTGATCATGTTGTACTGCATTGTATTCTTTTGTTTTGTGATTGTGTGATGTTTTTTTGCCTGGACCCCTGGAAGAATAGTCTCCACTGCGGTGTAGACTAATGGGGATCCTTAATAAACTAAACTAAACTATCGGACGTTGTGACTTTTGGTATTAGTGTTCCTGAAAAAAAAAGGGACCCAAGCACTAATACTATATAGCAGATTTTTTGTTCATGTTGAGGGGATTTCATGGGCTGGAAAATGCTACATAGCTCAACAACATGATCAACATAATCAAATGCATTTTGTCGGATTTCATCAAATGACCAGTTGCCCTTTTCAAAAAACTCCTAGTCGACGAAGCGGAGGGCGTGACCAGATTCCTCTGCGATGCCACGGCTCAGTGGAGGAACCTGGCGCTGGAGGTGCGCAGCGTCCGCAGCATGCTGGAGGAGGTCACCTCCAACTGGGAGAAGTACAGCGGCACGGTGGCGGCGCTCCAGGCGTGGCTGGAGGACGCCGAGCACATGCTCAACCAGTCGGAGGGCGCCAAGCGTGTAAGTGACCTGAAAACAAGCATCAAAAGTTCCTGTTCAATGCAAAATTAGCTTCAAAATAAAAGCATGGCTGTATTGACCTGGATTTTACCACAGCAAATAATTAAACGCAACCGTACTTTTGCAAGCAATAATAATTAGGTTCTTAGCTTCTCAATGATCTTAGTCATGGCTCCCTCGGGGACATCATTTTTATAACGTTCCCAATAAATTGAAACTGAGATTGAAAACTTGATAATATTTATTAATTTATTTATCAGTAAAAACACTCAGAGTTGCTACATGCCATCTAGTTGAAGACTTGTGTATTGTTTCCTCGCACCCCCCGCCCCTCCTACCACAAAACAGGAAGTGCAATTTTGACTTGCAGCACCCGCAGTGAGAAAACTTGTCCAAAAGATGGCGCCATAACACAAACAATAACATCTTTTTTGCGTCCCTGTTGATGTTCTATAAAAACTATTTATTGAATACAAAACATCCATAAATTAACCGCACCATTTTATAAGCCGCAGGGTTCAAAGCGTAGTTATGGCTTATAGTTCGGAAAATACGGTATTTTTTGTTGTCGTCTTGTCCTCACTAGAGATGTCCGATAATATCGGCCTGCCGATATTATCGGCCGATATATGCGTTAAAATGTAATATCGGAAATTATCGGTATCGTTTTTTTTATTATCTGTATCGTTTTTTTTTTGTTTTTTTGTTTTTTTTAAATTAAATCAACATAAAAAACACAAGATACACTTACAATTAGTGCACCAACCCAAAAAACCTCCCTCCCCCATTCACTCATTCACACAAAAGGGTTGTTTCTTTCGGTTATTAATATTCTGGTTCCTACATTATATATCAATATATATCAATACAGTCCGCAAGGAATACAGTCCGTAAGCACACATGATTGTGCGTGCTGCTGCTCCACTAATAGTACTCACCTTTAACACTTAATTTTACTCATTTTCATTCATTACTAGTTTCTATGTAACTGTTTTTATATTGTTGTACTTTCTTTTTTATTCAAGAAAATGTTTTTAATTTATTTATCTTATTTTACTAATTTTTTTAAAAAGTACCTTATCTTCACCATACCTGGTTGTCCAAATTAGGCATAATAATGTGTTAATTCCACGACTGCATATATCGGTTGATATCGGTATCGGTAATTAAAGAGTTGGACAATATCGGAATATCGGATATCGGCAAAAAGCCATTATCGGACATCCCTCGTCCTCACGATTTCCCCTGCTGTCTGTTTTGTTTCGTCTTCTTTCTATTCCCTCGTGCTCCGGTTCGTCTGCGCCAAACACTAAATATATACAAACATTTAATGAAGTCATATAAAAACAGATGTGTAAGTTACCCATGCCTTGGGCACTAATACACCCCCATACCATCACACATGCTGGCTTTTACACTTTGCGCCTAGAACAGTCCGGATGGTTCTTTTCCTCTTTGGTCCGGAGGACACGACGTCCACAGTTTCCAAAAACAATTTGAAATGTGGACTCGTCAGACCACAGAACACTTTTCCACTTTGCATCAGTCCATCTTAGATGAGCTCGGGCCCCAGCGAAGCCGGCGGCGTTTCTGGGTGTTGTTGATAAATGGCTTTGGCTTTGCATAGTAGAGTTTTAACTTGCACTTACAGATGTAGCGACCAACTGTAGTTACTGACAGTGGTTTTCTGAAGTGTTCCTGAGCCCATGTGGTGATATCCTTTACACACGGATGTCTGTTTTCGATGCAGTATCGCCTGAAGGATCGAAGGTCCGTAATATCATGGCTTACGTGCAGTGATTTCTCCAGATTCTCTGAACCTTTTGATGATATTACGGAGCGTAGATGGTGAAATCCCTAAATTCCTTACAATAGCTGGTTGAGAAATGTTGTTCTTAAACAATTTGCTCAGGCATTTGTTGACAAAGTGGTGACCCTCGCCCCGTCCTTGTTTGTGAATGACTGAGCATTTCATGGAAGCTGCTTTTATACCCAATCATGGCACCCACCTGTTCCCAATGAGCCTGTTCACCTGTGGGATGTTCCAAATAAGTCTTTGATGAGCATTCCTCAACTTTCTCACTCTTTTTTGCCACTTGTGCCAGATTTTTTGAAACATGTTGCAGGCATCAAATTCCAAATGAGCTAATATTTGCAAAAAATAACAACGTTTTCCAGTTGGAAAGTTAAATATCTTGTCTTTGCAGTCTATTCAATTGAATATAAGTTGAAAAGGATTTGCAAATCATTGTATTCTCTTTTTATTTACCATTTACACAACGTGACAACTTCACTGCTTGGAACATGTAGCACAGTTTAAGAATCAGTGCTTCATTTTAGACAACAGTAAGTGATCGGGGGTCGTCATGGCAACCGCTGACATGCGCCACAAGCCGCTCTGCAATCATCCGTATTTGTGTCCGCCTCGTTCCAGGATTTTTTCCGCAACCTGTCCCACTGGATCCAGCAGCACATGGACATGAACGACGCCGGCAACTTCCTCATCGAGACCTGCGATGACGCGGTGTCCCGAGACCTCAAGCAGCAGCTCCTTCTTCTGAACGGGCGGTGGCGGGAGCTCTTCGTCAAAGTCAAATACGTAAATGAACCACACAACCTGAGCTCGCTTCGCACGTCTGACGGGACTGTTTTGTTTGGCAGTACGCGCGAGCGGACGAGGTGGACAAGTTGAGGCAGGACTACCACGACGGCATCAACACCTTGAAAATCTTCATGGACGCCACCAACGAGAAGATGAACGCCCCCGTCCAAGTGTCCTTCCTCAACGTCCGCACGTTTGTTCAAGATGTGGAGGTACAACCAGCCAACACTTCTCTATCTTCGTTCAAGTGTAATGACTTCACGCTTCCTGCAGGAAATCAAGCACAAAGTCCCGGCCATGGAGGCGGCGTCTAAGGCGGCAGGTCGCACCGCTCAGCTGCTGAGCAAAGACACCGCGCAGGAGGAAGTGGCTCAGATGACGGCGGTGATGACCTCCATCAAAGAGCAGCTCGGCAAGGTAAGGCCTAGGGTTGTCCCGATACCAGTATTTTAGTACCGGTACCAAAATGTATTTTGATACTTTTCCATACTTTTCTAAATAAAGGGCACCACAAAAAAATTTCATTATTGGCTTTGTTTTATTTTATTATTATTAGGGTCCGCATGTACCCTGTACAAAGGACTCCCACAGGGAGTCCTTTGTACAGGTACAAAGGAACCTATTGAAATTGTAAGGTTTATTATTATTCCGCAGCTTTGCGCACTACTTTGCCCCCCTTAACATGCTTCAAAACTCACCAAATTTTATACACAAAACTGTGACAGCACACTTTAGTAAAAAAACCAAACCCCAAAAATCAAAATTGCGCTTTAGCGCCCCCTAGGAAAAAACAAAAACAAACTGCCTGTAACTCCCACTAGGAAGGTCGTAGAGACATGAAACAAAAACCTGTATGTAGGTCTCACTTAGACCTACAATTCATAATTTCACATCCTCGGGCAAAAACCAACAGGAAGTTGGCAATTTCCCCTTCAACACAAAAAATGACTAAAAACACTCATTTTTGCCTCTTTGAGCTGTAATTTGACCCCCTTAAAATACTTCAAAACTCACCAAACTTTTTACACACATCGGGCCTGGTGGAAATTGCGATCTAAAAAACAAACAAACCCCAAAACTCAAAATTGCGCTCTAGCGCAATTTTTGAATAAAACAGAGACAAAACTGCTTCTCAGAGGAAAACACAGACAAAACTGCTTGTAACTTCCAGTAGAAACGTCTTAGAGACATGAAACAAAAACCTCTACGTAGGTCTCACTTAGACCTACATTTCATAGATTGAAATCCTTCAGAAAAAATCAACAGGAAGTTTGATATACCCACTTCAAAACACATTTTTTTAAAAAGTGGTCACCAAACATCAAACATTATCTCCTCTGAGCGCGTTTGTCGTTTTGGCTTCAAACTACTACAGGAGAGAGATTGAACCCTTCTGATTAAAAGTTGGCGAAAGCGTTTTAATAAGTGCTACGGTTTTGATTTTACGAGCCTTCAAAGAAAACAACCACTGTGCCGCAGCACCTAGGAAAAAAACACAGACACAACTTCCTCTAACTCCCAGTACGACTATCGTAGAGACACGAAACAAAAACCTCTATGTAGGTCTCACTCAGGACTACCACTGGACTAAAGTATTGGGACACCTAGGACTAGCACCTGCCAAAATGCGGACCCGACCAACGCTGCTTGCAGCTTTAATTATTATTATTATTTTATTCCTGGGGATCGGTTGATTGGCAACACTAAACGGTCCCTAGTGTGTGAATGTGAGTGTGAATGTTGTCTGTCTATCTGTGTTGGCCCTGTGATGAGGTGGCGACTTGTCCAGGGTGTACCCTGCCTTTCGCCCCAATGTACACTACCGTTCAAAAGTTTGGGGTCACATTGAAATGTCCTTATTTTGAATGAAGATAACTTTAAACTAGTCTTAACTTGAAAGAAATACACTCTATACATTGCTAATGTGGTAAATGACTATTCTAGCTGCAAATGTCTGGTTTTTGGTGCAATATCTACATAGGTGTATAGAGGCCCATTTCCAGCAACTATCACTCCAGTGTTCTAATGGTACAATGTGTTTGCTCATTGGCTCAGAAGGCTAATTGATGATTAGAAAACCCTTGTGCAATCATGTTCACACATCTGAAAACAGTTTAGCTCGTTACAGAAGCTACAAAACGGACCTTCCTTTGAGCAGATTGAGTTTCTGGAGCATCACATTTGTGGGGTCAATTAAATGGCCAGAAAAAGAGAACTTTCATCTGAAACTCGACAGTCTATTCTTGTTCTTAGAAATGAATTCTATTCCACAAAATTGTTTGGGTGACCCCAAACTTTTGAACGGCAGTGTAGCTGAGATAGGCTCCAGCACCCCCGCGACCCCGAAGGGGAAAAGCGGTAGGAAATGGATGGATGGGTGGCTTTATTTGAACAAAAAATCTTAGGGTACATGATACATATGTTTATTATTGTCATTTAGTCCTTCAATAAAATAGTGAACATACTAGACAACTTGTCTTTTAGTAGTAAGTAAACAAACAACGACTCCTAATTAGTCTGCTGACGTATGCAGTAACGTTTTGTCGACATTATGAGGGACAAGCTGTAAAAATTGATTATTAATCTACTTGTTCATTTACTGTTAATATCTGCTTATTTTCTGTTTTAACATGTTCTATCTACATTTCTGTTAAAATGTAATAATCACTTATTCTTCTCTTCTTTGATACTTTTCATTAGTTTAGGATGATACCACACATTTAGGTATCGATCTGATACCAAGTCGTTACAGGATCGTACATGGTCATATTCAAAGTCCTCATGTGTCCAGGGACGTATTTACTGACTTTATAAACATAAGTAAGTAAGTTAAGTTAAGTACCAATGATTGTCACACACACACTAGGTGTGGTGAAATTTGTCCTCTGCATTTGACCCATCACCCTTGTTCACCCCCTGGGAGGTGAGGGGAGCAGTGGGCAGCAGTGGTGCCGCGCCCAGGAATCATTGTTGGTGATTTAACCCCCAATTCCAACCCTTGATGCTGAGTGCCAAGCAGGGAGGTAAAGGCTCCCATTTTTATAGTCTTTGGTATGACTCGGCCGGGGGTTTGAACTCACAACCTACCCATCTCAGGGCGGACACTCTAACCACTAGGCCACCGGTCATATGAATTTTAAAAGAAAGGAAAAAAGATTTTGTGACTGTAAAAAATATCGATGTAATCATAGAAGTATCGACTCGATACGCTATTGTACTTGGTATCATTACAGTGGATGTTAGGTGTAGATCCACCCATGGCATTTGTTTACATTCAGGGGTGCTAGTGGTAAACCTTGATCTTTAGTTTTTAGGCCAAAATGCGTCCATTCTCCCTTTTCTGTCTACACACCGTGTCTGCTTGTAAGAACTCCGTGTGTGTGCGCTGCCGAACATGCTTCTTTGCTAGCAAAACCAGCAATGTCACTTAGTACCGTTTCTGATTCATTAGTGCCGCGATACTATACCAGTACCAGTTGTACTGTACAACCGTAGTAAGGCCATGGAGGCCTCCTACTTTATTATAAGCCTTTTATATATAATACAGTGGAACCTCGATTTATGAACTTAATTGGTTTTTGAACAGGGTTCGTGAATTGAAAAATTTGTATAGTAAAGCAAATTTATTCATAAAAACTAAGTGCAGAGGTTGCCCTCTAGTGGGTTCTTCGGACCACCACACACTGTTACGAGAGCCCGGATTTCAGGGTACAACACTGTTTTATTTGTATGTTGAGAGCCTTTTGCTTTCCGGCAAGATGTCTTTTTTTGAGTTCGTGTCTCTCTCTCTCTCTCTCTGGCTCCCACTCCAACTCCAAGCACGTGTCTCATGCCGGCTGCTGCTAATAAAGGCCAGAGGTGATTAAATAACAAGGCCCACCTGGGTTATCCACTCACCTGTCGCTTGTCTTCGAGGCCGGTCCTGGCACACCCCGTTCCGCGGCAGGCCCGCAGGCCACGCCCCCCCTCCACACTTAAGTAAATATGAATAATGGGTTCCAGCTTCAACAAAAGTCCATATTTTAGTTAAGGTTTATACATTTTGAACACAATACAGCACTGTATATCAAACAAACATAACAAGGAGGTGATGGACCAACTTTCTCTTTATTAACAAGCCAAAACAACAACTACAAACTGAACTGTCCTCTGTATGTTCTGCTCTAGCAGACGGGGACAGGGGGAGGGGCCGTGAGAGGCGGTCTCCTCCTCCGCTGTACTATTAGTCCGCCAGAAAAGTCAGTTCTAATCACTGTCGTACGAAGCCAGCTTCTTCTATCGCCTCAATATGAATGGATGACTCACAGAGACACGGTTTGCACAGAAAGGCATATTTTACACGATCTAAAAGTCCGTAAACCGTCACGTTCGCAAATAGGTTGGTAAATTGAGGTTCCATTGTACGGTATAAGCTAGTTTGCCAAGTCCAAGGAATGACAATAAAGTTCAGCTTAAAACTTGGGTGTAAAAAAGACAAGACTGCTGATCTTTGACTAGTATTTTTAAAAACTCTCGAAGATGTTTGTCTCAATAATAACTTATTCATACCCTTTTAGGTACGAGAGCGATGTCTGCCTCTGCTGAAAGAGTCTCAGTCCCTCTTAGCACCGCTTGAAGAAATGGAGAAGAACATCACCGGCTTCTACCAGTCTCTGGAGAAGGCCAGCTACGTGACCAGCAGCACCGACCCGGAAGGACCTGTGGACTACAAACAGAAGTGCCAGGTGAGCGACACTCATGACGCGTCGAGTCACCAGGAAGCTGACACCTGGCCTGATGTCGCTGCAGGAGCTGGCGGCCGCCACACAGAGCTGCAAGAAGTGTCTCCTTGTCATTGAGAGGACTCACCAGAGCATCCTGAAGATGATGGATGCCAGTAGAACCCTGCAGCACATGGACATGAGTCTCCTGCAGAAAAGGGTGGCGGACCTCCAAACCTCCTCACAGGTGAACATCTCAGCTTCTTCAAATGCACTCCTTTATACAAATGAGTTGGGAAATTGTGTTAGATGTAAATATAAACGGAATACAATGATTTGCAAATCCTTTTCAAGCCATATTCAGTTGAATGCACTACAAAGACAACATATTTGATGTTCAAACTCATAAACTTTTTTTTTTTTTTGCAAATAATAATCAACTTAGAACAGGGGTGGGCAATTAATTTTTACCGGGGGCCGCATGAGCAACCCGAGCACTGCTTGAGGGCCACATCGACAATATTTCAATTCCATTTTGCTCAATATTATTTTTGATATATACCGTAAGATAAATAATAATTAATAATAATAGTAATACTTCAACATAGTGTGTGTAACAGCATTCCATGACTAATATAAATAAATTAACATTAATAATAAATGACAGTAAAATAAGCACACGTATGACTGAGGAGTCATAGTGTAACTTTGTGTGGTGTTTGAGTTGTCCGACTTTTTGTGTGGCCATAAACGCACCAGTGGTTTAGCGCTATGCGTGTTGGTGACAGATGACAAGTTGGTTTTGGCCTGGTTTGTACGGCAGAAAATGACACATTTTTCGAGATAGAAGTGTGAAAACTCACGTTTTTGGTGTGTTTATGGGCGTATATAAACAGTTTTGCTCAATAAAGTGATGGATATAATTCCTGTCCTCGAAGCATCTCGATAGACGTTACAATAATTGAACGGTGTTCAATTGAACGGTGTTGACGAACACCGTTAGGGCCGCTTGTTGTCACTGTCACTCAAAGTTGCATTGCAAAATTACATAGAATAAATATGTTTATTTTGTGTAGAATTCAGATGGGATTTGATTTGGTGCGCGGCATATATTTGCTGCGCGCAGAGGACGCTTGAGCAGTGCGCAATTGCGCAGGCGCGCACCTTAGAGGGAACGTTGCTTGGCAGTCCATGTCTTGTTGAAAACACGCCATTCCTCATCAACTTTTCTCTTTTTAGCGTCTCGGGTGTAAACCGTGCATCACTTGTCGCTGCATGTGCACCTTCACTCGCAGGTTACACACGGACACACGCCCATAAATAATACTTTTCAAAATAAAAGCAGCACAGTTGTATTGCGCGCACGACATAGATGTTTTTTCAACTTTATTTTGTCATTTCTGATTGCAGCTGTTCACATACACTCACAATCACGCACGCGCATACGTCCACACGGAAGTAATACAAATAACGATTTTCAAAACAAAAGCAGCACCGTTGTATTGCACACTTGACATAGATACTTTTTAAAATTTATTTTGTAATTTATAATTGGCCTCACGCGGGCCGGACAGGGACGCACAAAGGTCTGACTTAGAATGTCATGGCTGCAACACGTGCCAAAGTAGTTGGGAAAGGGCATGTTCAACCACTGTGTTACATGGCCTTTCCTTTTAACAACACTCAGTAAAGGTTTGGGAACTGAGGAGACACATTTTTGAAGCTTCTCCGGTGGAATTCTTTCCCATTCTTGCTTGATGTACAGCTTAAGTTGTTCAACAGTCCGGGGGTCTCCATTATTTCCGGTATTTTAGGCTTCATAATGCGCCACACATTTTCAATGGGAGACAGGTCTGGACTACAGGCAGGCCAGTCTAGTACCCGCACTCTTTTACTATGAAGCCACGCTGATGTAACACGTGGCTTGGCATTGTCTTGCTGAAATAAGCAGGGGCGTCCATGATAACGTTGCTTGGACGGCAACATATGTTGCTCCAAAAGCTGTATGTACCTTTCAGCATTAATGGTGCCTTCACAGATGTGTAAGTTACCCATGTCTTGGGCACTAATACACCCCCATACCATCACTGATGCTGCCTTTTCAACTTTGCGCCTAGAACAGTCTGCATCAGGGGTCACCAACGCGGTGCCCGCGGGCACCAGGTAGCCCGTAAGGACCAGATGAGTAGCCCGCTGGCCTGTTCTAAAAATAGCTCAAATAGCAGCACTTACCAGTGAGCTGCATCTATTTTTTAAATTGTATTTATTTACTAGCAAGCTGGTCTCGCTTTGCTCGACATTTTTCATTCTAAGAAAGACAAAATTCAAATAGAATTTGAAAATCCAAGAAAATATTTTAAAGACTTGGTCTTCACTTGTTTAAATAAATTCATTCATTTTTTTACTTTGCTTCTTATAACTTTCAGAAAGACAATTTTAGAGAAAAAATACAACCTTAAAAATGATTTTAGTATTTTTAAACACATATACCTTTTTACCTTTTAAATTCCTTCCTCTTTTTTCCTGACAATTTAAATCAATGTTCAAGTAAATGTATTTTTTTTATTGTAAAGAATAATAAATACATTTTAATTTAATTCTTCATTTTAGCTTCTGTTTTTTCGACGAAGAATATTTGTGAAATATTTCTTCAAAGTTATTATGATTAAAATTTAAAAAAATTATTCTGGCAAATCTAGAAAATCCGTAGAATCAAATTTAAATCTTATTTCAAAGTCTTTTGAATTTCTTTTAAAATTTTTGTTCTGGAAAATCTAGAAGAAATAATGATTTGTCTTTGTTAGAAATATAGCTTGGTCCAATTTGTTATATATTCTAACAAAGTGCAGATTGGATTTTAACCTATTTAAAACATGTCATCAAAATTCTAAAATTAATCTTAATCAGGAAAAATTACTATTGATGTTCCATAAATTATTTTTAATTTTTTTTTAAAAAAGATTCGAATTAGCTAGTTTTTCTCTTCTTTTTTTCGGTTGAATTTTGAATTTTAAAGAGTCGAAATTGAAGATAAACTATGTTTCAAAATTTAATTGTCATTTTTTTCGTGTTTTCTCCTCTTTTAAACCGTTCAATTAAGTGTTAATATCATTAATTATTAATAATAACATAGAGTTAAAGGTAAATTGAGCAAATTGGCTATTTCTGGCAATTTATTGAAGTGTGTATCAAACTGGTAGCCCTTCACATTAATCACTACCCAAGAAGTAGCTCTTGGTTTCAAAAAGGTTGGTGACCCCTGGTCTGGATGGTTCGCTTCCCCTTTGGTCCGGATGACACGATGTCGAATATTTCCAAAATTTTTTTTAAATGTGGACTCGTCAGACCACAGAACACTTTCCCACTTTGCATCAGTCCATCTTAGATGAGCTCAGGCCCAGCGAAGCCGACGGCGTTTCTGGGTGTTGTTGATAAACGGTTTTCGCCTCGCATAGGAGAGTTTTAACGTGCACTTACAGATGTAGCGACCAACTGTAGTCACTGACAGTGGGTTTCTGAAGTGTTCCTGAGCCCATGTGGTGATATCCTTTACACACTGATGTGGCTTGTTGATGCAGTACAGCCTGAGGGATGGAAGGTCACGGGCTTAGCTGCTTACGTGCAGTGATTTCTCCAGATTCTCCGAACCCTTTGATGATATTACGGAGCGTAGATGGTGACATCCCTAAATTCCTTGCAATAGCTGGTTGAGAAAGGTTTTTCTTAAACTGTTCAACAATTTGCTCAGGCATTTGTTGACAAAGTGGTGACCCTCGCCCCATCCTTGTTTTTATTTCATGGAATCTACTTTTATACCCAATCATGGCACCCACCTGTTCCCAATTAGCCTGTTCACCTGTGGGATGTTCCAAATAAGTGTTTGATGAGCATTCCTCAACTTTATCAGTATTTATTGCCACCTTTCCCAACTTCTTTGTCACGTGTTGCTGGCATCAAATTCTAAAGTTAATGATTATTTGCACAAAAAAAAAAAGTTTAATAGTTTGAACATCAAATATGTTGTCTTTGTAGCATATTCAACTGAATATGGCTTGAAAATGATTTGCAAATCATTGTATTCCGTTTATATTTACATCTAACACCATTTCCCAACTCACATGGAAACGGGGTTTGTACTACACCTTGTACGACAGGCGTCCAGGGCAGCCATGATTGCGACGTGGCCCTCAATTAAAATAGTTTGAATCCCCGTCTCACACTGTGTGTGCGTCAAGGGCATGTTTAAGGAAGCCACCGAGTGGAGGAGGCGCGTGGAGGCCAACAGCAGCCTCATGAAGAGGTTTGACGAGTCGCGCTCGGAGCTGGAGAAGGTTCTCGGCTTGGCGGAAGACTGTCTGACAGAACAAGGCCACCCGGAGGAGCTGCTGAAAAAACACACGGTGAGGAAACACACGCAACTATGCTTTAAAGAGCTTTTTAGGCATCTTGTTAGCAAGTCTTGGTTATAAATAACCCTTCTAAAAATAGATCCACGTACTTTTGATGGGACTCATACGCATTTCTCTAAGAAGACCGTCTGATACTTACATTCAGCTGCCAAATACAATAAAAGGACTAAGAATTAACTCATTTCATTTGATTTTGTGTATCATTTCAATACATGTGTAAAGGAAGTTAAGCACTATAAATCAGGGGTCACCAACGCGGTGCCCGCGGGCACCAGGTAGCCCGTAAGGACCAGATGAGTAGCCCGCCGGCCTGTTCTAAAAATAGCTCAAATAGCAGCACTTACCAGTGAGCTGCCTCTATTTTTTAAATTGCATTTACTTACTAGCAAGCTGGTCTCGCTTTGCCTGACATTTTTAATTCTAAGAGAGACAAAACTCAAATAGAATTTGAAAATCCAAGAAAATATTTTAAAGACTTGGTCTTCACTTGTTTAAATAAATTTATTCATTTTTTTACTTTGCTTCTTATAACTTTCCGAAAGACAATTTTAGAGAAAAAATATAACCTTAAAAATGATTTTAGGATTTTTAAACACATATACCTTTTAAATTCCTTCCTCTTCTTTCCTGACCATTTAAATCAATGTTCAAGTAAATTTATTTTTTTTATTGTAAAGAAAAATAAATACATTTGAATTTAATTCTTCATTTTAGCTTATCTTTTTTCGACGAAGAATATTTGTGAAATATTTCTTCAAACTTATTATGATTCAAATTTTAAAAAATTCTTCTGGCAAATATAGGAAAATCTGTAGAATCAAATTTAAATCTTATTTCAAAGTCTTTTGAATTTCTTTTAATATTTTTGTTCTGGAAAATCTAGAAGAAATAATGATTTGTCTTTGTGAGAAATATAGCTTGGTCCAATTTGTTATATATTCTAACAAATTGCAGATTGGATTTTAACCTATTTAAAACATGTCATCAAAATTCTAAAATGAATCTTAATCAGGAAAAATTACTAATGATGTTCCATAAATTATTTTTTTAATTTTTTCAAAAAGATTCGAATTAGCTAGTTTTTCTCTTCTTTTTTTCGGTTGAATTTTGAATTTTAAAGAGTCGAAATTGAAGATAAACTATGTTTCAAAATGTAATTGTCATTTTTTTCGTGTTTTCTCCTCTTTTAAACCGTTCAATTAAGTGTAAATATCATTAATTATTAATAATAACATAGAGTTAAAGGTAAATTGAGCCAATTGGCTATTTCTGGCCATTTATTGAAGTGTGTATCAAACTGGTAGCCCTTCGCATTAATCAGTACCCAAGAAGTAGCTCTTGCTTTCAAAAAGGTTGGTGACCCCTGCTATAAATCATGCAGACGACTGCCAAATTTATATGTCGATTTCAAAAGACCACGGCCCCCTGACACCCCTTCTCAACTGTCTATGCCACGTCAAGGCTTGGTTAGCCCAGAATGTTTTAATAATGAATGAGGGAAAAACGGTTTAGTTTTTGGTCCGACCCTCACTGACTTGGGACCATTGCAAAATGATGTGCGTCCCAAAGTCACCAGCCTCGGCGTCACTATAGACAGTGATTTTAAACCTGACAAACAAGTCAATTTTTTTATCATCTTCGTCTTTTAGCAAAGGTAAAACCGTTGTTATATTTTAAAGGCCTACTGAAATGATTTTTTTTTTAAATTTAAACGGGGATAGCAGATCCATTCTATGTGTCATACTTGATCATTTCGCGATATTGCCATATTTTTGCTGAAAGGATTTAGTAGAGAACATCGACGATAAAGTTCGCAACTTTTGCTCGCTGATAAAAAAAGCCTTGCCTGTACCGGAAGTAGCGTGACGTCACAGGTTGAAAGGCTCCTCACATTTCCCCATTGTTTACACCAGCAGCGAGAGCGATTCAGACCGAGAAAGCGACGATTACCCCATTAATTTGAGCCAGGATGAAAGATTCGTGGATGAGGAACGTGAGAGTGAAGGACTAGAGTGCAGTGCAGGACGTATCTTTTTTCGCGCTGACCGTAACTTAGGTACAAGCTGGCTCATTGGATTCCAAACTTTCTCCTTTTTCTATTGTGGATCACGGATTTGTATTTTAAACCACCTCGGATACTATATCCTCTTGAAAATGAGAGTCGAGAACGCGAAATGGACATTCACAGTGACTTTTATCCCCACGACAATACATCGGTGAAGCACTTTAGCTACGGAGCTAACGTGATAGCATCGTGCTTAAATGCAGATAGAAACAAAAGAAATAAGCCCCTGACTGGAAGGATGGACAGAAGATCAACAATACTACTATCAGGAGACACCGAACCAAACACTGGACCTGTAACTACACGGTTAATGCTGTGCCACCTGTCAAAGCCTAGCAATGCTGTTGCTAACAACGCCATTGAAGCTAACCTAGCTACGGGACCTCGTCAGAGCTATGATAAAAACATTAGCGCTCCACCTACGCACCTACCCATCGACGGCGCGACGAAGGACTTCACCCGATCATCGATGCGGTCGGCGGCTAGCGTCGGATAGCGCGTCTGCTATCCAAGTCAAAGTCCTCCTGGTTGTGTTGCTGCAGCCAGCCGCTAATACACCGATCCCACCTACAACTTTCTTCTTTGCAGTCTTCATTGTTCATTAAACAAATTGCAAAAGATTCACCAACACAGATGTCCAGAATACTGTGGAATTTTGAGATGAAAACAGAGCTTTTTTGTATTGGATTCAATGGTGTCCGAATACTTCCGTTTAACTAGTGACGTCACGCGCATACGTCATCATACATAGACGTTTTCAACCGGGAGTTTAGCGGGAAATTTAAAATGTCACTTTATAAGTTAACCCGGCCGTATTGGCATGTGTTGCAATGTTAAGATTTCATCATTGATATATAAACTATCAGACTGCGTGGTCGCTAGTAGTGGCTTTCAGTAGGCCTTTAACCTTTTTGAACAAGCCGTGCATGCTTTTATTTCAAGCGGCCTGGACTACTGCGATGCACTTTATGCTGGCGTTAGCCAAAAAGCTCTCTCCCTGTTGCAGTTAGTCCAGAAGGCGACAACAGGACTTTTAACAGGGGCCAGGAAACGCCAGCATATAACCCCCAATTCTTCAGACTTTGCATTGGCTCCCTGTTCATTTTAGAATTGATTTTAGAATCTTGCTGTTTGCTTTTAAAGCTTTGCATGGAATATTATATATTATATCTCGGACCTCATCCAAATTTACACTCCTCCGAGAGCCAGCTCCAGTTCGTGGTGCCCAAGACCAGACTTAGGGCCTTCTCTGTGGTCGGCCCTAAGCTCTGGAACACTCTGCCCCTCTTTGTTCCAACTGCTCTCACAGTGGAGTGTTTAAGACCCACTTTTATTCTTTGGCTTTTAACACACTGCAAAAACTGAAATCCAAGTAAGATGAAATATCTCAAATAAGGGTGATATTTGCTTCTTTTCTGTCTGATAAGATAATTCTTTTCACTAAGCAGATTTTATGTTAGAGTGTTTTACTTGTTTTAAGTGTTTTGCTCCTAAATGATCTCAGTAAGATATTACAGCTTGTTGCTGAGATTTGATGAGCTATATTGAGTAAAACATGCTTGAAACTAGAATATCAACTGTTGCAAAGCTGTGTCATCAACACTCACAAGTATAAAACTACACTACCGTTCAAAAGTTTGGGGTCACATTGAAATGTCCTTATTTTTGAAGGAAAAGCACTGTACTTTTCAATGAAGATAACTTTAAACTAGTCTTAACTTTAAAGAAATACGCTCTATACATTGCTAATGTGGTAAATGACTATTCTAGCTGCAAATGTCTGCTTTTTGGTGCAATATCTACATATGTGTATAGAGGCCCATTTCCAGCAACTATCACTCCAGTGTTCTAATGGTACAATGTGTTTGCTCGATGGCTCAGAAGGCTAATTGATGATTAGAAAACCCTTGTGCAATCATGTTCACACATCTGAAAACAGTTTAGCTCGTTACAGAAGCTACAAAACGGACCTTCCTTTGAGCAGATTGAGTTTCTGGAGCATCACATTTGTGGGGTCAATTGAACACTCAAAATGGCCAGAAAATGAGAACTTTCATCTGAAACTCGACAGTCTATTCTTGTTCTTAGAAATGAAGGCTATTCCACAAAATTGTTTGGGTGACCCCAAACTTTTGAACGGTAGTGTACTTTTTTAAAGTAATCATTTCTTATTTCAAGCATGAAAAAAAAAAATCATGACTTTGACACAATTGTGTCTCATAATTAAAACAGATGACAGCCAAATGGACTTTGCTGTTTTATTTTCAATGAAACAATAGAAAATACGTACTCATAAAGTAGTACAGTTGTTATTAGTGAGAATATACTTATTTTAAGGTATTTTTGGGTTCATTGAGGTTAGCTAATTTTACTTGTTTTGGAAAGTCTTGGCAAGCCAATTCATGCCAGTTCTATTGGCAGATAATTTTGCTTAGTTCAAATAAAATACACCTAATTTTTTTTAATTTTTTTTTTGTTTTTGAACACTGACTTTTTGCAGTGCACTACGTGAGTTGTGTGGTCCTCTGTGTTTTTAAAAATGTCTATTTATTGTTTTAATTGGTTTTACCCTTTAAAATCGTTTTTAATCATATTTATTTTTATATTGTTTTTATATTGGTTTTATATTTATTAATTTTTTTGTTTTATTCAGTCATTGTTGGAGCTAAGGATAATATTTGAATATTGTTTTTAGTATTGTTGTGCAGCACTTTGGAAACATTTTTGTTGTTTAAATGTGCTACACAAATATAGTGGACTGGATTGGATAAAATAATACAGCATGACAAATACACTACCGTTCAAAAGTTTGGGGTCACCCAAACAATTTTGTGGAATAGCCTTCATTTCTAAGAACAAGAATAGACCGTCGAGTTTCAGATGAAAGTTCTCTTTTTCTGGCCATTTTGAGCGTTTAATTGACCCCACAAATGTGATGCTCCAGAAACTCAATCTGCTCAAAGGAAGGTCAGTTTTGTAGCTTCTCTAACGAGCTAAACTGTTCTCAGATGTGTGAACATGATTGCACGAGGGTTTTCTAATCATCAATTAGCCTTCTGAGCCAATGAGCAAACACATTGTACCATTAGAACACTGGAGGGATAGTTGCTGGAAATGGGCCTCTATACACCTATGTAGATATTGCACCAAAAAGCAGACATTTGCAGCTAGAATAGTCATTTACCACATTAGCAATGTATAGAGTGTATTTCTTTCAAGTTAAGACTAGTTTAAAGTTATCTTCATTGAAAAGTACAGTGCTTTTCCTTCAAAAATAAGGACATTTCAATGTCACCCCAAACTTTTGAACGGTAGTGTATGTAAAGAGTGAACATTGGTCGAAACGGCACATCTTGCAATTGCTTGGGCTTTTCTTTAAAATGATTATTATTGTTACGACGTGGTCGCGAGGCCGCGCTGGTAGTGTTCCCTGCCACGCAGGTAGGATTTTAGGTTTAATTATTATTGAGGCAGGATCCAAAATACAAAACTGAGGACGCTAACAAGCGTGGAACCAAAAAACCAAAAATGTCACCAAGGGTGAAAAACGAGGAGTACTAGTGCGTAGAAAAATCACTAGCACGAGGAGGAAAAACCAGGAGAACGTAATTGTTGCATATAGCAAACATTGACCCAGCAACTAACTTTAGGGTGTTTTGCTGAATCGCCAAAACAATTGGTATGCACTTTTAGTAGACTAACGAGCACATGCGTGTCAAATTTAAACAAGATTGGTTCAAAATAATTAGTCGCAATCAAGCATATATCTTTGCAACTTAGCAACAAAGCATTTGGACCACTACCTAGACACAAATGTTAACATTTAACATGTCTGTATAGCTACCTAAACATGCTGCAAGATGGAGCCTGTAAACAGACATATTGTACTTTTGTTGCAGGAGTTCTTCGCTCAGATGGACCAGCGGGTCTTGAACGCGTTCCTCAAGGCTTGTGACGAGCTCACTGACATTTTGCCCAACCAGGAGCAACAGTCACTGCAGGAAACTGTCCGGAAGCTGCACAAACGCTGGAAGGTCGGTGTCGTTAAAGGACAAATGTTGCCTATCATTCACAATCATAATTTAAGACAACAGCAAATATGTGCTTTTTTTATGCATTCTAAGTCGTAAATAAAAGCTAGCCAAAGTCAGCTGACAATGGAGCCAATAGGTGTCGCTCTATTCCGCCTAGGAAGCGCTCTAAAAACATCCAAAAGCCTCCATGAAACATTTTATACACATGCTGTAAGTATATATGTAAAGTAGTAACATTCATAATAACAAGTACAATTCATCCATATTTTGCTTCAACAACAACAACACTACTAAACATGGCAGACTTTATGAGAGACAACAAAGACTACTTTTGGATCAATGATGATCCAGAACCGTATAACTTTGACCTGAATATAAGGAGGATGAGCTACCCGTTTTAGAAGCTGTGTGAAAAACAGATTCAGCTTTTGTGAATCACTAAGCATCATGTAGCAGTATTGCTAAGTGCTAAACCATATATACAAACAACAATCACTTACTGTACAATGTCTGCTCTCACTGAGATGCCGACTAACGGGATGTTTATATCTTCCCGTTTGGATGAAGAATTAATCATAATCCTCGCAAAGGCTTAAAAAAAGATGTAGCAAACGAGCATCTGTTCGTGGCTTTCTCGCCATTCCCGGGTATAAATTGAACGTCAAAGTTAAATGTTTATGGCCACAATTAGAGATGTCCGATAATGTCTTTTTTGCCGATATGCGATATTCCGATATTGTCCAACTCTTAATTACCGATTCCGATATAAACCGATACCGATATATACAGTTGTGGAATGAACACATTATTATGCTTAATTTTGTTGTGATGCCCCGCTTGATGTATTAAACAATGTAACTTTACCATGAACTGATTAACGTGGACCCCGACTTAAACAAGTTGAAAAACTTATTGGGGTGTTACCATTTGGTGGTCAATTGTACGGAATATGTACTGTACTGGGCAATCTACTAATACAAGTTTCAATCAATCAATCAAAAACAAGGTTTTCCAAAATAAGAGAACAACTTCAACTCCAGTTATGGAAAAAAAATGCCAACATGGCACTGCCATATTTATTATTGAAGTCACAAAGTGCATTTTTTTTTTTTAATATGCCTCAAAACAGCTTGGAATTTGGGACATGCTCTCCCTGAGATAATCCTGATACCCATTACAACTATGGGAAATACTATACTTTGACTTTCACAAAGTGCATTATTTTCTATAAACATGCCTCAAAACAACAGCTACAAAAACAATGAAGGCACACAGCTTCAGTCCAGAGTATACTAGAGCAGTGTTTTTCAACCACTGTGCCGCGGCACACTAGTGTGCCGTGAGATACAGTCTGGTGTGCCGTGGGAGATGATCTCATTTCACCTATTTGGGTTAAAAATATTTTTTGCAAAGCAGTAATTATAATCTGCAAATGATGTGTTGTTGTTGTTGAGTGTCGGTGCTGTCTAGAGCTCGGCAGAGTAACCGTGTAATACTCTTTCATATCAGTAGGTGGCAGCCGGTAGCTAATTGCTTTGTAGATGTCGGAAACAGCGGGAGGCAGTGTGCAGGTAAAAAGGTGTCTAATGCTTAAACCAAAAATAAACAAAAGGTGAGTGCCCCTAAGAAAAGGCATTGAAGCTTAGGGAAGGCTATGCAGAACGAAACTAAAACTGAACTGGCTACAAAGTAAACAAAAACAGAATGCTGGACGACAGCAAAGACTTACTGTGGAGCAAAGACGGCGTCCACAAAGTACGTCCGAACATGACATGACAATCAACAATGTCCCCACAGAGAAGGATAAAAACATACTGAAATATTCTTGACTGCTAAAACAAAGTAGATGCGGGAAATATCGCTCAAAGGAAGACATGAAACTGCTACAGGAAAATACCAAAAAAAGAGAAAAAGCCACCAAAATAGGAGCGCAAGACAAGAACTAAAACACTACACACAGGAAAACAGCAATAAACTCCAAATAAGTCAGGGTGTGATGTGACAGGTGGTGACAGTACACCTACTTTGAGACAAGAGCTATAGTGATGCATGCTTGGTTATGCTTTGAATTCATATCCAACACTTGCGACAACGACTTTTTACTGTCAGCTGAGTTTCGTTTTTTAATGATTTCTCCTGGTGGTGTGCCTCCGCAATTTTTCAACGCAAAAAATGTGCCTTGGCTCAAAAAAGGTTGAAAAACACTGTACTAGAGCACACTTGCCAACCTTGACACCTCTGAATTCGGGAAATGGGGGGGTGTATATTGTAGCGTCCCGGAAGAGTTAGTGCTGCAAGGGGTTCTGGGTATTTGTGCTGTTGTGTTTATGTTGTGTTACGGTGCGGATGTTCTCCCGAAATGTGTTTGTCATTCTTGTTTGGTGTGGGTTCACAGTCTGGCGCATAATTGTAACAGTGCTAAAGTTGTTTATACGGCCGCCCTCAGTGTGACCTGTGTGGCTGTTGATCAAGTATGCCTTGCATTCACCTATGTGTGTGTAAAAGCCGCATATATTATGTGACTGGGCCGGCACGCTGTTTGTATGGAGGAAAAGCGGACGTGACGACAGGTTGTAGAGGACGCTAAAGGCACTGCCTTTAAGGCACGCCCCCAATATTGTTGTCCGGGTGGAAATCGGGAGAAATTCGTGAGAATGGTTGGCCCGGCAGATTTTCGGGAGGGGCACTGGAAAATCGGGAGGGTTGGCAAGTATGCCCTACGTCCGTGTTTTACCGGATATGTACCTCTCCGTACAGCGGCGTTTTAAAAAGTCATTAATTTTACTTCTTGAAACCGATAATTTCTGATATTACATTTTAAAGCATTTATCGGCCGATAATATCGGCAGGCCGATATTATCGGACATCTCTAGCCACAATCTTCTACTACCCAGGTGAGAGGCATGATTTATCATCGAGACTTAACTTTTTCCAACTCAGAGGCGATGCAGCGGCTCAATATGTCAACTATATAGCAGCATAAGTTAGTTAAATCTCTGTGATCGCAGGCCAGGGTTAGCTCTTATAATGACAATATAGCTAATACTTGGTCAACGTTCAGGTCGCAAGATGTAAAAGGAGTTTTGTTGTTGTTTGGTTAGAGCAGAGGTGTCAAAGTGGTTTTCACTGAGGGCCATGTCGCAGTTATGTTTGGCCCCAGAGGGTCGCTTCTAACAGTGAATACTATTAACTATTATACTTCTAAGTCTATCTGATAGCTCAGTTACAGCTCTTTTTATTACCAAATATGTGTTATATGTTTTTATGTCGCACGTTTGCACCAAGAAAAATTCCTAGTTTGTGAACCCGTTCTCAAACAATGGCAATAAAACTATTCTGATTCTGATTCTGATTCTGATTATTACACCATTTTTAATGCATTTCATTAGTAGATTTTTTTTTAAACTAAAATGTAAAAAAAAAAACAATGGTAAGTTGCAATAATTTCACCTCAAAATGTAGTGTATATCAGTGGTCCCCAACCTTTTTGTAGCTGGGGACCGGTCAACGCTTGAAAATTTGTCCCACGGACCGGAGGGGGGGGGTGGGAATTTTTTTTTTTTTCTTTTTTTTTTTTCATAAAGAAATACAATCATGTGTGCTTACAGACTGTATCCCTGCAGACTGTATTGATCTATATTGATATATAATGTATATATTGTGTTTTTTATGTTGATTTAATTAAAAAAAAAAAAAAAAAAATTAAAAATATTATTTTTTTATTTTTTTTAAATTAAATTTCTTGCGCGGCCCGGTACCAATCGGTCCGCGGACCGGTACCGGGCTGCGGCCCGGTGGTTGGGGACCACTGGTGTATATTACTGTAAATGGAAAAAGAGTACTGCTGTTTTTATGGTAAAAAAAACCGACGTCGCTACCTAGCAGCTCCACTGTAGACACGGCACAAGAGCCAAGCGTGCAGGTTTAACAAAGGTTTAATGTTCTTTAAACAAAATGTCTTTCGGCATGTCGTGACGTTGCCGTCACCCACAATCCTCTCTCCTCCTCTGCTCCCGGCTGCTTACTGTTAAAGACAACTGATTTTTAGATTAACACGTACCACCTGTGAAATCTAATCAACCTGCCAGCTGTGTCTCGCCGTCCCGCACATGCCCCGCCCCTAGCTGATGGTGCTCCGCCCTCAACACACTGCATAAACTGAAATCTAAGATTAATTATCTCAAATAAGGGTGATATTTGCTTATTTTCTGTCTGATAAGATCATTCTTCTCACTAAGCAGATTTTATGTTAGAGTGTTTTACTTGTTTTAAGTGGTCCTAAATGATCTCAGTAAGATATTACAGCTTGTTGCTGAGATTTGATGACTAATATTGAGTAAAACATGCTTGAAACTAGAATATCAACTGATGCAAAGCTGTGTCATCAACACTCACAAGTAGAAAACTACTTTTTTAAAGTCATCATTTCTTATTTCAAGCATGAAAAAAAAAATCATGACTATGACACAATTGTGTCTCATAATAAAACAGATGACAGCCAAATGGACTTTGCTGTTTTATTTTCAATGAAACAATAAAAAATACATACTCATATAGTAATACAGTTGTTATTAGTGAGAATATACTTATTTTAAGGTATTTTTGGGTTCATTGAGGTTAGTTTATTTTACTTGTAGCCAAATTTTCTTGTTCTATTGGCAGATAATTTTGCTTAGTTCAAATAAAATACCCCTCATTTTTGTATTTTTTTTGTCTTGTTTTTGAACACTGCCTTTTTGCAGTGCACCATTGCCAGCGGCGGTGACCTTTGCTCCTGCAGGCGCGCTGACGCACTTCCCTCCACACTCAGTTACCAGAATTTTACTGTAAAATTTACATTTGTTTTTTCACCGTAAATAAATTTAAAAAAAATTTACAGAAAAATTTTGGCCAGTTTGTTTGTTTTTGTTTTTACCGCAAATCAACAACTGTAGATTTTTCGGTGCATTACTGTAAATGACACCACAGTTTATTACAGTGAAAAAAGAAAAATGATGTAAAAAACACAGTCAATTTCACAATTTTACCATGAAATCTATTGCTACTTTTACATATATTTGTTTCTCCCAAAATAGAAAGAAATAATAATAATAATAATAATATATTTTATTTGTAAAAAGCACTTTACATCGAGTAAACAAGCTCAAAGTGCTACAGTGTATTAAAAAAAATTTAAAAAATAAATAAAAAGATATATAAAAAAATAAATAAAAATAAAATTTAAAATTTACATTTGTTTTTTCACCGTAAATAAAAAAAAAAAAAATTTTACAGTAAAATTTTGGCACCTGAGCTGCCAGTTTGTTTGTTTTTGTTTTTACCGCAAATCAACAACTGTAGATTTTTCGGTGCATTACTGTAAATGACACCACAGTTTATTACAGTGAAAAAAGAAAAATGATGTAAAAAACACAGTCAATTTCACAATTTTACCATGAAATCTATTGCTACTTTTACATATATTTGTTTCTCCCAAAATAGAAAGAAATAATTATAATAATAATAATATATTTTATTTGTAAAAAGCACTTTACATCGAGTAAACAAGCTCAAAGTGCTACAGTGTATTAATAAAAATAAAAATAAAAAGATATATAAAAAAATAAATAAAAATAAAAACTAGAACAGCAAAATAGCTAGAACTAGTATGCATATATCTAAAAAATGATTTTTTTAAAAAGAAGGGTTTTTAAGCCTTTTTTAAAAGCATCCACAGTCTGTGGTGCCCTCAGGTGGTCAGGGAGAGCATTCCACAGACTGGAAACGGCGGAGCAGAAAGCCCGGTCTCCCATAGTTCGTAGCTTTGTCCTCGGAGGTTGGAGGAGGTTAGCCTGTCCGGAGCGGAGGTGTCGAGTGGAGGATTTGGGAGTGAGTAGTTCTTTGAGGTAGAGGGGGGCATTTCCATGGAGGCACTGGTGGGTTAGTTTCTTACTAAATAATACATTTAGTAAGAAAAGTTACAGTACTTTATTGATACATATTATTTCCAGGCTTTCCAGGGCCCAATAAAATGAAGTGGTGGGCCACATCTGGCCCCCGGGCCTTGAGTTTGACACCTGTGTTTTAGAGGGTTTTATGGGCGGAATAGTGTACTTCCCTTAGCTGTATTTTCAACCACCTTGTACATGCTGTATTTTACGAATTAAAATACATTAAAAAAATAAAAAGATATGTGTCCTTGTGTTACATAGGGCAGTGTTTTTCAACCACTGTGCCGCGGCACACTAGTGTGCCGTGAGAAATTATGCAACTTCACCTAATTTATCCCAAAAATATTTTTTGCAAATCAATAATTAGAATCTGCCAATAATGTGCCGTGGCTTAGTGTCTGTGCTGTGTAAAACTCGGCAGGGTAACCACGTAATACTCCATGTCAGTAGGTGGCAGCATTGCTTTGTAAACGTCGGAATGTGTCGGGTGAGACGAGGATGGTTTGTTATGATCCCGATTTGCAGTGGGAGGCAGTGTGCAGGTAAAAAAGGTATGTAATGCTTAAACCCAAAAATGAACGAAAGGGAAAGGAAAAGGCTATGCAAAATGAAAGTCAAATTGAACTGGCTACAAAGTAAACAGAGACAGAATGCTGGACGACAGCAAAAACTTACGGCGTCCACAAAGTGCATCCGTACGTGACATGACAATCAACAATGTCCACACAAAGAAGGATAGCAACAACGTAAATAGCCTTGCTTGCTAACACAAAGCAGGTGCGCGGAATAGCGCTCAAAGGAAGACGTGAAGCCACTACAGGAAAACACCGGCAATACCGGAAGGGCCACCAAAATAAGCAAGACAAGAACTAAAGCACTACACACAGGAAGACACCAACACACTCAAAATAAGACACGACGACTTGGTGGAGTTAATTTTTTTAAAGTTTTCTCTCTGGTGGTGTGCCTCTGGATTTGTTTTATGACAAAAATGTGCCTTGCCTCAAAAAAGGTTGAAAAACACTGACATAAGGATTGTGAATGGTAGTGCAGTTCCCCTTTAAGAAATCAGTTTAACATGGAATAACTTCCCCTTCTCATGATTTCTTGTGTTTACCCAGGACATTCAGACGGACGCTCCATTCCACGTCCTGCGCCTCAAAGTGCAGGCGGAGAGGAGCAAGCTGGTGCTGCTGCTGCAAGAGTGTCAGGCGGAGATCGCCCGGGAGAACCGCCACCTGGCCAGCGTGGGCAGCGAGAGGCTGGTCAAGGAGCACCGGGTGAGTGGCGGCTCTTTGCAAAAAACGTCCGTCACCTTTTTAAACAAGTTCCATAAGTACGTGTCCGATTTTTAGGTCTTCTTCAGGGAGAAGGGCCTTCAGTCCCTGTGCGAGAAGAGGCTAGAACTGATGGAGGGATTCTGTCAGAAGCTCCCTGAGGACGACTCTGCCCACCAGACCCTGGACAAATCCAGGAAGGAGTACCTGGAGGTCAGCGAGGAAATCGAAAACACTCATCAGAAGCTAATGCAGCACCCGGACAAATGGAAGGACTACAGCGCAAGGTAGGATCACCTACAAAACCCCAAAAGCAGTGAAGTCGTCACGTTGTGTAAATGGTAAATAAAAAGAGAATACAACAAATCCTTTTCAACTTATATTCAATTGAATAGACTGCAAAGACAAGATATTTCATGTTCACACTGAGAAACTTAATTTTTTTGTGCATTTTTACCACTGTGTTACATGGCCTTTCCTTTTAACAACACTCAGTAAAGGTTTGGGAACTGAGGAGACACATTTTTGAAGTGGAATTCTTTCCCATTCTTGCTTAAAGTACAGCTTAAGTTGTTCAACAGTCTCCCTTCTCATATTTTAGCCTTCATAATCCACCACATATTTTCAATGGGAGACAGGTCTGGACTACAGGCAGGCCAGTCTAGTACCCGCACTCTTTTACTATGAAGCCACACTGTTGTAACACATGCCGAATGTGGCTTGGCTTTGTCTTAAAATTAAAGTCAAAGTACCAATGATTGTCACACACACACTAGATGTGGTGAAATTTGTCCTCTGCATTTGACCCATCCCCTTGGGGAGCAGTGGGCAGCAGCGGCGCCGCGCCCGGGAATCATTTTGGTGATTTAACCCCCAATTCCAACCCTTGATGCTGAGTGCCAAGCAGGGAGGTAATGGGTCCCATTTTTATAGTCTTTGGTATGACTCGGCTGGGACTTGAACTCCAACCTACCGATCTTGCTGAAATAAGCAGGGGCGTCCATGATAACGTTCCTTGGATGGCAACATATGTTGCTCCAAAACCTATAAGTACCTTTCAGCATTAATGGCGCCTTCACAGATGTGTAAGTTACCCATGTATTGGGCACTAATACACCCCCATACCATCACACATGCTGCCTTTTACACTTTGCGCCTAGAACAATCCGGATGGTTCTTTTCCTCTTTGGTCCGGAGGACACGACGTCCACAGTTTCCAAATAAACCATTTGGAATGTGGACTCAAACACTTTTCCACTTTGCATCAGTTCATCTTAGATGAGCTCGGGCCCAGCGAAGCGTTTTCTGGGTGTTGTTGATAAACGGCTTTGGCTTTGCATTGTAGAGTTTTAACATGCACTTACAGATGTAGCGACCGACTGTAGTTACTGACAGTGGTTTTCTGAAGTGTTCCTGAGCCCTCGTGGTGATATCCTTTACACACCGATGCAGTACTGCTTTTTGATGCAGTTGACGGGCTTAGCTGCTTACGTGCAGGGATTTCTCCAGATTCTCTGAACTTTTTGATGATATTACGGAGCGTAGATGGTGAAATCCCTAAATTCCTTAGCAACAGCTGGATGAGAAATGTTGTTCTTAAACAATTTGCTCGGGCATTTGTTGACAAAGTGGCGACCCTCGCCCCCGTCCTTGTTTGTGAACGACTGAGCATTTCACGGAAGCTGCTTTTTATACCCAATCATGGCACCCACCTGTTCCCAATTAGCCTGTTCACCTGTGGGATGTTCCAAATAAGTCTTTGATGAGCTTTCCTCAACTTTCTTTTTTGCCACTTGTGCCAGCTTTTTTTAAACATGTTGCAGGCATCAAATTCCAAATGAGCTAATATTTGCAAAAAATTACAAAGTTTTTCAGTCAGAACGTTAAAATATCTTGTCTTTGCAGTCTATTCAATTGAATTCTGTCAAGATGTGGACTATGGCGGGTTTGTTTTTCCGAGATGCAATAAAAGTTGGAGCGGACATGGCTTGAAGGTAAGGACATATTTATTTTTTACTATAACAAAAAGAACAAACTAAAGGCGCGCACAAGGCGGAGGTACAAACTTGACTATGAAACAAAAACTTGCACGTGGGCAAAAAACTAAGGACATGAACAAAAGTCGCTAACTGTGGCATGAATAGAAAAAACTTACTTGACAAGGCATGAAGTGCGCAGAGGTGAACAGAGTGATGTCGCCAGGCCGACTGCCTGGCAACAATGGCCTTAAATACTGGTGACATGATTAGTGAAAACGTGAGACAGGTGCGTGACATGAGGATGTGAAACAGGTGCGTGACAAGACAGGTGAAAACTAATGGGTGACCATGGAGACCAAACCAAACAAGGAAGTGCAACCAGGAACTAAAAAAAGAGCCCAAAACCCAAGCAAAACAAAAACATGATTAACACAGACATGACAAATATAAGTTGAAAAGGATTTGCAAATCATTGTATTCTCTTTTTATTTACCATTTACACAACGTGACGACCTTCCTGGTTTTTAGTTTTGTAAAACAAATTGAAATTGTGGCGTGACGTAGATATGCCGAGCTGTCCTGCTGGCTGATATCTAAAGAAAGTCAACTTCGCCTGCTGAGAAACCGAGCCAGCGACCCCAGAAAGTACAGCCAGGTGAAGACCACCATCACGGTACGTCACGCCAACCTCAAATCCACCGATCCGCTGCCGTCTGCTCCATGACTTTGTACAAATGGTGGTGCCCCGTGACCCCTGCAGGAGCTCAGGAACGACGCCGAGCTGCAGGAGGGCAACCTCGGCTGGCTGAAAGCCCGCATGGCGGTTCTGATGGAGATCTGCGCCGACAGCGACGCCCAGAGGCAGGGAGGCGCCCTGAGAAAACTCTCCACTGATCTGAAAGGTCTGCTGATGTCGCTTATAGAGGTAAGCCACCGTTCTTTTTTGGGTTTTTTTAAAGATACCTTGACTTCCTCACCAATGTGTCCGACGTCCTCCATGTCACGCAGGCTGAGAAGATGGTCCTGGCTGTAGGCGACTGTGTACAATTCAGAGAGGAAGTGCAGACCACTTTGGACGATCTTCTCAGCGCCCAAAAAGACGCTCAGACCGAGGTCTCCAGGATTCTGGATCGTCCCACCGTGCGAGAAGCCCAACAGCTCCTGCTGGCGCACCAGGTACAGTGCGACCACGAGAAGGGAGAGAGCTTTCTTACCCGACCGTTTGCTTCTCCTCAGCAACTTCTGAAGAGGCTGAAGCTGAAGAGGAAGGACGTTCAGCAGCTGATCAGCAGGGGGCAGCAGCTGCAGGCGGAGGAGGGCCCGGGAGAGACGCTGCAGCAGGACCTGCACAGTCTGGAGAACACGCTCAGTAAAATGGAGCAAAATATGGATTCGCAGGAGCAAAGCCTTGAGGTGGGTTGCTGAGTCGTAGTACAAGGTGGGAGGAGGAGGATTTGAGCTGCGTTCACACGTCACACACTCAAATTGAGGAGAAATAAAAGACAGGAAAATGTAATATATAATAATTAGAGATGTCCGATAATGGCTTTTTTGCCGATATCCGATATTGTCCAACTCTTAGTTACAGATACCGATATATACAGTGGTGGAATTAACACATTATTATGCCTTATTTTGTTGTGATGCCCCGCTGGATGCATTAAACCAGGGGTCACCAACCTTTTTGAAAGCAAGAGCTACTTCTTGGGTACTGATTAATGCGAAGGGCCACCAGTTTGATACACACTTCAATAAATGGCCAGAAATAGCCAATTTGCTCAATTTACCTTTAACTCTATGTTATTATTAATAATGAATGATATTTACACTTAATTGAACGGTTTAAAAGAGGAGAAAACAGGAAAAAAAATGACAATTCAATTTCGAAACGTAGTTTGTCTTCAATTTCGACTCTTTAAAATTCCAAATTCAACCGAAAAAAAGAAGAGAAAAACTTAAAAAAATAATTTATGGAACATCATTAGTAATTTTTCCTGATTAAGATTAATTTTAGAATTTTGATGACATGTTTTAAATAGGTTAAAATTAGAGATGTCCGATAATATCGGCAGGCCGATATTATCGGACATCTCTATATACATATAATATATGCGTTAAAATGTAATATCGGAAATTATCGGTATCGGTTTTTTTATTATCGGTATCGTTTTTTTTCTTTTTCTTTTTTTCTTTATTAAATCCACATAAAAAACACAAGATACACTTACAATTAGTGCACCAACCCAAAAAACCTCCCTCCCCCATTTACACTCATTCACACAAAAGGGTTGTTTCTTTCTGTTATTAATATTCTGGTTCCTACATTATATATCAATATATATCAATACAGTCTGCAAGGGATACAGTCCGTAAGCACACATGATTGTGCGTGCTGCTGCTCCACTAATAGTACTAACCTTTAACAGTTAATTTTACTCATTTTCATTCATTACTAGTTTCTATGTAACTGTTTTTATATTGTTGTACTTTCTTTTTTATTCAAGAAAATGTTTTTAATTTATTTATCTTATTTTACTAATTTTTTTAAAAAGTACCTTATCTTCACCATACCTGGTTGTCCAAATTAGGCATAATAATGTGTTAATTCCACGACTGCATATATCGGTTGATATCGGTATCGGTTGATATCGGTATCGGTAATTAAAGAGTTGGACAATATCGGAATATCGGATATCGGCAAAAAGCCATTATCGGACATCCCTAGTTAACATCCAATCTACACTTTGTTAGAGTATATAGCAAATTGGACCTAGCTATATTTCTAACAAAGACAAATGACTGTTTTTTCTAGATTTTCCAGAACAAAAATTAAAAAAAAAAATTCAAAAGACTTTGAATTAAGATTTAAATTTGATTCTACAGATTTTCTGGATTTGCCAGAATAATTTTGATAAGTTTGAAGAAATATTTCACGAATATTCTTCGTCGGAAAAATAGATGCTAGAATGAAAAATTAAATTAAAATCTATTTATTATTCTTTACAATAAAAAATTTTTTTTTTACTTGAACATTCATTTAAATTGTCAGGGAAGAAAAGGAAGGAATTTAAAAGGTAAAAAGGTATATGTGTTTAAAAATCCTAAAATAATTTTTAAGGTTGTATTTTTTCTCTAAAATTGTCTTTCTGAAAGTTATAAGAAGCAAAGTAAAAAAAAAAGAATGAATTTATTTAAACAAGTGAAGACCAAGTCTTTCAAATATTTTCTTGGATTTTCAAATTCTATTTGAGTTTTGTCTCTCTTAGAATTAAAAATGTCGGGCAAAGCGAGACCAGCTTGCTAGTAAATATATAAATTTTAAAAAATAGATGCAGCTCACTGGTAAGTGCTGCTATTTGAGCTATTTTTAGAACAGGCCGGCGGGCTACTCATCTGGTCCTTACGGGCTACCTGGTGCCCGCAGGCACCGCGTTGGTGACCCCTGCATTAAACAATGTAACAAGGTTTTCCAAAAATAAATCAACTCAAGTTATGGAAAAAAAAATGCCAACATGGCACTGCCATATTTATTATTGAAGTCACAAAGTGCATTCTTTTTTGTAACATGCCTCAAAACAGCAGCTTGGAATTTGGGACATGCTCTCCCTGAGAGAGCATGAGGAGGTTGAGGTGGGCGGGGTTAATGTGGTGGGAGGGGGAGGGGGGTGTATATTGTAGAGTCCCGGAAGAGTTAGAGCTGCTAGGGGTTCTGGGTATTTGTTGTGTTGTTATTTTACTTTTTGATGCCGATAATTTTGAAACCAATACCGATAATTTGTAATATTATTATATGGCTGAACCCGAGCCCAAAGCCAAGACAAAGAGACTTAAAAACTCTACCCTGCATACTGCAATTAAACTGTATAATAATACTATCTAATTAAATAAGTAATACAGTCATATACCAGAATGCTAATAGTTTCCATGCTGCTGTTGCCCTGAATGAAAATGGTTTTTTTAATATAAAATACTGTCTGTTCTTTTCATTTTTTTTATTTTTTATTTTTATCTTTGTTTGTTTAATATTCATTGTAAAGTTCAGCTGTTTTTTCAGTGGGGCCTTGGCTCCACTGCAAGCATGAATAAATAAAGTCAAGTAAAAAAAAAAGAAAAAGAATAATTACATTTTAAAGCATTTATCGGCCGATAATATCGGCAGTCCGATATTATCAGACATTTATAATAATAATTATGGCTTTTAAAATAAACGAGTTAACTCATATGATTAATCATTAAAAGATATATATATCGCATTAATCATGTACACGAGGGCTCCCCAAACTATGGCCTGCCAGGATCAACAATTTAAAAAAAAAGGATTTTCAGGTTAATCGCGATTCTTATTTGTAACTAGAGATGTCCGATAATATCGGACTGCCGATATTATCGGCCGATAAATGCTTTAAAATGTAATATCGGAAATTATCGATATCGGTTTCAAAATTATCGGTATCGGCTTCAAAAAGTAAAATGTATGACTTTTTAAAAGGCTGCCGTGTACACGGACGTAGGGAGAAGTACAGAGCGCCAATAAACCTTAAAGGCACTGCCTTTGCGTGCCGACCCAGTCACATAATATCTACGGCTTTTCACACACACAAGTGAATGCAAGCATACTTGGTCAACAGCCATACAGGTCACACTGAGGGTAGCCGTATAAACAACTATAACACTGTTACAAATATGCGCCACACTGTGAACCCACACCAAACAAGAATGACAAACACATTTCGGGAGAACATCCGCACCGTAACACAACATAAACACAACAGAACGAATACCCAGAACCCCTTGCAGCACTAACTCTTCCGGGACGCTACAATATTTATTTTCATTGTCCCATTTACTCTCTGTAAAGCACCGGTTCCATTGGCAGCAAAACAGGCCCAGAGCATAATACTACATGTATGAATGTACGTATATAAAACCAACAACTGAGCTTCCAATGTTTTTACTGT
This sequence comes from Entelurus aequoreus, assembly GCF_033978785.1. Lineage (NCBI taxonomy): Eukaryota > Metazoa > Chordata > Actinopteri > Syngnathiformes > Syngnathidae > Entelurus > Entelurus aequoreus. The sequence continues at coordinate 90,338,412 of NC_084733.1, forward strand.
AAAATCTATAGATTTTTTTTTTACATTGTACGTGGAAAAAAATGTAATAATCAAATGTACAGGCCATTTTTCGAAATATACTACGGGGCAAATCCTCATACGTTAATATTCTTATATTATTCACTGTTACGAGCGGCCCTCTGAAGGCAGCCATAACTGTGTTGTGGCCCTCAATGAAAAACGAGTTTGACACCTTTGCTTTAAGCTACAAGCTAAAGCTAGCTAGGAAGACTGCATGGTCCATTGGTTGGATCTTACAGGTTTAATTATGCATTCACGACACCAACTAGTGGTGGGGTCGCTTGTTAACCCAATTTTTGATAATAATAATAATACTAGATTTTATTTGTAAAAAGCACTTTCCATTGAGTAAACAATCTCAATGTGCTACAGTGTATTAAAAAAAATAAAAATAAAAACATAGTAAAAATTAAAAATTTTTTTAAACTAGAACAGCCTAATACAGACCTGGGCATTCTGCGGCCCGCGGGCCACATCCGGCCCTTTGTGCGTCCCTGTCCGGCCCGCGTGAGGCCAATCATAAATTACAAAATAAATTTTTAAAAGTATCTATGTCGAGTGTGCAATACAACGGTGCTGCTTTTGTTTTGAAAAGCGTTATTTGTATTACTTCCGTGTGGACGTATGCGCGTGCGTGATTGTGAGTGAATGTGAACAGCTGCAATCACAAATTACAAAATAAAGTTGAAAAAACATCTATGTCGTGCGCGCAATACAACTGTGCTGCTTTTATTTTGAAAAGTGTTATTTATGGGCGTATGTCCGTGTGTAACCTGTGAGTGAAGGTGCACATGCAGCGACAAGTGATGCACGGTTTACACCCGAGACGCTAAAAAGAGAAAAGTTGATGAGGAATGGCGTGTTTTCAACAAGACATGGACTGCCAAGCAACGTTCCCTCTAAGGTGCGCGCCTGCGCAATTGCGCACTGCTCAAGCGTCCTCTGCGCACAGCAAATATATGCCGCGCACCAAATCAAATCCCATCTGAATTCTAAACAAAATAAACATATTTATTCTGTGTAATTTTGCAATGCAACTTTGAGTGACAGTGACAACAAGCGGCCCTAACGGTGTTCGTCAACACCGTTCAATTGAACACCGTTCAATTATTGTAACGTCTATCGAGATGCTTCGAGGCCAGGAATTATATCGATCACTTTATTGAGCAAAACTGTTTATATTCGGCCATAACCACACCAAAAACATGAATAAAACACTCCTATCTCGAAAAACTAGTCATTTTCTGCCGTACAAACCAGGCCAAAAGCAACTTGTCATCTGTCACCAACACGCATACTAAACCACTGGTGCGTTTATGGCCACACAAAAAGTCGGACAACTCAAACACCACACAAAGTTACACTATGACTCCTCAGTTATACGTGTGCTTATTTTACTGTCATTTATTATTAATGTTAATTTATTTATATTAATCATGGAATGCTGTTACTAGAGAAAGTTACAGGAATGCACACTTCATCCTATGCTTACATTTCATTGTGCAACATGAGGATGTTTAAGGGGAACTAAATGTGATCTCTGAAAGGGGTACAAATGATTTCCAAAGCAGTGCTGTTGGTATTAAGGTAGGTTAAATTAAAGTATTATTATTATTGTAATTTCCGGACTATAAGCCGCTACTTATTCCCCTCGTTCTGGTCCCTGCGGCTTATACAAGGGTGCGGCTTATTTACGGCCTGTTCTTCTCCGACACCGACGAAGAGGATTTCGGTGGTTTTAGTACGCAGGAGGAAGACGATGACACAATGATTAAAGACTGACTTTTCATATACTGGTAGGCTGGTTATTTTGATAACGTACAGGCGAGCACTTTGTATTACTTTGCACCGTTGTATTATTTGTAGTCTGCACGAATGCTGTTCTCCATGTCAAAGATGTGAAAGTTTGATTGAATGATTGAAAGATTTATTGTTAATAAATGGGACGCTTTGCGTTCCCAAACAGTCATCTCTGTCCCGACAATCCCCTCCGTGGTAGCAGGAACCCCTATATACTACGCTAATTACACATCAAAACCCTGCGGCTTATAGTCGGGTGCGGCTTATATATGGAGCAATCTGTATTTTCCCCTAAATTTAGCTGGTGCCGCTTATAGTCAGGTGCGGCTTATATTCCGGAAATTACGGTATTATTATTTATCTTACGGCATATATCAAAAATAATATTGAGCAAAATTTAATTGAAATATTGTCGATGTGGCCCTCCAGCAGTGCTCGGGTTGCTCATGCGGCCCCCGGTAAAAATTAATTGCCCACCCATGGCCTAATAGCTAGAACTAGTATGCATATATCTAAAAAAAAAAAGGCTTTTTTAAAAAGAAGGGTTTTTAAGCCTTTTTTAAAAGCATCCACAGTCTGTGGTGCCCTCAGGTGGTCAGGGAGAGCGTTCCACAGACTGGGATTGTTCGCAGCTTTGTCCTCGGAGGTTGGAGGAGGTTAGCCTGTCCGGCTCTTAAACCTATCCATCCCATCCTAATGCACAACAATCATCAGAGCGACAACTTGTGTCCCGAGGTGCCACTGTAGTTGCATCATCAGCACAAATAAGAATCAGCTGATTTTTCCGGTCCTCAGGTCACGCTGGCGGCCTGGCAGGAGTTCGACAGCCAGCAGGAGGCCGTGCGGCAGTTTGTCAGCAAGGCCCGCTCAACCCTGGAGAGAGACATGAACTTCAGCAGTCCCGAGAGCCTGGCAGTGGAACTGGACCAAGCCAGAGTGAGTTGAACTGGTCGGCCTCCTCGGTTTCACTCGGCCAACCAATGTTTGTGCGAGCAGGTGCTGCTGAAGCAGTGTGAAGCCGAGGCCTCGCATATGAACACGCTGCTGAAGAGAGCCACGGAGATCCAGCTGGGCCCCAAGAACAAGACTGCGCTGCTCCAGCAGGCGCGTTCTCTCAGCGAGCAAGTGGACCAAGTGGAGACTGGCCTCAAACGGGAGTAAGTTGACAACAACGCCGGCTCATGTGCTTGTTCCTACTTTTTTTTATGATATGCGATCTTGCACTTTAGTGTCAAAACTGTGGAGGAGATGAAGATCAAGTGGGATGGATTCGGAGCTGACTTTGAAGCATTTTCCTCGTGGATATCTGACAAGGAGAAGCAACTGGACTCCTTGAAGAGCTCCAGTTTGGCGCTTGAGGAACAGATCAAAACTGTGAAGGTATTCTAACCCTGAGGCATTTTGTCCCTGACAATATCTCCACTTGTTATTCAGCTCAACTTCAATTCCAGCTCCTTCGCTCTGGTCATTGTTCCTCTTTGAGCATATTCAGTAAAAGGCATCTAATGAATAAATAAAAGCAGCAAAAATAATACAAATAAATATATATGTATATATATATATATATATATATATATATATATATATATATATATATATATATATATATATATATATATATATATATATATATATATATATATATATATATACAATCTATTACCAAGTAAGCCGTAATTGTAAAATCATGGCATGATAACTTAAAAACAGGTTGTTTTCTTTGGCCAAAAATTGTTATGTTTGCAGGAGGAGCATATTCAGTAAAAGGCATCTAATAAATAAATGAAAGCAGCAAAAATAATACAAATAAATATATATATATATATATATATATATATATATATATATATATATATATATATATATATATATATATATATATATATATATATATATATATATATGTATGTGTATATATATATATATATATATATATATATATATATATATATATATATATATATATATATGTGTGTATATATATATATATATATATATGTATGTATATATATATATATATATATATATATATATATATATATATATATATATATATATATATATGTGTGTATATATATATATATATATGTATGTATATATATATATATATATATATATATATATATATATATATATATATATATATGTATGTATATATATATATATATATATATATATATATACATACATATATATATATATATATATATATATATATATATATATACATATATATATATATATATATATATATATATATATATATATATATATATATATATATATATATATATATATATATATATATATATATATATATATACATACATTGCTAATGTGGTAAATGACTATTCTAGCTGCAAATGTCTGGTTTTTGGTGCAATATCTACATAGGTGTATAGAGGCCCATTTCCAGCAACTATCACTCCAGTGTTCTAATGGTACAATGTGTTTGCTCATTGGCTCAGAAGGCTAATTGATGATTAGAAAACCCTTGTGCAATCATGTTCACACATCTGAAAACACTTTAGCTCGTTACAGAAGCTACAAAACTGACCTTCCTTTGAGCAGATTGAGTTTCTGGAGCATCACATTTGTGGGGTCAATTAAACACTCAAAATGGCCAGAAAAAGAGAACTTTCATCTGAAACTCGACGGTCTATTCTTGTTCTTAGAAATGAAAGCTATTCCACAAAATTGTTTGGGTGACCCCAAACCTTTGAACGGTAGTGTATATATACACATTTATATTCATACTGTATATTAATCACTGTTAAAAGCGGCCCTCTGAGGGCCACCATAACTGCCATGTGGCCCTCAATGAAAAGGAGTTTGACACGCCTGCACTGCAAAAAGTCAGTGTTCAAAAACAAGAAAGAAAAAAATACAAAAATGAGGGGTATTTTATTTGAACTAAGCAAAATTATCTGCCAATAGAACAAGAAAATTTGGCTTGTCAAGACTTTCCAAAACAAGTAAAATTAGCTAACCTCAATGAACCCAAAAATACCTTAAAATAAGTATATTCTCACTAATAACAAGTACACTTTTCTTGGTAGAAAAAAAAGAGACCTTTTTGCTCAATATGTTTAAAAATATTCTTAAATGAAGTAAATGCTAATGCCATTATCTTGACATAATGATATGCGCTCGGCATCATGAATTTTTTTTTCATGCTTGAAGTAAGAAATGATTACTTTAAAAAAGTAGTTTTATACTTGTGAGTGTTGATGACACAGCTTTGCAACAGTTGATATTCTAGTTTCAAGCATGTTTTACTCAATATAGGTCATCAAATCTCAGCAACAAGCTGTAATATCTTACTGAGATCATTTAGGACCACTTAAAACAAGTAAAACACTCTAACATAAAATCTGCTTAGTGAGAAGAATGATCTTATTAGACAGAAAATAAGCAAATATCACCCTTATTTGAGATATTTCATCTTACTTAGATTTCAGTTTTTGCAGTGTGTTCTACAGCAGTGGTCCCCAACCACCAATTGGAACCGGGCCGCACAAGAAATAAAAAAAAAAAAAAAAAAAAAAAATTATTTTTATTTTTTTAAATCAACATAAAAAACACAATATATACATTATATATCAATATATATCAATACAGTCTGCAGGGATACAGTCCGTAAGCACACATGATTGTATTTATGTAAAAAAAAAAAAAAAAAAAAAAAAAAAAAAAATTTTTTTTATTTTTTAAAAATACCACCCCCCCCTTTGACCTTGTTAAGGCTGTGGAGGCCGAGCTCCGAGAGCGTGCTCAAGTTCTCTCCGGGCTGGAGGCGGACTCCCACCGCGTGGCCCAGTTTGTCTCGTCAGGAGAGGCGGCCCGCATCAAGGCCCGCCTCACCCAGATCGGCCGCTACTGGGACGAGCTGCGGGAGAGCGTGCAGCAGCATGACGGACAGCTGCAGGAAAGCTCCTCCCACCAGATGAAGTTCTCTCAGAGCCTACAAGAGGTGCAGTCAAATGCTTGTGATGATATGGAGGAATATTTAAGACTCATCTCTATGTTTTTGTAGGTGCAAAAATCGCTGTGTGAGCTACGCTCCAAGCTGGACCATCCAATCAAAACGTGTGCTTCCTCATCAGATACTTACACAGAACTTCAAAACCACACGGTATTTGATTACTTTTTTTCTTCAGATAACATTGACAATTAGGAACTGCTTAACACCCAAAGTCTGACACGTTTGGCTAGTGCAGTTCTTCTCAAATAGTGGGGTGGTACCCTCTTTAGTGGGCGCAGTGCGATGCCCCCGATTATCAGAATCAGAAGTACTTTATTAACCCCCAAGGGGAAATTAAGATTTTCAGCACAAACCCATTCAAGATCAGACAAACACTACAGGGAGACAGAAAAAGGATCGCTGACGGGTCTGCCAACTTCCGGCGCCCCTTACAAAAAAAAAAAAGCGTGAGAAAGGGGGGGAGATAAAAAAAAAAAAAATCAGTCAAAGGCTGGACTCCAAGGAGGGGGTCCAGACTGAGGCCAAGGAAAAAAAACTCATAGCCATAGCACACTTAAAGGCCTACTGAAATGAATTTTTTAAATTTAAACGGGGATAGCAGATCCATTCTATGTGTCATACTTGATCATTTCGCGATATTGCCATATTTTTGCTGAAAGGATTTAGTAGAGAAAATCGACGATAAAGTTCGCAACTTTTGCTCGCTGATAAAAAAAGCCTTGCCTGTACCGGAAGTAGCGTGACGTCACAGGAGCTAGTATTCCTCACTATTTTCCGTTGTTTACAATGGAGCGAGAGAGATTCGGAGCGACAAAGCGACGATTACCCCATTAATTTGAGCGAGGATGAAAGATTCGTAGATGAGGAACATTACAGTGAAGGACTAGAGCAGGGGTCAACAACGCGGTGCCCGCGGGCACCAGGTAGCCCGTAAGGACCAGATGAGTAGCCCGCTGGCCTGTTCTAGAAATAGCTCAAATAGCAGCACTTACCAGTGAGCTGCCTCTATTTTTAAAATTTTATTTATTTACTAGCAAGCTGGTCTCACTTTGCCCGACATTTTTAATTCTAAGAGAGACAAAACTCAAATAGAATTTGAAAATCCAAGAAAATATTTTAAAGACTTGGTCTTCACTTGTTCATAAATTCATTAATTTTTTTACTTTGCTTCTTATAACTTTCAGAAAGACAATTTTAGAGAAAAAATACAACCTTAAAAATGATTTTAGTATTTTTAAACACATATACCTTTTTACCTTTTAAATTCCTTCCTCTTCTTTCCTGACAATTTAAATCAATGTTCAATTAAAAAAATTTTTTTTATTGTAAAGAATAATAAATACATTTTAATTTAATTCTTCATTTTAGCTTCTGTTTTTTCAACGAAGAATATTTGTGAAATATTTCTTCAAACTTATTATAATTAAAATTCAAAAAAAATATTCTGGCAAATCTAGAAAATCTGTAGAATCAAATTTGAATCTTATTTCAAAGTCTTTTGAATTTCTTTTAAAATTTTTGTTCTGGAAAATCTAGAAGAAATAATGATTTGTCTTTGTTAGAAATATAGCTCGGTCCAATTTGTTATATATTCTAACTAAGTGTAGATTGTATTTCAACCTATTTAAAACATGTCATCAAAATTCATAAATTAATCTTAATCAGGAAAAATTACTAATGATGTTCCATAAATCCTTTTTTAAATTTTTTCAAAAAGATTCAAATTAGCTAGTTTTTCTCTTCTTTTTTTCGGTTGAATTTTGAATTTTAAAGAGTCGAAATTGAAGATAAACTATGTTTCAAAATTGAATTGTAATTTTTTTCGTGTTTTCTCCTCTTTTAAACCGTTCAATTAAGTGTAAATATCATTAATTATTAATAATAACATAGAGTTAAAGGTAAATTGAGCAAATTGGCTATTTCTGGCAATTTATTGAAGTGTGTATCAAACTGGTAGCCCTTCGCATTAATCACTACCCAAGAAGTAGCTCTTGCTTTCAAAAAGGTTGGTGACCCCTGGACTAGAGAGGCAGTGATGGACGTATCTTTTTTCGCTCTGACCGTAACTTAGGTACAAGCTGGCTCATTGGATTCCACACTCTCTCCTTTTTCTATTGTGGATCACGGATTTGTATTTTAAACCACCTCGGAAACTATATCCTCTTGAAAATGAGAGTCGAGCACGCGAAATGGACATTTAAAGTGACTTTTTTCTCCACGACACACTTAGCTACTGAGCTAGCGTGATAGCATCGTTCTCAAATGAAGATAGAAACAAAATAAATAAACCCCTGACTGGAAGGATAGACAGAAGATCAACAATACTATTAAACCATGTGCATGTAACTACACGGTTAAAAATTCTCAGCCTGGTAAGGCTTAACAATGCTCTTGCTAACGACGCTAAGGCTAATTTAGCAACTTAGCAACCGGACCTCACAGAACTATGATTAAAAACATTAGCGCTCCACCTACGCCAGCCAGCCCTCATCTTCCCATCAACAGCCGTGCTCACCTGCGTTCCAGCGATCGACGGCGCGACGAAGGACTTCATCCGTGGGTTTGGCGGCAAGCATCGGCTAGGCGTAGTAAGTAGTCCTTGTTGTGTTGCTGTAAGTATTGTACTTAGCCGCTAAGACACCGATCGATCCCCCCTACAACGTTCTTCTTTGCAGCCTCCATTGTTCATTAAACAAATTGCAAAAGGTTCACCAACACAGATGTCCAGAATACTGTGGAATTTTGTCGAAGAAAACAAGAGGTTTTTGTATCGGGTCAGATGGGGTCCAACCACTTCCGTGGATTTTGTGACGTCACGCGCATAAATCATATCCAAAGGAGTTTTTCAACCGGAAGTGTGGCGGGAATTTTAAAATGTCACTTTATAAGTTAACCCGGCCGTATTGGCATGTGTTGCAATGTTAAGATGTCATCATTGATATATAAACTATCAGACTGCGTGGTCGCTAGTAGTGGCTTTCAGTAGGCCTTTAAACAAGTTACATAGAATCAACAAAACTTGCAACAGAGGGGAGGGAGTGGGAGCTACGGAGGCCGGCTGCTGCTGTACAAGCGCTACTCAGCCGTCCATCGCCCCTAAGGGGAATCAAGCTTTTAACATACTTTATCTTGCTTCAAACCCAAGCTGTGCCCTGCAAAATGTTCTCATTGTGGCCATTAATCCGGACTTCCTCATTTTGATTTAAAAAAATCAGTTTTATTAATTTTAGTTTTGTAGTGTTTTATATATTGTGCTCATGTGTTAATGTTGCTGATCAATTTGTAATTCATTATTATTAACTGAGTTTGTTTCATTTTATTTTTCAGCATCAAATGGTTCAAGTCTGTCAAAAAATGTTTGTAATTTAAATAAGAAAACCATTTTTTTTTATTTCAAGCTAATTGATCTACTTTAAATATTTTCTGTTAGACTTAAAACAATGCTAATAAAGGTATTTTTTGTTGTAAGATCTATATTTGATTAAAATTTTTTTTTTTTTTAATGTTAATAAGGATACAACGTTATGCAGAGGTGTACTTATAACAATTTTACAGACAAATTATACTATTTATAGTCGTAGGGGAGGCACAAAATATTTTCTTCTTCCTAGTGGAGATGTAAGATAAAATAATTGACAAGCACTGGGCTCGTGTCATTTCAGAACACAGTGTTCGAAAATTACTTTTAGAAAGTAATGAATTATAGTTACTGGTTACTTTACCTAAAAATGAATTTAATTACTAACGGAATTACTCTTTAGTAAATGCAATTACCGGTAATTACTAGGGAAGGGAATAACTGTGTTACTTTTTAAAAAAAATAAAAAATTTAAAAATCTGACATATGCAGTCAAGAGACGTTTCATGAGAGCAGAGTGCGGGTGTGTCTTTAAAAGGCGGTGCCTGTTGCCAAGTGACGTGTGACATCAGCAAAAACGTGCTCCGAGCGGGATTTAAGCTCAGCTGTGTTTGTTAGCTTAGCAGCGGCAGTTTGTTGTTTTATTCGCTTGTAGTAGTAGTAGTGTGTATGTGTTACATATTGTTTGCTGTGGGATGTTGCCTACTTCTATTTGATATCAAGTTCATTTTAGTGTGGAGGTGAAATAACTGAAAACATGTTTTACATTGTACTTTCTTCAAAATAGCCATCCTTTGCTCTGATTACTGCTTTGCGCACTCTTGGCATTCTCTCCATGAGCTTCAAACACACCTGTGAAGTGAAAACCATTTCAGGTGACTACCTCTTGAAGCTCATGGAGAGAATGCCAAGAGTGTGCAAAGGAGTAATCAGAGCAAAGGGTGGCTATTTTGAAGAAACTAGAATATAAAACATGTTTTCAGTTATTTCACCTTTTTTTTGTTAAGTACATAACTCCACATGTGTTCATTCATAGTTTTGATGTGACAATCTACAATGTAAATAGTCATGAAAATAAAGAAAAGGCATTGAATGAGAAGGTGTGTCCAAACTTTTGACCTGTACTGTACATAAAAGTAATTAATTAGATTACTCGTTACTTGTAAGAGTAATGCCGTTACTATATAACATTGTTATTATTAGGGATGTCCAATAATGGCTTTTTGCCGATATCCGATATTCCGATATTGTCCAACTCTTTAATTACCGATACCGATATCAACCGATACCGATATCAACCGATGTATGCAGTCGTGGAATTAACACATTATTATGCCTAATTTGGACAACCATGTATGGTGAAGATAAGGTACTTTTTAAAAAAAATAATAAAATAAGATAAATAAATTAAAAACATTTTCTTGAATAAAAAAGAAAGTACAACAATATAAAAACAGTTACATAGAAACTAGTAATGAATGAAAATGAGTAAAATTAAGTGTTAAAGGTTAGTACTATTAGTGGAGCAGCAGCACGCACAATCATGTGTGCTTACGGACTGTATCCCTTGCAGACTGTATTGATATATATTGATATATAATGTAGGAAGCAGAATATTGATAACAGAAAGAAACAACCCTTTTGTGTGAATTAGGGATGTCCGATATTCCGATATTGTCCAACTCTTTAATTACCGATACCGATATTAACCGATACCGATATCAACCTATATATGCAGTCGTGGAATTAACACATTATTATGCCTAATTTGGACAACCATGTATGGTGAAGATAAGGTACTTTAAAAAAAAATAAAAAAATAAGATAACTAAATTAAAAACATTTTCTTGAATAAAAAAGAAAGTAAAACAATATAAAAACAGTTACATAGAAACTAGTAATGAATGAAAATGAGTAAAATTAACTGTTAAAGGTTAGTACTATTAGTGGAGCAGCAGCACGCACAATCATGTGTGCTTACGGACTGTATCCCTTGCAGACTGTATTGATATATATTGATATATAATGTAGGAAGCAGAATATTAATAACAGAAAGAAACAACCCTTTTGTGTGAATTAGGGATGTCCGATAATGGCTTTTTGCCGATATTCCGATATTGTCCAACTCTTTAATTACTGATACCGATATTAACCGATACCGATATCAACCTATATATGCAGTCGTGGAATTAACACATTATTATGCCTAATTTGGACAACCAGGTATGGTGAAGATAAGGTACTTTTAAAAAAAAATAATAAAATAAGATAAATAAATTAAAAACATTTTCTTGAATAAAAAAGAAAGTACAACAATATAAAAACAGTTACATAGAAACTAGTAATGAATGAAAATGAGTAAAATTAACTGTTAAAGGTTAGTACTATTAGTGGAGCAGCAGCACGCACAATCATGTGTGCTTACGGACTGTATCCCTTGCAGACTGTATTGATATATATTGATATATAATGTAGGAAGCAGAATATTGATAACAGAAAGAAACAACCCTTTTGTGTGAATTAGGGATGTCCGATATTCCGATATTGTCCAACACTTTAATTACCGATACCGATATTAACCGATACCGATATCAACCGATATATGCAGTCGTGGAATTAACACATTATTATGCCTAATTTGGACAACCATGTATGGTGAAGATAAGGTACTTTTTAAAAATAATAATAAAGTAAGATAACTAAATTAAAAACATTTTCTTGAATAAAAAAGAAAGTAAAACAATATAAAAACAGTTACATAGAAACTAGTAATGAATGAAAATGAGTAAAATTAACTGTTAAAGGTTAGTACTATTAGTGGAGCAGCAGCACGCACAATCATGTGTGCTTACGGACTGTATCCCTTGCAGACTGTATTGATATATATTGATATATAATGTAGGAAGCAGAATATTGATAACAGAAAGAAACAACCCTTTTGTGTGAATTAGGGATGTCCGATAATGGCTTTTTGCCGATATTCCGATATTGTCCAACTCTTTAATTACCGATACCGATATTAACCGATACCGATATCAACCGATATATGCAGTCGTGGAATTAACACATTATTATGCCTAATTTGGACAACCATGTATGGTGAAGATAAGGTACTTTTTAAAAATAATAATAAAATAAGATAACTAAATTAAAAACATTTTGTTGAATAAAAAAGAAAGTACAACAATATAAAAACAGTTACATAGAAACTAGTTATGAATGAAAATGAGTAAAATTAAGTGTTAAAGGTTAGTACTATTAGTGGACCATCAGCACGCACAATCATGTGTGCTTATGGACTGTATCCCTTGCAGACTGTATTGATATATATTGATATATAATGTAGGAACCAGAATATTGATAACAGAAAGAAACAACCCTTTTGTGTGAATGAGTGTAAATGGGGGAGGGAGGTTTTTTGGGTTGGTGCACTAATTGTAAGTGTATCTTGTGTTTTTTATGTTGATTTAATAAAAATAAAAAAAAAATAAATAAAAAAAAACCCGATACAGATAATAAAAAAACCGATACTGATCATTTCCGATATTACATTTTAACGCATTTATCGGCTGATAATATCGGCAGGCCGATATTATCGGACATCCCTAGTGTGAATGAGTGTAAATGGGGGAGGGAGGTTTTTTGGGTTGGTGCACTAATTGTAAGTGTATCTTGTGTTTTTTATGTTGATTTAATAAAAAAAACAAAAAAAAACTTAATAAAAAAACCCCGATACAGATAATAAAAAAACCGATACCGATAATTTCCGATATTACATTTTAACACATTTATCGGCCGATAATATCGGCAGGCCGATATTATCGGACATCCCTAGTGTGAATGAGTGTAAATGGGGGAGGGAGGTTTTTTGGGTTGGTGCACTAATTGTAAGTGTATCTTGTGTTTTTTATGTGGATTTAATTAAAAAAAACAAAAAAAAACCGATACCGATAATAAAAAAAACGATACCGATAATTTCCGATATTACATTTTAACGCATATATCGGCAGGCCGATATTATCGGACATCTCTAGTTATTATATAACGCCGTTATTACGAACACTGCAAACGACACATTTTATTTGGGACAAAAATAAGGATATTCAAAATAATAAGGCGTGTTCGCTCAATGAAGTCATGTCATTCGGTTAAGGTGACTTCTCCTCTCGTAGTAATTAATGATAGCGCCACCTTGCACAGTCCAAATAATCAGAACCAATGGAAATAATCCACAAAGTTAGGGAAATGTCAGTAACACAGCGGTGTAAATGTGACGGGACGAAAAAAGGGGTTGTAGGACGAGGCCAGGAGTGAGAGGTGGAATAGCTACTGAGTCCAACGCAGTACAAGGTCTGACCTGTTCCCCCATCTCCCAGGATGCCATCCAACAACTGGAGAGGCTGAAGGGAACCTTGCTCTCCCTGTCTGCGGCCACTCGCAGACTCAGTGACAGAGAGCGAGCCGAGGCCACCGTGAAGGAGATGAATGGCAGCTTTGAACGAAACACTCAGCAAGCAAAGATCAAACAGAGCACACTGGAGACCCTGCTGACTGCCTGGCAAAGGTAAGGAAGTCTCAACATGTTCTCGTCTAGAGCAGGGGGTTTTCAACCTTTTTGGAGCCAAGGCACATTTTTTGCTTTGAAAAAATCCGTAGGCACACCACCAGCAGAAATCATAAACTCAGTTGACAGTTAAAAGTCATTGTTGCAAGTGTTGGGTATGACTTTAAAGCAGGGGTCACCAACCTTTTTGAAACCAAGAGCTACTTCTTGGGTACTGATTAATGCGAAGGGCTACCAGTTTGATACAAATTGCTCAATTTACCTTTAACTCTATGTTATTATTAATAATTAATGATATTTACACTTAATTGAACGGTTTAAAAGAGGAGAAAACACGAAAAAAATGACAATTAAATTTTGAAACATAGTTTATCTTCAATTTCGACTCTTTAAAATTCAAAATTCAACTGAAAAAAAGAAGAGAAAAACTAGCTAATTCGAATCTTTTTGAAAAAATTAATAAAATAATTTATGGAACATCATTAGTAATTTTTCCTGATTAATATTAATTTTAGAATTTTGATGACATGTTTTAAATAGGTTAAAATCCAATCTGCACTTTGTTAGAATATATAACAAATTGGACCAAGCTATATTTCTAACAAAGACAAATGATTATTTCTTCTAGATTTTCCAGAACAAAAAATTTAAAAGAAATTCAAAAGACTTTGAAATAAGATTTAAATTTGATTCTACAGATTTGCTAGATTTGCCAGAATATTTTTTTTGAATTTTAATCCTAATAACTTTGAAGAAATATTTCCCAAATATTCTTCGTCAAAAAAACAGAAGCTAAAATGAAGAATTAAATTAAAATGTATTTATTATTCTTTACACTAAAAACAATAAATTTACTTGAACATTGATTTGAATTGTCAGGAAAGAAGAGGAAGGAATTTAAAAGGTAAAAAGGTATATGTGTTTAAAAATCCTAAAATCATTTTTAAGGTTGTATTTTTTCTCTAAAATTGTCTTTCTGAAAGTTATAAGAAGCAAAGCAAAAAAATTAATGAATTTATTTAAACAAGTGAAGACCAAGTCTTTAAAATATTTTCTTGGATTTTCAAATTCTATTTGAGTTTTGTCTCTCTTAGAATTAAAAATGTCGGGCAAAGCGAGACCAGCTTGCTGGTAAATAAATACAATTTAAAAAATAGAGGCTGCTATTTGAGCTATTTTTAGAACAGGCCAGCGGGCTACTCATCTGGTCCTTACGGGCTACCTGGTGCCCGCGGGCACCGCGTTGGTGACCCCTGCTTTAAACCATCACCAAGCATGCATCAGTATAGCTCTTGTCTCAAAGTAGGTGTACTGTCACCACCTGTCACATCACACCCTGACTTATTTGGAGTTTTTTGCTGTTTTCCTGTGTGTAGTGTTTTTAGTTCTTGTCTTGCGCTCCTATTTTGGTGGCTTTTTCACTTTTTTTGGTAGCAGTTTCATGTCTTCCTTTGAGCGACATTTCCCGCATCTACTTTGTTTTAGCAATCAAGAATATTTCAGTTGTTTTTAATCCTTCTTTGCGGGGACATTGTTAATTGTCATGTCATGTTCGGGTGTACTTTGTGGACGCCGTCTTTGCTCCACAGTAAGTTTTTGCTGTCGTCCAGCATTCTGTTTTTGTTTACTTTGTAGCCAGTTCAGTTTTAGTTTTGTTCTGCGTAGCCTTCCCTAAACTTCAATGCCTTTTCTTAAGGGCACTCACCTTTTGTTTATTTTTGGCTTAAGCATAAGATACCTTTTTACCTGCTTTTACAAAGCAATTCGCTACCGGCTGCCACCTACTGATATGGAAGAGTATTACACGGTTACTCTGCCGAGCTCTAGACAGCACCGACACTCAACAACAACACATCATTTGCAGACTATATTTACTGGTTTGCAAAAAATGTTTTCAACCCAAATATGTGAAATTAGATAATCTCCCACGGCACACCAGACTGTATCTCACGGCACACCAGTGTGCCACGGCACAGTGGCTGAAAAACAGTGGTCTAGAGCATGGTTGTCAAACTCATTTTCATTGAGGGCCACATTGTACTTATGGCTGCCCACAGAGGGCCGCTTGTAACAACGAAAGGGTGGCTATTTTGAAGAAACTAGAATATAAAACATGTTTTCAGTTATTTCACCTTTTTTTTGTTAAGTACATAACTCCACATGTGTTCATTCCTAGTTTTCATGTGACAATCTACAATGTAAATAGTCATGAAAATAAAGAAAACACATTGAATGAGAAGGTGTGTCCAAACTTTTGACCTGTACTGTATGTATATTGTTCTTTTTCGGGGCCACCCAGTACATTTACACTTTATTTGACAATGTTATTTACAAAGTGTGTAAACCCATTTAAAAAGGTGTGTCTATTACTTGTTTTGTTTTTTTTGGCCACGCCCCAGTGGTTGTGGCCCCCTGCTCCAGAGTAGCAATTTGCACTTTTTCCAACATGCTTTCCTATTTGATGGATGTGCTGCAGGTTTGAGAAACAGCGTTCCAGCTTCATTTTCTGCCTGGAGAGGAGCGAATGTGCCGTCAAGTCAGAGAGTCGCTGTCTGTCGGCCGACAAAGCTAAACTCTGCAGCGAGCTGCAGGATTTACAGGTACACACAAAGAAACCTACAGTAGGAAAGGGATTCACGTGGCCCTTTTTGTCGCGGTTTACCCGACAAATGAAACCTGATTAATTGGAGGGATGCACTATCCACTTTAGACGCCAGTGGAGTGTTAAATATATCTTAAAATATGTTTTGTGGCAATCCCAACTTTGTAGAGTCGTCTTTTCCATCGTTTTCAGCAGACTGCATCGCTAAATTTTTAATTTTTTTGTCCTGTCCAGCTTCTCAGGCAAATCATATAGTTGATGTAGATGCCCGTATCGGCCGTACACATTTACTTTACAAAAGAGAAGTGTGGTATACTTCTCTTGTTGCCTTATTTGTATTTGACTTTATTAAATGTATTTATATTATCATTTGGTGCAGCCGGGCCGGAGCAGGAGGGGATAGAAAAAGGAAAAAAAGGAAGACAGAGGGGGAAATTGTGGGGACAAGAGGGGGATAAGACAGAGAGACAAAAACAACAACAGCAAACACAACAATAGAGCAACATCAGCAAATAGGATATGTACAAATATGATGGTAAAAGTGATAGCAAAGAAGCAGTTAGTGAAATAAATAATAATACAGAAATGACAATGAGCGTTATTACACTACAAATGGAGCAATACGAATTGTCAGGTTCAACAGGTTCAAACACTGATGACATTTATTAAACAAGACAAGAGGCAAAGAATTAAACAGAGACAGTATTCAATTTGGACTCAATTGAGGAGACACGTCTGGACACACTGTATGTACCCTTGTACAGTATCTCAGCAGGCTCTGCCAAAAGATGGCATGTCTCCTTCTTTTATTTTGGATCCTCCCCGACCACCTGGCCACCGCTGTTTCCAAAGGACAAAGGTCGCACACAAGTTCACAGAAAAGGTCGTTAACAATTCACAGAAAAGGTCAGTTCAAAAAGAGTTCCATAAAATAGTTCAAAAATGGTTCGTAAAATACTTCAAAAAGAGTTCGTCTGGAAATTGGGCAGATCCTGTCATCTCTCCGCTTTGAAGTCCTTAAGCCAGAACAACATCCTTCTGTTGATTACCATACATGAGAGAACACAGGAACACCATCTTGCTTCCCCCCCCTACACAGTGGAGTTTTACGAGCCTTACTCTTGGTAGGCCTCAAAGACAGCCTTTTGTCTTCTTGTCAGGAACACAATGTAATACAAAGTTTGTGTGATGATTTAGAAACAATTATTCTAACACAAATACCAATAGAAATAGCGCTATTGACCACAATACATATACGTAATGATAACTAGAGATGCAAAAGAAAGCAGAAAAATGGAGGGGAAGAAAGAGAAGCCAACTATATTAACCTTGTAGATTGTTATAGTAACAATAGGTTAAGCTTTGTCAGTGTGCCATGTGTTATCCAGTTTACCCTAGGGCAGGGGTCACCAACCTTTTTGAAAGCAAGAGCTACTTCTTGGGTAATGATTAATGCGAAGGGCTACCAGTTTGATACACACTTCAATAAATGGCCAGAAATCGCCAATTTGCTCAATTTACCTTTAACTCTATGTTATTATTAATAATGAATGATATTTACACTTAATTGAACTGTTTAAAAGAGGAGAAAACACGAAAAAAATGACAATTACATTTTGAAACATAGTTTGTCTTCAATTTCGACTCTTTAAAATTCAAAATTCAACCGAAAAAAAGAAGGGAAAAACTTAAAAAAATAATTTATGGAACATCATTAGTAATTTTTCCTGATTAAGATTAATTTTAGAATTTTGATGACATGTTTTAAATAGGTTAAAATCCAATCTACACTTTGTTAGAGTATATAGCAAATTGGACCAAGCTATATTTCTAACAAAGACAAATGACTGTTTTTCTAGATTTTCCAGAACAAAAATTAAAAAAAAAATTCAAAAGACTTTGAAATAAGATTTAAATTTGATTCTACAGATTTTCTGGATTTGCCAGAATAATTTTTTTGAATTTTAATCATAATAAGTTTGAATAAATATTTCACGAATATTCTTTGTCGGAAAAATAGAAGCTAAAATTAAAAATTAAATTAAAATCTATTTATTATTCTTTACAAAAAAATTTTTTTTTTTTTACCTGAACATTGATTTAAATTGTCAGGAAAGAAAAGGAAGGAATTTAAAAGGTAAAAAGGTGTATGTGTTTAAAAATCCTAAAATCATTTTTAAGATTGTATTTTTTTCTCTAAAATTGTCTTTCTGAAAGTTATAAGAAGCAAAGTAAAAAAATGAATGAATTTATTTAAACAAGTGAAGACCAAGTCTTTCAAATATTTTCTTGGATTTTCAAATTCTATTTGAGTTTTGTCTCTCTTAGAATTAAAAATGTCGGGCAAAGCGAGACCAGCTTGCTAGTAAATAAATAAAATTTAAAAAATAGATGCAGCTCACTGGTAAGTGCTGCTATTTGAGCTATTTTTAGAACAGGTCCTTACGGGCTACCTGGTGCCCGCGGGCACCGCGTTGGTGACCCCTGCCCTAGGGTAACAACGTTTGATGACCGCCACCTTCTTCTGACGTGAGATCTGCCCAGGAATGGGACTATTTGAAACCGGACGTTAAACAAGTCGTCGCCTAATCGGCATTTATCAAAAATAAACATTGTAAACCGTTTCCAAATGAAAATGAAAGAAGATAAAAAATATTTCAACAAACTAGCTACTTCTAAATCACTAATCCTCGCCTCCATGGCGATAAATCTTGACAAATTGGAGGGATGCGCTATCCACTTTAGACGTCAGTGGAGTGTTGAATATCTCAAAATGGGTTTTATGTCAATTCTAACTTTGACCACAGCATCAGTTGCTAATGTAGAGTCGTCTTTTCCGTCATTTTCAGCAGACCGCATTGCAAAATGATGAACCCATCACCACCCAGGAATGGGACTATTTGAATTCCTTCCCGACTGTATTATTTACCAGAAAACAAATTAAAATGCTTTTCCTTCCAGGCCTTGCGCTCTGAGGTGCAGACCCTCGGACACTCTCATGCTGAGCTGGTTTCCCTCGGGACGTCACTTTATCCCAGTGCCCCGGATGAGAGCCAGCTGAGGGAGGAGCTTGACAGCCTGCAGACGAGGCTGCATGTTCAGAATGAAGCTCTCCCTAGGAGGTAAGCTCATCTACGGGCTAACTGAAGGTAGGACCGCATTGTACCGTATTCTCCAGACCATTTACCGGATTATAAGGCACATCGCCGATGAGCGGGTCTAGTCAGGTCTATTTTCATTCAAAAGGGTGCATTAAAGGAGTTATATTGTGATTTTTTTTTCTAAATATAAAAGACTTCCTTGTGGTCTACATAACATGTAATGGTGGTTCTTTGCTCAAAATGTTGCATAGATGATGTTTTACGCATCATCTTCAAGTCGCTTTCTGACAGTCTCTTCAGGGTGCGCCGTTTTGTGGGCGGGTCTTATTTACGTGGCTCACCTTCGACAGCGTCTTCTCCCCGTCATCTTTGTTGTAGCGGTGTAGCGTGCAAGGACGGGAGTGGAAGAAGTGTCAAAAGATGGCGCTAACTGTTTTAATGACATTCACACTTTACTTCAATCAATAACAGAGCAGCGTCTCCTCATCCGTGGCTCACTAGCGCAGGGGTCACCAACGCGGTGCCCGCGGGCACCAGGTAGCCCGTAAGGACCAGATGAGTAGCCCGCTGGCCTGTTCTAAAAATAGCTCAAATAGCAGCACTTACCAGTGAGCTGCCTCTATTTTTTAAATTGTATTTATTTACTAGCAAGCTGGTCTCGCTTTGCCCGACATTTTTAATTCTAAGAGAGACAAAACTCAAATAGAATTTGAAAATCCAAGAAAATATTTGAAAGACTTGGTCTTCACTTGTTTAAATAAATTCATTTATTTTTTTTACTTTGCTTCTTATAACTTTCAGAAAGACAATGTTTTCCTCTTTTTCCTGACAATTTAAATCAATGTTCAATCAATTGATTTGTTTTATTGTAAAGAATAATAAGTAAATGTTAATTTAATTCTTCATTTTAGCTTCTGTTTTTTCGACGAAGAATATTTGTGAAATATTTCTTCAAACTTATTATGATTCAAATTCAAAAAAATTATTCTGGCAAATCTAGAAAATCTGTAGAATCAAATTTAAATCTTATTTCAAAGTCTTTTGAATTTCTTTTAAAATTTTTGTTCTGGAAAATCTAGAAGAAAATAATGATTTGTCTTTGTTAGAAATATAGCTTGGTCCAATTTGTTATATATTCTAACAAAGTGTAGATTGGATTTTAACCTATTTAAAACATGTCATCAAAATTCTAAAATTAATCTTAATCAGGAAAAATTACGAATGATGTTCCATAAATTATTTTTTAAATTTTTTTGTCAAAAAGATTCAAATTAGCTAGTTTTTTTCTTCTTTTTTTCGGTTGAATTTTGAATTTTAAAGAGTCGAAATTTAACTGTCATTTTTTTTCGTGTTTTCTCCTCTTTTAAACCGTTCAATTAAGTGTAAATATCATTAGTTATTAATAATAACATAGAGTTAAAGGTAAATTGAGCAAATTGGCTATTTCTGGCAATTTATTTAAGTGTGTATCAAACTGGTAGCCCTTCGCATTAATCAGTACCCAAGAAGTAGCTCTTGCTTTCAAAAAGGTTGGTGACCCCTGCACTAGTGCAACCACAACGCCCGCAATGTGTCCCGCGAAAAACCCTCGAATAACTAAAGTTCCTTGGGTGAATAATGTAAACTCACTACACCGGTATGTTTTAGTGCTTTCATGGCGAGTTTACTGACAGGTATAAGTAAGAACTTGACACTACTTTATATTAGAAATGGCAACAGCGGAGGATGAATGTCACATAACAAGAAGATAGAGATAAAGAAGAAGCTTATCAAGTACAAAGGCGGCAGCGCGCAAATTTTCAGGACTTATGTAGATCCCAAATACAGATCAGCACGTACCAGAAGGTAAGAAAAGTTGCTTTTGCGTAATATTGCGAAACAAAACGCCAGGTAATATGTCTTACCTTATACACACACCATAACAATACTCCTATGTTGAAGCACAGTACAATCCATCAAGCGGTGTGGCTTCGTAGCTTACCAAAGTCCTACTAAAACATTTTGATAGACTTTTGAGCGCAATGTGTAATGTTCTATATTTTCAATGGAACATATAGAATTTTGGTGTTGTTTACTTGAGTCATATTGCAATCTACGCTTTGCCTGCTCTACCTAGGACTTTTGCTTTACATAGAACACTTTCATCACTTTTCATAAAGGTTACAGTATGTCCCGCTTTTACCTTGACACTGGACACAGGAATAACAGGGTTATCATTATAGACATTGTGCTCCATTTGAGTTTGAATTACATCATTATGAGTCACTAACGAATGGGCTCCCTCTCCTGCATTGGACTCTCTGTCACTTTCCTGTTCGTTATCAGCATCTGTGTTTTGTGTACTGAATGAGCCACCTGTGGCTCTGTTCACTACATCTGTGTTTTCACTGTCTGCTGCTTGATTCTGTACAATTATCTCACTGTTTGTGTCATCGAGAACCTCACTTTGAGCAGTTGTGTGTAACTTATTAAGCCTCAAGTGATGTACTCTAACAAGGATACCACCATGTCTTACAAATACAACAGCCCCATCCTGACCAATAACTACCCCTGGTCCCTTCCACTCTGTACTGTCAGCTCGTTTGTAATAGACCTTGTCTCCTGTCTCATATTTTTCATCTGTGGATCTGAGCTGCTTACGTAACGCTCTCCTTATTCTCTCTGAACATTCAGCTTCAGTGAAAGCCTTCCTAGAAGCATGCAACGCTGATATGTGTTGTCCTACCCTTGCACTAACAGTAGTGCCTTCGAGTGCAGGTAGTTTATCAATTAATACAGAGGGAAGGTTAGGGTTTTGACCAAATACCAGTTGATGTGGGCTATAACCATGAACACTGTGCATACAGTTCTTAGCCATAAGAGCCCAGTCTAGGGCAGTGTGCCAGTCACATCCATTTTCCCGTTTCACCTTCAGTAGGATGTCGGTGAGAGTCTGATTGTGTCTCTCCAACAGCCCGTTGCTCCAGGGACTGTATCCTGCTGTTGTCCTCGTCTCGATGTTGAAGTTTTCGGCCATGTCACGAAACTCTTCATTATTGAACTCTCCACCGTTGTCGCTGTACAAAATACGAGGAGGGCCGTGAACACTTATCCATGTGTGGATGAGGGCGTTGACCATTTCAGAGGCCTTCTTTGTCTTCACAATGCTTCCTGCACTGAACCGGGTGAATTGGTCGATCACATGTAGATACCACACTCCTGGCTCCAACTCATGCAGGTCCACCGCCACCGTCTCATTATATTCTGTAGCTAGAGGCAGACCAACAGCTGGCCTCGGCTTCGCTTTGCTGTATCTCTGACATATGTCACAATCATGCACTATTTGTTGCAAAATAGTGAGGCAGTCCTTGTCTTTATTACCCGAGCTTTGAATTAGCCTCTGCAGCCTGTCTGCAGATGCGTGGCCAAACTGTTTGTGTAGCTTGAGAAGGATTTTGCGCTTTTCGGCTGAAGACATGTTTTCTGTCACTGTCAGGACTTCATCTTCAGCTGTCGCTGCAAGTATCACGTCATCTTTCATTTGCTGTGTTGTGCTGTTTTTGTCTCTTATGTCCACACAGTAGTGTCCTGAGCTGGTGAACTCAAGAGGAATCTGCTGTTTAAACATCACTGCTCTGTCATTCTCCATATCTAAAACAGTTCCTGCCTTCTTCAGTGAGGACTTACTCAGCAGCAGTGGAATGTCAGCGTTGACCACTTCTGTCTCAATGTGACATTTTGTTTGTCCTATTTTGGCAGGTAGTTTCACTTTTCTGGTGGAATATACTAAGTTGCCATCTCCAAAACGAAATGGTCTTGAACTGGTGTTTTCTGTCCTCATCATTTTGTCTGTCTGCTCTTGACTGAGACAACTAACATAACTGTCAAGCCATTTCTCCCCACATACTGTACGAGTGCATGCCGTGTCTATGATGGCTGATCCCAGGGATTCAGTTATGAAAATCTCAGCGTCAGACATAGGGTCATTTGTCAACAACGTTATGTTAACTTCTTCTACATTTTCGTCTTCTGTTAGTCTTACTTGTTCGTTCTTCTTGTAAGGACAGTCCTTGGCCCAATGAAATGTGCTTTGACAAACGGCACATCTTGAACGCTTACCGAACTTATCCAATGGGTTGGTGCCCGGCAAGGGTGTCCTTTCACTCTTCTTTTGAAACGTGTTCCGTCTTCCCTGTCCTTGTCGTTGTCGTTGTTCAGTGAAGAAAGCTGCATCTTGGTTTAGTTGAATCCCGTGCGACAAACCTGGCGCCGTTTTCGCTCCAAAAATCCGCTTGAGTGCCGACTTCATGGACGCAAACTTTAGGTCGGGGCACGCCGTTAGTGCAAGTTGTCTGTTTTTCTCATCGAGGCAGGCCGTGTCCAACAACTTGAAGGCTAACACAGCATCTGGAAGCGCCATGTCGTACTTTTTAATTCGGTTGTATCGCTGCTCAAAGTCAATTATGTAGTCTGCCATTGAAACGGAACTGTCTTTCATTAAACGATCAAACTGGGAATACGCTTCGTACGCGCGGTCCTTTTCTTCTAGCTGAAACACACCGTCCAGTTTTGCTAGTAATGTCGCCATACCAGTGTCTTTGTCCAAGTCGTCTGCTGGTATCTCCATAGCGATATCCTTGGCTCGTCCTTCCAGACCCAAAGCCACAGCAAGCGCCTGCTTCTTCTTGTCGAGTTCGGTAACTCGTGCCCATATGTTAACTTCATTTTTCCAACATTCATACGGCCTGGTTTCGTCAAACTTCGGCGGTACTCTGTAGTTCGCAGCCATCTTCAAACCATCCTCTGCTACCAATGTTGATATAGACTTAGTAGACACAACGTATATTAAGTATATTGAGTTTTATTCCGACACTGAGGCAGCCCACATGTCAACATAGTTCCCTCCATTACATGCCTTCCTGCAGCAGCCCCCACTGCCCCGCCTCCAGCATGAATTGCCGTAAAGGGAAACATAGAACTGTCGTAAAGTGTTCATTGGAGAACAACACACGTTAACATACACTACCGTTCAAAAGTGAAGTGAAGTGAATTATATTTATATAGCGCTTTTTCTCAAGTGACTCAAAGCGCTTTACATAGTGAAAGCCAATATCTAAGTTACATTTAAACCAGTGTGGGTGGCGCTGGGAGCAGGTGGGTAAAGTGTCTTGCCCGAGGACACAACGGCAGTGACTAGGACGGCAGAAGCGGGGATCGAACCTGGAACCCTCAAGTTGCTGGCACGGCCACTCTACCAACCGAGCTATACCGCCCCCGTTTGGGGTCACATTGAAATGTCCTTATTTTTGAAGGAAAAGCACTGTACTTTTCAACGAAGATAACTTTAAACTAGTCTTAACTTTAAAGAAATACACTCTATACATTGCTAATGTGGTAAATGACTATTCTAGCAGCAAATGTCTGGTTTTTGGTGCAATATCTACATAGGTGTATAGAGGCCAATTTCCAGCAACTATCACTCCAGTGTTCTAATGGTACAATGTGTTTGCTCATTGGCTCAGAAGGCTAATTGATGATTAGAAAACCCCACACATCTGAAAACAGTTTAGCTCGTTACAGAAGCTACAAAACGGACCTTCCTTTGAGCAGATTGAGTTTCTGGAGCATCACATTTGTGGGGTCAATTAAACGCTCAAAATGGCCAGAAAAATGGAACTTTCATCTGAAACTCGACAGTCTATTCTCGTTCTTAGAAATGAAGGCTATTCCACAAAATTGTTTGGGTGACCCCAAACTTTTGAACGGTAGTGTATCTCTTATGTTTGACTGCCATCTACTGGTCACACTTAGCATTTCACCATGTACCGAATAAAATAGCTTTCGGGGTCGGTAAGCACAACCAGAATTATTCCGTACATTAGGCGCACCGGGTTATAAGGCGCACTGTCGATTTTTGACAAAATGAAAGGATTTTAGTCAGAAAAATACTATTTTTTGTCCGCCAGAATCCAGGAGCTCCAAAACCACCTCTCCAAAGTGGAGCAGTTCGACCGGGACCTCTTGAACTTCTCCCGGTGGAGTGAGACCATGCTTTCCAGTCTTCACTCCGCTTCCCAAATCAGCATCAGCCACCTGCAGGCCGCCAGCACACTAGTAAAGGTAGGAGACATGCATCATTGTTCTGATTTCAGTCATCTGAGTCATCGTCTTCCCTTGGTAGGAGAGCCAGGCAGCCTTACAGAAGCAGGCGGGCAATAGACAGAGCTTGGAGCATCAGGCGGAGAGCCTCTGTCAGTCCTCCGAGCCTTGTGACGCGCAGCTCCTCCGCAGCCGAGCGGACAGCTGCGTCCAACCCTACCTGGAGGCGCAGCACATAGTACAGCTGCGCTCCGAGTGTCTGGAAAGGCTGAAGAACTTCCTGCAGACGCACAGCGCGGCCGCGGGCGCGCTGCGGGATCTGAGGCAGACCGTGGAGAGCGCCGGGAGCTGGGACCGAGGGCGGGTGGAGGAGCTGCAGCAGGAGCTCTCCTGCATCGTGCCGGACGTCTGCCAGCTGGAGACGCTGGCCGTGGTGTTGGACAGTGCTCTCTGCAAAAGTCACCTGCACATGGGCGCCGAGGAGGGGTCTCGCAGGTCGTGCCGCGCGCTGGCCGACTCTCTCAGCGCCGAGCTGGACACCGTGAGAAACCTGCTGGGAACCAAGCAGAGTGAAGCCGAGGCTTTGGGCGCTCTGTGGACGTCCTTTAGGCAGCGCAAAGAGCAGCTGCTCAAGGCCGTGGAGGACATCGAAGAAAAGGCGGACCATCAGAGCTTCAAGGAGCCAAGTCTTCTGTCCCTGCAACAGAGGTAACGTCAGCATGGTTTGTGCAACCACAAAGATTTATTTGTACAGGAAAATTTGTACAAAAGTGCTTCACGGAAAATTACAAAAAGGCAAAAGTAAAAATATAAAGTAATCAAAAAAATAATCATAATTCAAATTAAAATCAGAAAATAAAATCATTGTAGAAGCTATCATAATTGTTATCATCAATATCAAATAGATATCATATCATATCATCAAATAGAGTAGATGAAATACTTTCAGTTGGCATATGCACAATGAAATAAAACTGTTTTCAGCCTTGGTTTGAACATTGCCAACGGTGAGGCCTGTGTCACATCTTCTGGGAGACTATTCCAGGGTTTAGGAGCATAAAAGTGAAACGCAGCCTGACCGTGTTTGGTCCTGACTCTGGGCAGCAGCAGGACACCACTTCCTGAGGTTCTCAGAGCCAATGCTAGTTCATATAGCTCTAACGTACCATTAGGAGACCATTACTTGAGGTACTTAGAAGTCAAGATTATTAATATGGTTCCAACATGTCAGGAGGAGACCACTCCCTGAGGTACTTAGAACTCAAGATTGTTAATATGGTTCTAACATGTCAGGAGGAGACCACTCCCTGAGGTTCTCAGACCTCGAGATGGTTCATAGGGCTCTATTGTACCAGGAGGAGACCACTACTTGAGGTACTTAGAACTCAAGATTGTTAATATGGTTCTAACATGTCAGGAGGAGACCACTCCCTGAGGTTCTCAGACCTCGAGATGGTTCGTATGGCTCTAATATACCAAGAGGAAACCACTCCCTGAGGTACTTAGAACTCAAGATTGTTAATATGGTTCTAACATGTCAGGAGGAGACCACTCCCTGAGGTTCTCAGACCTCGAGATGGTTCATATGGCTCTAATATACCAAGAGGAAACCACTCCCTGAGGTACTTAGAACTCAAGATTGTTAATATGGTTCTAACATGTCAGGAGGAGACCACTCCCTGAGGTTCTCAGACCTCGAGATGGTTCATATGGCTCTAATATACCAAGAGGAAACCACTCCCTGAGGTACTTAGAACTCAAGATTGTTAATATGGTTCTAACATGTCAGGAGGAGACCACTCCCTGAGGGTCTCAGACCTCGAGATGGTTCATATGGCTCTAACATACCAGGAGGAGACCACTACTTGAGGTACTTAGAACTCAAGATTATTAATATGGTTCCAACATGTCAGGAGGAGACCACTCCCTGAGGGTCTCAGACCTCGAGATGGTTCGTTTGGCTCTAACATACCAAGAGGAGACCACTACTTGAGGTACTTAGAAGTCAAGATTATTAATATGGTTCCAACATGTCAAGAGGAGACCACTCCCTGAGGTTCTCAGACCTCGAGATGGTTCATAGGGCTCTATTGTACCAGGAGGAGACCACTACTTGAGGTACTTAGAACTCAAGATTGTTAATATGGTTCTAACATGTCAGGAGGAGACCACTCCCTGAGGTTCTCAGACCTCAAAATGGTTCATACAGCTGTAACATACCAGGAGGAGACCACTACTTGAGGTACTTAGAACTCAAGATTATTAATATGGTTCCAACATGTCAGGAGGAGACCACTCCCTGAGGGTCTCAGACCTCGAGATGGTTCGTTTGGCTCTAACATACCAAGAGGAGACCACTACTTGAGGTACTTAGAAGTCAAGATTATTAATATGGTTCCAACATGTCAAGAGGAGACCACTCCCTGAGGGTCTCAGACCTCAACATGGTTCATATGGCTCTAACATACCAGGAGGAGACCACTACTTGAGGTACTTAGAAGTCAAGATTATTAATATGGTTCCAACATGTCAGGAGGAGACCACTCCCTGAGGTTCTCAGACCTCGAGATGGTTCATATGGCTCTAACATACCAGGAGGAGACCACTACTTGAGGTACTTAGAACACAAGTTTGTTAATATGGTTCTAACATGTCAGGAGGAGACCACCCCTTGAGGTTCTCAGACCCCATGATAGTTCAAATCGCTCTAACATACCAGGAGGAGACCACTCCCTGAGGTACTTAGAACTCAAGATTGTTAATATGGTTCTAACATGTCAGGAGGAGACCATCCCCTGAGGTTCTCAGACCCCATGATAGTTCATATAGCTCTAACATACCAGGAGGAGACTACGACTTGCAGTACTTAGAAATCAAGATTGTTAATATGGTTCTAACATGTCAGGAGGAGACCACTCCCTGAGTTTCTCAGACCTTGAGATGGTTCATATGGCTCTAACATACCAGGAGGAGACCACTACTTGAGGTGATTAGAACTCAAGTTTGTTAATATGGTTCTAACATGTCAGGAGGAGACCACCCCCTGAGGTTCTCAGACCCCATGATAGTTCAAATAGCTCTAACATACCAGGAGGAGACCACACCCTGAGGTACGTACAACTCAAGATTGTTAATATGGTTCTAACATATCTGGAGGAGACCACTCCCTGAGTTTCTCAGACCTCGACATGGTTCATATGGCTCTAACATACCAAGAGGAAACCACTACTTGAGGTACTTAGAACACAAGATTGTTAATATGGTTCTAACATGTCAGGAGGAGACCACCCCCTGAGGTTCTCAGACCCCATGATAGTTCAAATAGCTCTAACATACCAGGAGGAGACCACACCCTGAGGTACGTACAACTCAAGATTGTTAATATGGTTCTGACATGTCAGGAGGAGACCACTCCCTGAGGTTCTCAGACCTTGACATGGTTCATATGGCTCTAACATACCAGCAAGAGGCCATTTTCTGAGGTTCTCAGACCCAGTGATGGTTTGTATAGCTCTATAGTGACCTAAGCACTGGACTAATATGCTCGTATTTCCTGGTTCTCGTCAGGACTGGAGCAGCAGCGTTCTCCTTTACAGCTTGTTTAGAGAACTCAGTGAGAATGTATTTACACTAGTGTAGACAAAGGCATGGATTAGTCTTTCCAAGTCTGATTTAGACATTATTCCTCTCATTTTGGCAATGTTTTAGGTGGTAAAAAGCTGCTGATGTTATTGACTTAATGTGGCTGTTAAAGTTCTAGTCTGAGTCCATTATTACCATTATTAGGAAATGACGTTGGGACTACAAATAGCATGGTTTTCTCCTCCGTCAGGCTGCGCTTCTTCAATCAGCTGGAGGACGAGCTGGAGTCGCACCAGCATGAGGCGCAGTGGCTGAGGGACAAGGCCAACCAGCTGGCCCAGAGAGATGCAGAGTTAGCAGGGGAGGCGCTGAGAGAAACCAGCCTGCTGGACAACACCTGGGAGGACACCAAGAAGCTTATTACAGAAAGGTACCATAGCAATATGTTTGCATCCATCCATTGTTCATATCTTCATTAGGGTCACAGGTAAGCTGAAGCCTATCCCAGCAACCTCCAGGCTACCAAATACAAACAGAATGGGGCAATTTTGAACAAAGGACGTCCGAGCATATCGACAAGGCTTCAAGTTCCTTTTAAATGACTCGTTGTAAAGTCAAGCACGTCCATGGTCTAGAACAGTGGTTTTGAACTTTTTTCACAAATGACCACCTCAGAAAGCACATGGAAGTACCACCATAATGACCTACTGTACATTAAAATCCAGTTGCCTAGTAAGTCTAAATATTCAATAAAACAAGGCAGAGGTTTTATTTAACAAGTATATTTCATGTTTTGGCCACTGCAACATTACACACAATTTAAACCAGGGGTCACCAACGCGGTGCCCGCGGGCACCAGGTAGCCCGTAAGGACCAGATGAGTAGCCCGCTGGCCTGTTCTAAAAATAGCTCAAATAGCAGCACTTACCAGTGAGCTGCCTCTATTTTTTAAATTGTATTTATTTACTAGCAAGCTGGTCTCGCTTTGCCCGACATATTTAATTCTAAGAGAGACAAAACTCAAATAGAATTTGAAAATCCAAGAAAATATTTTAAAGACTTTGTCTTCACTTGTTTAAATAAATTCATTAATTTTTTTACTTTACTTCTTATAACTTTCAGAGAGACAATTTTAGAGAAAAAATACAACCTTAGAAATGATTTTAGGATTTTTAAACACATATACCTTTTTACCTTTTAAATTCCTTCCTCTTCTTTCCTGACAATTTAAATCAATGTTC
This sequence comes from Entelurus aequoreus, assembly GCF_033978785.1. Taxonomy (NCBI): domain Eukaryota; kingdom Metazoa; phylum Chordata; class Actinopteri; order Syngnathiformes; family Syngnathidae; genus Entelurus; species Entelurus aequoreus. Next base: position 90,368,744 of record NC_084733.1, read on the forward strand.
AAGTATTTTTTTTTTTTTATTGTAAAGAAAAATAAATACATTTGAATTTAATTCTTCATTTTAGCTTATCTTTTTCCGACGAAGAATATTTGTGAAATATTTCTTCAAACTTATTATGATTCAAATTTTAAAAAATTCTTCTGGCAAATCTAGAAAATCTGTAGAATCAAATTTAAATCTTATTTCAAAGTCTTTTGAATTTCTTTTAAAATTTTTGTTCTGGAAAATCTAGAAGAAATAATGATTTGTCTTTGTGATAAATATAGCTTGGTCCAATTTGTTACATATTCTAACAAATTGCAGATTGGATTTTAACCTATTTAAAACATGTCATCAAAATTCTAAAATTAATCTTAATCAGGAAAAATTACTAATGATGTTCCATAAATTATTTTTTTAAGTTTTTAAAAAAGATTCGAATTAGCTAGCTTTTCACTTCTTTTTTTCGGTTGAATTTTGAATTTTAAAGAGTCAAAATTGAAGATAAACTATGTTTCAAAATGTATTTGTCATTTTTTTCGTGTTTTCTCCTCTTTTAAACCGTTCAATTAAGTGTAAATATCATTAATTATTAATAATAACATAGAGTTAAAGGTAAATTGAGCCAATTGGCTATTTCTGGCAATTTATTTAAGTGTGTATCAAACTGGTAGCCCTTCGCATTAATCAGTACCCAAGAAGTAGCTCTTGCTTTCAAAAAGGTTGGTGACCCCTGATTTAAACAGTAACACTGAGTGTGAATATTTAATTAAGTCATTCTTTGGCGTACTTCTAGATCAGGGGGTGTCCACACAGCTACTTTTCAATGTACCAAGTGGAGGGGATCTACCTCATTCATATATATCATTTATATTGATTTATTTATGAAAGAGAGGTTTTTGTTAACAAGTTAAAGGTGTTTAATGATAATACAAGCATGTTTAACATTCCTTTCTGTCATGAAGACAAGAATATAAGTTGGTATGATTGTGATGACTTGCATTGATTGGAATCAGGAGAAAAAATGGAGGAGAAAACAAGTCCTCCTTTCTGTCCAATACCACATGAAAGTGCTTGCTTTTTGCCGTCTTATTTGTCCAGCTTCCGTACTCCTTTTTATACGCTTTACAAGAAATACATCCAATCCAATCCACTTTATTTATATAGCACATTTAAACAACAAAATGTTTCCAAAGTGCTGCACAACAATATTAAAAACAATATTCAAATATTATCCTTAGCTCCACTAATGACTGAATAAAAACACAAAAAATAAATACATATAAAACCAATATTAAAAACAATATAAAATAAATATGATTAAAAACTATTTGGGATTTTTGATACATTGGCGGCAAACTCCGTAGCTTGCTAGCTTGTGCGCGCCAGCTTTCCGAGACTCTTATTTTGTCAGCGCAGGCAGGATGAAGCAGCGCTTTTATTGTGAAAACAGGAACTGTGCAGTCGGTCTTCAGAGTTTTGACGGCAGGTACGGCGCGAGAGTCTGTTGAAATAAAAATTGTTTGTCACCTTCCTGTCGGTCATTTTTTCTTAATAATGATCTGGCAGCAATCAATTGTCAATCAATTCACAAAAGTGCCGTCTTGGTGAAGATTGCTAATTTTTAGGTCTATTTTTTAATGCCTGGCTGGTGATGGACTGACACACCCTCCACCATGGACCTCGCGATCGACGTAATGGGCACCCCTGGTCTAGATAGAGCCCACCTGCCACAGTTTGAGAATCCCTGGTAAAAAAAAAAAAAGATTTCTCAAGGCAGTTTGTTCATTTGTCTAATGTGTGCTTACTCGGTTAGCTTAGGTCTGGCAACATGAAGGTGCTAACAGTAACAGCGTACTCGCTGCAGCGCTGTCTTTGTTGTGTTGTATATTTGTCGGTCGTGTGATGGGTGGTGAGCCAAGAAGACGCCAACGATGAGTCGTGGAACAAAAAGCTTTATTTGTTTCAGCGAGCTTTAGACTGGAACTGCAGCTTCCAGGAGAAAGAGTATGGGCCTGATTACTCTTCTGATGTCCTCCCGGACCACTGTCCTTAAATACCTTTTACACGAAGAGCCCCACTCTTCGTAACTCTAGCCTTGGAGCCGACCAATTTCTTTTTTCGCTCTCTTCAACAAGTCAACGCTATAGAGACTTCAGACTGTACAAAATGCGGCTGCCAGACTTTTGACCGGTGCACCCAGAACAGCCCATATCACCCCCGTTCTATCCATCTTCATTGGCCATCCATCCATCCATCCATCCATCCATCTTCTTCCGCTTATCCGAGGTCGGGTCGCGGGGGCAGCAGCCTAAGCAGGGAAACCCAGACTTCCCTCTCCCCAGCCACTTCGTCCAGCTCCTCCCGGGGGATCCCGAGGTGTTCCCAGGCCAGCCGGGAGACATAGTCTTCCCAACGTGTCCTGGGTCTTCCCCGTGGCGTCCTACCGGTCGGACGTGCCCTAAACACCTCCCTAGGGAGGCGTTCGGGTGGCATCCTGACCAGATGCCCGAACCACCTCAACTGGCTCCTCTCGATGTGGAGGAGCAGCGGCTTTACTTTGAGCTCCTCCCGGATGGCAGAGCTTCTCACCCTATCTCTAAGGGAGAGACCCGCCACCCGGCGGAGGAAACTCATTTGGGCCGCTTGTACCCGTGATCTTGTCCTTTCGGTCATAACCCAAAGCTCATGACCATAGGTCATGTCCCCCCCCCCCCCCCGGTCCGTGGGACAAATTTTCAAGCGTTGACCGGTCCTCAAGTACAAAAAGGTTGGGGACCACTGCTCTAAAGGACTATGTGACCAAATACAAATACATGCTAGCTCACAATCATATGAGAAAATGGTACACGGTATAATCCACCTCAGTTGCACATTGTTGCATATAACCATGTTCGCATCTTCTTCTTTCTTCGCTCCACAGACAAAAGCAGTGCAACGTTCTAGCCGAGCTCATGCGGGAGTACCAAATGCTTAAAACCTCCATCGGCAGCGTGATGGAAAGCACCGAACACCTCGTGGATATCAGTCCTGCTTTGAAAGACCACGAGGAAACCAAGAGATCACTAACCAAGGTCTGATCATATTGAATGAAATGATCACCGATTACAAATCCCTTCAACCAGAACCACTCACTGCTCCATTTCTAGCATGAAGCTGTGAAGGCAGAGATGGCCAACAAGAAGCCTGAGCTGGACCAGTTTTCTTTGAAAGGAAAACAGCTGGTAATGGAACTGAAGAAGGTGCCAGAGTGCGACTCACAAGCGGTGAAAAAGGACATGGAGACGGTCGTGGACCATTGGCTGGATGTAGGTCAACAAAGCCAGCATTGGAAAAAGTACATTGAAAATGTCCAGTAATGCTTGATGCTCTCACTCAGGTGACTGAGAAGCTGAACGACAACCTCCATCACCTCAACCGCAGTCTAAAGTTGTGGGAGGACGTGCGACAAATTGCTGATGACATCGACGGCTGGACCGGCAGCTGCGTGTCGGAACTGAACGAGAGTCTGAACAACTTCAAGGACAGTCAGAAGGTCTCGGTGAGGCTTTCTGAGCTGCAGGTATTCACCCAATCCTCCCACATGCTTGGAATTTGAGGGTGACCTCGGTCGATTCCGACACCGCTAACCAAACTGATGCTTCATTCACGTCAACAGGCACAGATAGGTGAGAAGGAGGTGAGGCTTGCAGACCTGCCGGGCAAAATCTCAGAGATGAAGAAGAGCACTGAAAGTCTGGAGACTCCTCCTAAACTGCAGGTATTTTACTAACCCCAAAAGCAGTGAAGTTGGCACGTTGTGTAAATGGTAAATAAAAAGAGAATACAATGATTTGCAAATCCTTTTCAACTTATATTCAATTGAATAGACCAGTGGTCCCCAACCACCGGGCCGTGTCCCGGTACCGGTCCGCGGACCGATTGGTACCAGGCCGCACAAGAGATTTGGAAAAAAAAAAAAAAAAATTTTTTTTTTTTTTTTATGAAATCAACATAAAAAACACAATATACACATTATATATCAATATGGATCAATACAGTCTGCAGGGATACAGTCCGTAAGCACACATGATTGTATTTAATTATGTAAAAAAAAATAAAAAAAATAAATCAACATAAAAAACACAATATACACATTGTATATCAATATGGATCAATACAGTCTGCAGGGATACAGTCCGTAAGCACACATGATTGTATTTAATTATGTAAAAAATAAAAATAAAAAAATAAAAAAAAATTAAACCCCCCCCCCCACCACCACCGGTCCGTGGGACAAATTTTCAAGCGTTGACCGGTCCACAGCTACAAAAAGGTTGGGGACCACTGGAATAGACTACAAAGACAAGATATTTCATGTTCACACTGAGAAACTTATTTATTTTTTTTGCAAATAATCATGAACTTAGGATTTAATGGCAGCAACACATTGCAAAAAAGTTGTCAGAGGGGCATTTTTACCAGTGTGTTACATGGCCTTTCCTTTTAACAACACTCAGTAAAGGTTTGGGAAGTGAGGAGACACATTTTTGAAGTGGAATTATTTCCCATTCTTCCTTATGTAAAGCTTAAGTTGTGCAACAGCCCGTTGTGCTATTTTCAATGGGAGACAGGTCTGGACTATTCTAGTACCCGCACTCTTTTGCTACAAAGCCACGCTGTTGTAACACGTGGCTTGGCATTGTCTTGCTGAAATAAGCAGGGGCGTCCATGAAAAAGACGTTGCTTGGATGGCAACATATGTTGCTCCAAAACCTGTATGTACCTACTAGGGCTGGGAATCTTTGGGTGTCCCACGATTCGATTCAAAATCGATTCTTGGGGTCATGATTTGATTCAGAATCGATTTTTTTTTTTTCAATTCAACACGATTCTCGATTCAAAAACGATTTTAAAAAAAACAAAAAAAAAACATTTTTTAATTATTTTTTTTTAATGAAAACAATACACAACAATACCATAATATTGCAATACAGTTTCAAAACAAAACCCGACCCAGCAACATTCAGAATAGCAATAAACAGAGCAATTGAGGACACACAAACATGACAGGGAACAATGTAAAAGTAGTGAGACAAAAATGAATATTATCAACAACAGTATCAATATTAGTAACAATTTCAACATAGCAGTGATTAAAAATCCCTCATTGATATTATCATTACAAACATTAATTTAAAAAAAAAATACAAAAAATTAACAATAGTGTCACAGTGGCTTACACTTGCATCGCATCTCATAAACTAAATGTCTAATGATAATGTCAATGAGGGATTTTTAATCACTGCTATGTTGAAATTGTAACTAATATTGATACTGTTGTTGATAATATTCATTTTTGTTTCACTACTTTTGGTTTGTTCTGTGTGGTGTTTGTGTCTCCTCTCAATTGCTCTGTTTATTGCAGTTCTGAGTGTTGCTGGGTCGGGTTTGGTTTTGGAATTGGATTGCATTGTTATGGTATTGCTGTGTATTGTTTTGTTGGATTGATTAATTTAAAAAAATAAAAAAATTATATTAAAGAAAAATAAAAAAATCGATTTTTTTAAAAAATGAGAATCGATTCTGAATCGCACAACGTGAGAATCGCGATTCGAATTCGAATCGATTTTTTCCCACACCCCTAACACCTACCATGAATTGATTAACGTGGACCCCGACTTAAACAAGTTGAAAAACTTATTCGGGTGTTACCATTTAGTGGTCACTTGTACGGAATATGTACTGTACTGTGCAATCTACTAATAAATGTTTTAATCAATCAATCAATCAAACCTTTCAGCATTAATGGTGCCTTCACAGATGTGTAAGTTACCCATGCCTTGGGCACTAATACACCCCCATACCATCACACATGCTGGCTTTTGAACTTTGCGCCTAGAACAGTCCGAATGGTTCTTTTCCTCTTTGGTCCGGAGGACACGTCGTCCACAGTTTCCAAAAACAATTTGAAATGTGGACTCGTCAGAACACTTTTCCACTTTGCATCAGTCCATCTTAGACGAGCTCGGGCCCAGCGGAGCCGGCGGCGTTTCTGGGTGTTGTTGATAAATGGCTCTGGCTTTGCATAGTAGAGTTTTAACTTGCACTTACAGATGTAGCGACCGACTGTAGTTACTGACAGTGGTTTTCTGAAGTGTTCCAGCGGGCCCAGCGAAGCCGGCGGCGTTTCTGGGTGTTGTTGATAAATCCCATCCTTGTTGGTGAACGACTGAGCATTTCATGGAAGCAGTCCTGTTTGCATGTTGCAGGCATCAAATTCCAAATGAGCTAATATTCACAAAAAATAACAAAGTTTTCCAGTTTGAACGTTAATTATCTTGTCTTTGCAGTCTATTTAATTGAATATAAGTTGAAAGGGATTTGGAAATCATTGTATTCTCTTTTTATTTACCATTTACACAACGTGAAAACTTCACTGGTGTCAAAAACATCAACAAGCGAGACCCACCCACCCTGCTTTGACCCACCACAGATGCTTGAGAACGACCTAAGGAAGAAGATGGACTCCGTTCAGAAGCTGCACGAGCAAGCCATGACAAACCTGGTGGACTTCAGCTCTCAGAAGAAACTTCTGGAAGACTATATTTCACAGATGTCAACATGGCTCAAGGGTATGGAGGACTCCTTGGTGTCGTCTCCGGTGGGTTCGGATCCCGAGGACATCTGCAGAGTGAAGGTGCAGCAATGTGAATTTTCCACGAAAATCCGCATTTTTAGACATTTCGTGTTGAAATATCACTTCCACGGTTTTTAATGAAATTCTTTGTTGAGTTGCTGTTCTTCTTGCCTAAATGCCACACTGAGTTGCAGGACTGGAAGTCGATCAAGTTAGTTAGCTAACCATTTAGCTAGCTTACTTGTTGTTGTCTCCGTTCACTCTCCAAGCCACAATATTGACAACTGACCACTTTGCTGCTAATCATATGTGGATGATTACAATCCCAACACTGTTACATGGAAACGGTTATAGTTCTAGAGCAGAGGTGTCCAAGTGGTTTTCACTGAGGGCCACATTGCAGTTGTGTTTGGCCCCAGAGGGCCTCTTCTTACAGTGAATACTATTTTTACTCAATTGTTTTATGCATTTTATTAGTACATTTTTTAAAATCAAAAATGGAAAAAAAATATGGTAATTTGTAGGGATGTCTGATATTATCGGCCGATAAATGCGTTAAAATGTAATATCGGAAATTATCGGTATCGTTTTTTTTTATTTAAATTTTTTTTTTAAATTTATTAAATCAACATAAAAAACACAAGATACACTTACAATTAGTGCACCAACCCAAAAAACCTCCCTCCCCCCATTTCTTTCTGTTATCAATATTCTGGTTCCTACATTATATATCAATATATATCAATACAGTCTGCAAGGGATACAGTCCGTAAGCACACATGATTGTGCGTGCTGCTGGTCCACTAATAGTACTAACCTTTAACAGTTCATTTTACTAATTTTCATTAATTACTAGTTTCTATGTAACTGTTTTTATATTGTTTTACTTAATTTTTTATTCAAGAAAATGTTTTTAATTTAGTTATCTTTTTTATTATTTTTTTTAAAAAGTACCTTATCTTCACCATACCTGGTTGTCCAAATTAGGCATAATAATGTGTTAATTCCACGACTGCATATATCGGTTGATATCGGTATCGGTTGATATCGGTATCGGTAATTAAAGAGTTGGACAATATCGGAATATCGGATATCGGCAAAAAGCCATTATCGGACATCCCTAATTCACACAAAAGGGTTGTTTCTTTCTGTTATTAATATTCTGGTTCCTACATTATATATCAATATATATCAATACAGTCTGCAAGGGATACAGTCCGTAAGCACACATGATTGTGCGTGCTGCTGGTCCACTAATAGTACTAACTTTTAACAGTTAATTTTACTCATTTTCATTAATTACTAGTTTCTATGTAACTGTTTTTATATTGTTTTACTTTATTTTTTATTCAACAAAATGTTTTTAATTTAGTTATCTTATTTTATGATTTTTTTTAAAAAGTACCTTATCTTCACCATACCTGGTTGTCCAAATTAGGCATAATAATGTGTTAATTCCACGACTGCATATATCGGTTGATATCGGTATCGGTTGATATCGGTATCGGTAATTAAAGAGTTGGACAATATCAGAATATCGGATATCGGCAAAAAGCCATTATCGGACATCCCTAGTAATTTGCAATAATTTCACCTCAAAATGTAGTGTTCATTACTGTAAATGGAAAAACTAATGCTGTTTTTATGGTAAAAAAAAAAAAAAAAAAAAGGCAGCTCAGTTGCCAAAATTTTACTATAAAATTTACATTTGTTTTTTTCTGTAAATAAAAACAAAATGCAATTTTACAGTAGAATTTTGGCACCCGATCTGCCATTTTTAAAAAAAATTTTTAATTAATTTTTTACCGCAACAAGTGTAGATTTTCTGGTGTATTACTGTAAATGCCAAAACGGCACCACCGTTTATTACAGTAAAAAAAGTACTTTTATTCATTTAGAGAAAAATGCTGTAAAAACCACAGTAAATGTCACAATTTGACCATGAAATCTATTGTTACTTTTACATTGCACATTTTGATGGATAACTTGCTTTGAAATCATTATTAGTACTTATTTCTATTTTAAAAAAAAAAATGGTTTCAATGTTTGATGATACATTTTGGCATAATTAGACAATTTTTAAGTGAACATCATTTGCGATTACACGGAGTACTTTTTTTTTTTCTCCCAAAATAGAAAGAAAGAATACATTTAGGAAGAAAAGTTACAGTACTTTATTGATACATATTATTTCCAGGGCCAAATAAAATGAAGTGGCGGCCCGGGCCTTGAGTTTGACACCTGTGATCTTATATTAGTAATACACCACAGTTCGCTCACAATAGACAATAAACACTTAGGTATTTTTTACATGTGAATAATATAAATACAGTCTATTATACAGCATTATTCACATGTGAATAATATAAATACAGTCTATTATACAGCATTATTCACATGTGAATAATATAAATACAGTCTATTATACAGAATTATTCACATGTGAATAACATAAATACAGTCTATTATACAGCATTATTCACATGTGAATAATATAAATACAGTTTATTATACAGCATTATTCACATGTGAATAATATAAATACAGTCTATTATACAGCATTATTCACATGTGAATAATATAAATACAATCTATTATACAGCATTATTCACATGTGAATAACATAAATACAGTCTATTATACAGAATTATTCACATGTGAATAATATAAATAGTCTATTATACAGCATTATTCACATGTGAATAATATAAATACAGTCTATTATACAGCATTATTCACATGTGAATAATATAAATACAGTCTATTATACAGCATTATTCACATGTGAATAATATAAATACAGTCTATTATACAGCATTATTCACATGTGAATAATATAAATACAGTCTATTATACAGAATTATTCACATGTGAATAACATAAATACAGTCTATTATACAGCATTATTCACATGTGAATAACATAAATACAGTCTATTATACAGCATTATTCACATGTGAATAACATAAATACAGTCTATTATACAGCATTATTCACATGTGAATAACATAAATACAGTCTACTATACAGCATTATTCACATGTGAATAACATAAATACAGTCTATTATACAGCATTATTCACATGTGAATAATATAAATACAGTCTATTATACAGCATTATTCACATGTGAATAACATAAATACAGTCTATTATACAGCATTATTCACATGTGAATAATATAAATACAGTCTATTATACAGCATTATTCACATGTGAATAATATAAATACAGTCTATTATACAGCATTATTCACATGTGAATAACATAAATACAGTCTATTATACAGCATTATTCACATGTGAATAACATAAATACAGTCTATTATACAGCATTATTCACATGTGAATAATATAAATACAGTTTATTATACAGCATTATTCACATGTGAATAATATAAATACAGTCTATTATACAGAATTATTCACATGTGAATAATAAAAATACAGTCTATTATACAGCATTATTCACATGTGAATAACATAAATACAGTTTATTATACAGCATTATTCACATGTGAATAATATAAATACAGTCTATTATACAGCATTATTCACATGTGAATAACATAAATACAGTCTATTATACAGCATTATTCACATGTGAATAATATAAATACAGTCTATTATACAGCATTATTCACATGTGAATGATATAAATACAGTCTATTATACAGCATTATTCACATGTGAATAACATAAATACAGTCTATTATACAGCATTATTCACATGTGAATAACATAAATACAGTCTATTATACAGCATTATTCACATGTGAATAATATAAATACAGTCTATTATACAGCATTATTCACATGTGAATAATATAAATACAGTCTATTATACAGCATTATTCACATGTGAATAATATAAATACAGTCTATTATACAGCATTATTCACATGTGAATAATATAAATACAGTCTATTATACAGCATTATTCACATGTGAATAACATAAATACAGTCTATTATACAGCATTATTCACATGTGAATAACATAAATACAGTCTATTATACAGCATTATTCACATGTGAATAATATAAATACAGTTTATTATACAGCATTATTCACATGTGAATAATATAAATACAGTCTATTATACAGCATTATTCACATGTGAATAATATAAATACAGTCTATTATACAGCATTATTCACATGTGAATAATATAAATACAGTCTATTATACAGCATTATTCACATGTGAATAACATAAATACAGTCTATTATACAGCATTATTCACATGTGAATAACATAAATACAGTCTATTATACAGCATTATTCACATGTGAATAACATAAATACAGTCTATTATACAGCATTATTCACATGTGAATAATATACCGGTAAATACAGTTTATTATACAGCATTATTCACATGTGAATAATATAAATACAGTCTATTATACAGCATTATTCACATGTGAATAACATAAATACAGTCTATTATACAGCATTATTCACATGTGAATAACATAAATACAGTCTATTATACAGCATTATTCACATGTGAATAATATAAATACAGTCTATTATACAGCTTTATTCACATGTGAATAACATAAATACAGTCTATTATACAGCATTATTCACATGTGAATAACATAAATACAGTCTATTATACAGCATTATTCACATGTGAATAACATAAATACAGTTTATTATACAGCATTATTCACATGTGAATAATATAAATACAGTCTATTATACAGCATTATTCACATGTGAATAATATAAATACAGTCTATTATACAGCATTATTCACATGTGAATAACATAAATACAGTTTATTATACAGCATTATTCACATGTGAATAATATAAATACAGTCTATTATACAGCATTATTCACATGTGAATAATATAAATACAGTTTATTATACAGCATTATTCACATGTGAATAATATAAATACAGTTTATTATACAGCATTATTCACATGTGAATAATATAAATACAGTATTATTCACAAGTGAATAACATAAATACAGTCTATTATACAGCATTATTCACATGTGAATAACATAAATACAGTCTATTATACAGCATTATTCACATGTGAATAATATAAATACAGTCTATTATACAGCATTATTCACATGTGAATAATATAAATACAGTTTATTATACAGCATTATTCACATGTGAATAATATAAATACAGTATTATTCACAAGTGAATAAGGCAAGGCAAGGCAAGGCAACTTTATTTGTATAGCGCTTTTCATACACAAGGCAGACTCAAAGTGCTTCACAGACAACAAAGTGAAATGAAAGAAAATAAAAGCAAAATTAAAATGCAGACAATAAAAATAAGAACAGTGCAGACGTTAAAAGTTAAAAGATTAAAAGATTTAGCTGAAAGCTAAGGTGAACATAAAAGTCTTCAGTCTAGTTTTAAAAGTAGTGAGAGTTGGGGAGAGTCTGACATCTTCAGGAAGTTTATTCCAGCTATGTGTTGCATAGTGACTGAATGATGCTCTCCCTTGATTTGAGTTTACTCTTGGAACCGCTAACAGATTGGTCTCAGAAGATCTTAGTGATCTAGAGGGCGTATATAGTGGGAGCATATCAGTGATATACTTGGGCCCTAGACCATGTAGTGATTTATATGTGAGCAGGAGGATTTTGAAATCTATTCTCTGATGTACAGGGAGCCAATGTAAGGATTTAAGAATTGGTGTAATGTGCTCACATTTTTTGGTCTTTGTTAGAACTCTAGCAGCAGCGTTCTGAACAAGCTGTAGCTGCCTGACAGTTTTTTTGGGAAGACCTGCAAGGAGACCATTACAATAGTCTAGCCTACTGGTAATAAAGGCATGTACAAGTTTTTCTAAGTCTTGAGCTGACATGAGCCCTCTAAGTCTTTTTACATTTTTGAGGTGATAGTAGGCCGATTTTGTTACTGATTTGATGTGACTGTCGAAATGTAAATCAGAATCTAAAATAACCCCAAGATTTCTGGCTTTATTTGAGGTTTTCAGGGACAGTGATTGAAGGTGTTGGATGACTTTAAACCTTTCTTTTTTAGCACCAAAAACAATTATCTCAGTTTTATCTTCATTTAGTTGTAGGAAATTTTGGCACATCCAGTGTTTGACTTGCTCAATGCACTGGCACAGAATAACATAACACAGTCTATTATACAGTCTATTATACAGCATTATTCACATGTGAATAACATAGATACAGTCTATTATACAGCATTATTCACATGTGAATAATATAAATACAGTCTATTATACAGCATTATTCAAATGTGAATAACATAAATACAGTCTATTATACAGCATTATTCACATGTGAATAACATAAACACAGTCTATTATACAGCATTATTCACAAGTGAATAACATAAATACAGTCTATTATACAGCATTATTCACATGTGAATAACATAAATACAGTCTATTATACAGCATTATTCACATGTGAATAATATAAATACAGTCTATTATACAGCATTATTCACATGTGAATAACATAAATACAGTCTATTATACAGCATTATTCACATGTGAATAACATAAATACAGTCTATTATACAGCATTATTCACATGTGAATAATATAAATACAGTTTATTATACAGCATTATTCACATGTGAATAATATAAATACAGTCTATTATACAGCATTATTCACATGTGAATAACATAAATACAGTCTATTATACAGCATTATTCACATGTGAATAACATAAATACAGTCTATTATACAGCATTATTCACATGTGAATAACATAAATACAGTCTATTATACAGAATTATTCACATGTGAATAACATAAATACAGTCTATTATACAGCATTATTCACATGTGAATAACATAAATACCATCTATTATACAGCATTATTCACATGTGAATAATATAAATACAGTATTATTCACAAGTGAATAACATAAATACAAAGTAAAATATAGTCTAGAAATGCACCAAATTGCAGGACATGTAGTCTTGATTTTCAACATTTTTTTTGGGGGGGTGTTCGTGGCAGCACTTTGTGCTGATAGAAATGTTCCCTTTTGTCCCCAAAGGGCGCTCACATCCCTGAAGGTGCAACTAGGTATCCCGGGCGTATGTTTTGGTAATGTTTTCTTTGTCTGCTTTTAGGAGCTACAGAAAGAGCTGCAAAGCCAGCAGGGAAGTATCGACTCCACGAGAGAAAGCCTCAACAACCTGTGTCGGAAATACCCTTCGGAGGAGCTTTCCCGCTTGGGTTCCGCACTCACCGAGCTCATCAAGACCTACGAGTCTGTAAACCAGGTCTCGTCCAGGACTTTGGCCTCACTGCAGAACGGTCTCCAGCAGCAGTTCAATGGTGAGGAAAAATCTCCCAGGAAATCTTCAACTCTTCTATTTCAACGTGAAACCTCTTTCTTTGGTCCGCAGATCTTGGTCAGGAGTTCCATCGCTGGCTTGTAGAACAGAGGGAGATTGTGAAGGAATGCTCCGACCGGTCTGGAGACACTCACATTGTGGAGCGCAAATTACAGAAACTAAATGTAAAGCCTCCCTTCAAACTACAAAACTACAAAAAAGTTGTCACGTTGTGTAAATGGTAAATACAAAGAGAATACAACAAATCCTTTTCAACTTATATTCAATTGAATAGACTGCAAAGACAAGATATTTCATGTTGGAACTGGAAAACTTTATTTTTTGCAAATATTAGCTCATTTGAAATTTGATGCCTGCAACATGTTTCAAAAAAGCTGGCACAAGTGGCAAAAAAGAGTGAGAAAGTTGAGTGATGCCCATCAAACACTTATTTGGAACATCCCACAGGTGAACAGGCTAATTGGGAACAGGTGGGTGCCATGATTGGGTATAAAAGCAGCTTCCATGAAATGCTCAGTCGTTCACAAACAAGGACGGGGCGAGGGTCACCACTTTTGTCAACAAATGCCTGAGCAAATTGTTTAAGGACAACATTTCTCAACCAGCTATTGCAAGGAATTTCATCATCTACGCTCCGTAATATCATCAAAAAGTTCAGAGAATCTGGAGAAATCACTGCACGTAAGCGGCAAGCCCGTGACTTTCGATCCCTCAGGCGGTACTGCGTCAAAAACGTCATCAATGTGTAAAGGATATCACCACATGGGCTGAGGAACACTTCAGAAAACCACTGTCAGTAACTACAGTTGGTCGCTACATCTGTAAGTGCATGTTAAAACTTTGCTATCCAAAGCCAAAGCCATTTATCAACAACACCCAGAAACGCCGCCGGCTTCGCCGGGCCCGAGCTCATCTAACGTGGACTGATGCAAAGTGGAAAAGTCTTCTGTGGTCTGACGAGTCCACATTTCAAATTGTTTTTGGAAACTGTGGACGGGGCGAGGGTCGCCACTTTGTCAACAAATGCCTGAGCAAATTGTTTAAGGACAACATTTCTCAACCAGCTATTGCAAGGAATTTCACCATCTACGCTCCGTAATATCATCAAAAAGTTCAGAGAATCTGGAGAAATCACTGCACGTAAGCGGCAAGCCCGTGACTTTCGATCCCTCAGGCGGTACTGCATCAAAAACGTCATCAATGTGTAAAGGATATCACCACATGGGCTGAGGAACACTTCAGAAAACCACTGTCAGTAACTACAGTTGGTCGCTACATCTGTAAGTGCAAGTTAAAATTCTACTATGCAAAGCGAAAACCGTTTATCAACAACACCCAGAAACGCCGACGGCTTCGCTGGGCCCGAGCTCATCTAAGATGGACTGATACAAAGTGTAAAAGTGTTCTGTGGTCTGACGAGTCCACATTTCAAATTGTTTTTGGAAACTGGACGGGGCGAGGGTCGCCACTTTGTCAACAAATGCCTGAGCAAATTGTTTAACGACAACATTTCTCAACCAGCTATTGCAAGGAATTTCACCATCTACGCTCCGTAATATCATCAAAAAGTTCAGAGAATCTGGAGAAATCACTGCACGTAAGCGGCAAGCCCGTGACTTTCGATCCCTCAGGCGGTACTGCATCAAAAACGTCATCAATGTGTAAAGGATATCACCACATGGGCTGAGGAACACTTCAGAAAACCACTGTCAGTAACTACAGTTGGTCGCTACATCTGTAAGTGCAAGTTAAAACTCTACTATGCAAAGCCAAAGTCATTTATCAACAACACCCAGAAACGCCGCCGGCTTCGCCGGGCCCGAGCTCATCTGACGTGGACTGATGCAAAGTGGAAAAGTCTTTTGTGGTCTGACGACTCCACATTTCAAATTGTTTTTGGAAACTGTGGACGGGGCGAGGGTCACCACTTTGTCAACAAATGCCTGAGCAAATTGTTTAAGGACAACATTTCTCAACCAGCTATTGCAAGGAATTTCACCATCTACGCTCCGTAATATCATCAAAAAGTTCAGAGAATCTGGAGAAATCACTGCACGTAAGCGGCAAGCCCGTGACTTTCGATCCCTCAGGCGGTACTGCATCAAAAACGACATCAATGTGTAAAGGATATCACCACATGGGCTGAGGAACACTTCAGAAAACCACCGTCAGTAACTACAGTTGGTCGCTACATCTGTAAGTGCAAGTTAAAACTCTACTATGCAAAGCCAAAGCCATTTATCAACAACACCCAGAAACGCCGTCGGCTTCGCCGGGCCCGAGCTCATCTAACATGGACTGATGCAAAGTGGAAAAGTCTTCTGTGGTCTGACGAGTCCACATTTCAAATTGTTTTTGGAAACGGTGGACGTCGTGTCCTCCGGACCAAAAAGGAAAATAATCATCCGGATTGTTCTAGGTGCAAAGTGTAAAAGGCAGCATGTGTGATGGTATGGGGGTGTATTAGTGCCCAAGACATGGGTAACTTACACATCTGTGAAGGCGCCATTAATGCTGAAAGGTACATACAGCTTTTGGAGCAACATATGTTGTTACCATGGACGCCCCTGCTTATTTCAGCAAGACAATGCCAAGCCACGTGTTACAACAGCGTGGCTTCATGGTAAAAGAGTGCGGGTACTAGGCTGGCCTGCCTTTAGTCCAGACCTGTCTCCCATTGAAAATGCGTGGTGCATTATGAAGGCTAAAATATGAGAAGGGAGACTGTTGAACAACTTAAGCTGTACATCAAGCAAGAATGGGAAAGAATTCCACTTCAAAAATGTGTCTCCTCAGTTCCCAAACCTTTACTGAGTGTTGTTAAAAGGAAAGGCCATGTAACACAACTTTTTTTGCAATAATTAATGATTATTTGCAAAAAAAAAGAAGTTTCTCAGTGTGAACATGAAATATCTTGTCTTTGCAGTCTATTCAATTGAATATAAGTTGAAAAGGATTTGTTGTATTCTCTTTTTATTTAGCATTTACACAACGTGACAACTTCACCGCTTTTGGGGTTTTGTAAGCGTAGCAATTAGAAAACATAGTGACAAGTACATTTTGGCGTTCCAGGGGGCGACGGGGCGCATGGAGGAAGGCGAGCTGCATCTCACGCAGGTCTGCGAGGAAGGAGAGAAACTGCTGCTCCATCTTCCCAAGGCCAACGCTGGCCAGGTCCAGCAGCACATGTCCTCCATCCAGCAGGACTGGGACAGCTTTGTGGAGCAGTGCAGGCAGAACCAGCAGATCCTGGAGGACAGCGCGTCCCTCATGAAAGGGTAAGGCAACATCTCCCTCCTCCATTCCACAAACATCTGAACACATTTCCCCGCAGGTTCGAGGGTCGCCTTAAGAAGCTCCGGTGGTGGCTGGAGCACATGGAAAAGAGGATGACAACGGATCTACTGGAAGCCAAACAACGTTGTTCTGAGAAGGCTCTGCTGGAGCAAGTGGAGGAATATCAGCAGGAAGTCCTCAAAGAAAGGTGCCCGAGTTGCACCGATGCACGCACCCACCGCCCTCGGAGCTCACGCAAACACGTTTCCCCTCCCTTCCGTGCAGAGATTCGTTCGAGCGTTTGTGCCAGGAGGCCCGGGGGCTCAACGAGGGCGGGCGAGGGGACGGCAGCGAGACGCGAGTCTCCGCTCAGCTGCAGTCGCAGTACCAGACCCTGCTGAGGCGTGTCCGGGAGAGGCTGCGCTGCTGCCAGCTCTCTTTACAGGAGCAGCAGGCCTTCGAGGAGACTCTGCAGGCCACCTGGACCTGGCTGAACGGAGTCCAGGAGCGTCTGGCTTCGCTCAACAGCACGCTGGGGAATAAGGAGACTCTGGAGAAAAGACTCGTTCTTGTACAGGTCAGTGGAGGACAATATATGTATAGTATCGCGGTACTAAGGAATCAAAAACAGTACTGGTTCCCAGGCATTGCTGGTTTTACGAGCAGAGGAGCATGTTCGGCAGCGCACACACACAGAGTACTTACAAGCAGACACAGTGTGTAGACAGAAAAGGGAGAACGGACGCATTTTGGTGTAAAAAGTAAAGATAAAGGTGAAGTTATAAAACTGAAACACCCTCCGCAGTGTTTTAGCTACTTCTAAATCACTAACCCTTGTCTCCATGGCGACAAATAAAGTATGTTTTTTAAAAGTACAATTATCACTGCAGGACGAGGAATATCTAAACATGCTTCACTACACACCGTAGGAGGATACGATAGCTCACCGGCGTCACAATGTAAACAAACGCCATGGGTGGATCTGGACCTGACTTCCACTGTAATGATACCAAGTACAATAGCGTAGCTAGTCGATACTGTCAGGTTCAAACACGGATGACATCTATTAAACAAGACAAGAAGCAAAGAATGAAACAGAGACTGTTATCAATTTGGCTCAATTGAGGAGAAACGTGTCGACCTGTAACCTCTTACAGTGTCACCCACGCTCTAACCGAAAAAGGCAAATTTCTCCTCCTTTATTTGGATGTTCCCTGTTTACATAACAACAGCTGTTTCTAAAGGAATGGGGGGTGTGTAAACAAACATTGTTTTTGGTCACATTAACGCAAGAGAAAAAGATGCCTCGGGCTTGGGCTGGTCCTGGATCGAGCTTGGGCAAGTCTTGGATCACAATAGATAACCCCCCCTCCCGTCTCCTCCCATCGTACACAATGGAATTTTCCAAGCCTTTGGCTTGGTGCAACAAAGACAACCTCTTGTCTGTTCATTGGGAACTCAGGGAACGGGAAGTTTTTTGATAATTTACATATAATTTTTCTGACAGATATACTATGATTACATCGATATTTTTTATCGTCACACAGTCTTTTTACTTTTTAAAAAAAATTCATATTATGTTTATAAACTCGGGAAATATGTCCCTGGACACATGACAACTTAAATTATGACTAGAGATGTCCGATAATATCGGTCTGCCAATATTATCGGCCGATAAATGCGTTAAAATGTAATATCGGAAATTATCGGTATCGTTTTTTTTATTATCAGTATCGTTTTTTTTGGGTTTTTTTTATTAAATCCACATAAAAAACACAAGATACACTTACAATTAGTGCACCAACCCAAAAAACCTCCCTCCCCCATTTACACTCATTCACACAAAAGGGTTGTTTCTTTCTGTTATTAATATTCTGCTTCCTACATTATATATCAATATATATCAATACAGTCTGCAAGGGATACAGTCCGTAAGCACACATGATTGTGCGTGCTGCTGCTCCACTAATAATACTAACCTTTAACAGTTCATTTTACTCATTTTCATTCATTACTAGTTTCTATGTAACTGTTTTTATATTGTTGTACTTTCTTTTTTATTCAAGAAAATGTTTTTAATTTATTTATCTTATTTTACTAATTTTTTTAAAAAGTACCTTATCTTCACCATACCTGGTTGTCCAAATTAGGCATAATAATGTGTTAATTCCACGACTGCATATATCGGTTGATATCGGTATCGGTAATTAAAGAGTTGGACAATATCGGAATATCGGATATCGGCAAAAAGCCATTATCGGACATCCCTAGTACACGTTCAGTAAAATTTAAATAATCACACAAAACATTTTGGAGGAAAAAATTCAAAACTCAACCCTGCCAGGCGTAATACGAAGAAATAGAATAGCTGATTAAACCCAATTTTTAAAAAATGAATAAAATATTTGAAACCGTACTGAAGAAAAAGTCTAAGCTTGTTTTTTTTTTTTTAGAAGCCAGTGCCTAAAAATGTGTTTTAAGGCACTAATGTCCTTATTACGCTGCAATGATATGTAAAACGGAAGGAGGAGGCGGGTGACTCTGATTACTCCCAATATAAATATAACTTGTGGAACTTATAACAAAATGTGTTAATACAGTTTTCAAAATATGTTATATGGATAGACTTGGGCTAGGGAACGCTTGTGTACTGAGATTGGTCTCACGTTTGTCCTCTAAGCTTGGAGAATAAACCACAAAATACCAACTACTGCCTGTTGATTGAATATAAACATCAGCTTATTGCCATAAAAAGAATCTGGGAGAGACTAGCAATTTGAATTCCCCATTGGAGGAATGCTGGTCAACGCAACAGTAAGCAAGCTTGTTACACGAAGCCCCCTGGTGGGCAGAAATAAGTGTCATTAAAAGTGTGTTATTTCTTTGTAAAGTGTTATTTGTCTTAGTAATTAACTCCACAAAGCCCAGGTCCTCATACCTCTTTCCTGATAGGATGTCCTGCTGATGAAGGGTGAAGGCGAGGTGAAACTCAACATGACGGTGGGCAAGGGAGAGCAGGTCCTCAAGCATAACCCAGTGGAAGGACAGGAGGCCATTAGCTCGCCGCTTCAGAGCTTGAAAGACGCCTGGGCCAACATGCTGATTATGTCTATGAGCTGTCACAGGTAGGACATGTCAGAACTGTGGGATAAAGAAAGTCTATCCTATGTTCTAGTCTAGTAGGAGTTAGGGTTGTACGGTATACCTGGTACTAGTATAGTACCGCCATACTAATGAATCATATTTGGTACTATACCGCCTCTAAAAAGTAACGGTCCCCCCCCCTTTTTTTTACGGGCATGACGGCGCGTTGTCGTCACGTGGTGACATTGCTGGTTTTACGAGCAGAGGAGCATGTTGGGCAGCGCACACACACAGAGTACTTACAAGCAGACACAGTGTGTAGACAGAAAAGGGAGAATGGACACGTTTTGGTGTAAAAAGTAAAGATAAAGGTGAAGTTATAACACTGAAACACCCTCAGGAAGAGCTGCTTTAAGACATGGCTAGCTAGCTGTCAGGTTCAAACACTGATGACATCTATTAAGCAGACTAGAAGCAAGGAATCATGCAGAGACAGAGTTCAATTTTGCTCAATTGAGGAGAGACGTTATTTAGGTTGTACTCTAGTCACTGATCCAAACTACGCTCTAAAGTCTAGCCCACGTGCTTCCTCTATTTATTTGGGAGGTCCCTGGTTACATCACTGAAGGGGGGGTAATCTCAACAGCTCCAGTTAGACACAATATATGACTATTAATAAAATGCAAGTGTGTTGACGCTGGTGATATCGCCCCGCCTCTGCTTTGTCTGCGTCCCGGTACTCGATGTTCGGCCTTGGCAGTCAGCAGGCCGAGTCTGGACATCCGGTCTCTCCTACCCACATTTGCGGTCCTCTCCAAGGTTTCTCATTGTGATTCTCATCGACGTCCCACTGGGTTGTGAGTTTTTCCTTGCCCTTATGTGGGCGCTGAACCGCGGATGTCGCTGTGGCTTGTACAGCCCTTTGAGACACTTGTGATTTAGGGCTATATAAATAAACATTGATTGATTGATTGATTGATGGCAAAACACTGATACGAGACGACTTGCAATCTTTTGGATTGCCAGCTTTGCACAGATAGAAAAATACAGCTTCAGCACAATTGATAATAACTATAGCAACGGCCCTTAAGCGTAAGAGTTGTGTGATAATATATACATCATTATTCTAACACTAGCTAGTGGCTAACGTTCAGCTGCAGTCTGCAGTGTTTTAGCTACTTCTAAATCACTAATCCTTGTCTCCATGGCAACAAATAAAGTGAGTTTCTTACAGGTATCATTATCACTGGAGGACGAGGAATATCTAAACATGCTTCACTACACACCGTAGTAGGATACAATAGCTCACCGGCGTCACAATGTAAACAAACGCCATGGGTGGATCTACACCTGACATCCACTGTAATGATACCAAGTACTGCAGTCGATACTGCTATGATTACATCAATATTTTGTAGCATCACAAAATCTTTTTTCGTTTAAAAAAAATTCATATTATGTTTATAAAGTCAGTAAACACGTCCCTGGACACATGATAACTTGAATTATGACCATTGTATGATCCTGTAACTACTTGGTATCGGATCGATACCCAAATTTGTGGTATCATCCAAAACTAATGTAAAGTATCAAAGAAGAGAAGAATAAATGATTATTACATTTGAACAGAAGTGTAGATAGAACATGTTCAAACAGAAAGTAAGAAGATATTAACAGTAAATGAACAAGTGGATTAATAATACATTTTTACAGTTTGTCCTTTATAATGTGTACAAAATAATAGGTGTATAAATGACACAATATGTTACTGCAGACTAATTAGGAGTCTTTGTTTGTTTACTTACTACTAAAAGACAAGTTGTCTAGTATGTTCACTATTTTATTTAAGGACTAAATTACAATAATAAACATATGTTTACTGTCCCTGTGGGGGGGCGTGGCCTGCAGACCTGAAGCGAAGCGGGGTGTGCCAGGACCGGCTTAGAGGTGCGTAGATGGCACACCTCGGCCGGCTTATCTAATCACCGGTCGCTCTGTTTAGAAAGCAGCAGCCGGGAAGGAGCGGGGTTGGTTGGGTTGGTTGAGAACTGGCAAGAACTATGACTGAAAAGCATAACAACAGAAATTTAATGAAAAATAAATCCTTTTCAAAACCGTGAACAAAGCTGTCATGTCCGTAATTGGTGGTCTGAAGAAGCAAGTCTTCCACAGTCCCCTAAGATTTTTCTTTAAAATAAAGCCAATAATGCCATTTTTTGTGGTCCCTTTTATTTAGAAAAGTATAGAAATACATCTTGGTACCGGTACCAAAGTATTGGTATCGGGACAACCCTATTGTGAGTACGCCCTCAGTTCCTTCCATTAGTCGCTGAGCAAATGCTTTCCCGCAGTCGACTGGAGTGGACGGTGGCTCAGTGGAACAGCTTCCAGGAGAGCAAGAACCAGATCCAGCAGTGGATGGAGTCCGTGGAGCAGGAGGTGGGCATGACCCTGCCGCAGCAGCCCGGCATTAAGGAGAAGTCCGTCCTCCTGGAGCGCCTCAGGGCCATCGAGGCGGACGTGGACGCTCACGCGGCCGTGCTGTCCCGTCTCAAAGACAAGGCTGTGGAGCTGTATGAGAAAACCGCTGACCAGACTTTTGGACCGGAGTCAAGGGCTGAGCTCAACGCGCACTTTGCTGATATATCAGCTGTGGTGAAAGTGAGTTGAATGCAAGTTAGGAACAAAAACTATTAATATTGATATCCATTTTCCTTTTCCCGAAAGGGCAAAATACAGTCCACGCAAACTATTGTGTCGGAACATGAGCAGTACCTCGATTCCGTCAGAGACTTCAATGACTGGCTGATCTCAGCAAAGGAGGAACTCCAGCGCTGGTCTGACCTGTCAGGAGACTCAGCTTCCATTAAAAGAAAGCTCTCCAAAGTCCAGGTGAGTATTTTTTTTAGAGTCTGTTATAGGGTTGTACGGTACACCGGTACTAGTATAGTATCACGGTACTAATGAATCAAAAACGGTACTATTGTTTGAAAAGTACCAGTTCCCAACGGGCATGACGGCGCACCATCACGTCGTGACATTGCATAGCATGTTCGGCAGCGCGCACACACGGAGTACTTACAAGCAGACACAGTGTGTAGACAGAAAAGGGAGAATGGACGCATTTCGGTGTAAAAAGTAAAGATGAAGGTGAAGTTATAACACTGAACATACTTGCCAACCCTCCCGTTTTTAGCGGGAGACTCCCGGTATTCAGCGCCTCTCCCGATAACCTCCCGGCAGAAATTTTCTCCCGACAAACTCCCGGTATTCAGCCGGAGCTGGAGGCCACGCCCCCTCCAGCTCAATGCGGACCTGAGTGGGGACAGCCTGTTCTCACGTCCGCTTTCCCACAATATAAACAGCTTGCCTGCCGAATGACGTCATAACATCTACGGCTTTTAGAGAGTAGAGTGCACAACTGCGCACACAACAAGGGGAAGAAGCAGAAGAACGAGGAAGTTACAGACATGGCGACGCCGTCGACGAGCAAGATGAAGAAATGCGCTTGCAAGTTCCAAAACGAATGGAAACAAGAATTTCAGTTCATCCAGGACAGTTCGAAGGGGAAGGTGTACGTAATTATATTGCCTGTACATTTTGTAGAACAGACTTCTCCATTGAACACGGTGGCCGAGTCATGAACGGAGGAGAAGTTAAACAGGACAATACTGCCATCTACTGGATAGCCCCCGGAACACTGAAATTCAAGTATTTATTTTATTTATATGTATAATAAAATAAATATATATACATATATATATATAGCTAGAATTGACTGAAAGTCAAGTATTTCATACATATATATATAAATATATATATATATATATATATATATGAATGAAATACTTGAGTTGGTGAATTCTAGCTGTAAATATACTCCCCTATTAACCACACCCTTAACCCCGCCCCAACCGCGCCCCCCCACCCCCTACCTCCCGGTATCGGAGGTCTCAAGGTTGGCAAGTATGACACTGAAACACCCTCAGGAAGAGCTGCTTTAAGACATGGCTAGCTAGTAAGCGGCTAACGTCCATCCACAGTGTTTTAGCTACTTCTAAATCACTAATCCTCGCCTCCATGGCGACAAATAAAGTAAGTTTCTTACAAGTAGCATTATCACTGGAGGACGAGGAATATCTAAACATGCTTCACTACACACCGTAGGAGGATACAATAGCTCACCGGCGTCACAATGTAAACAAATGGCATGGGTGGATCTACACCTGACATCCACTGTTATGATACCAAGTACTGGAGTCGATACTACTATGATTACATCGATATTTTTTATCGTCACAAAATCTTTTTTCCCTTTTTTTTAATTCATATTATGTTTATAAACTCAGGAAATACGTCCCTGGCCACATGATAATTTAAATTATGACCAATGTATGATCTTGTTACTACTTGGTATCGGATCGATACCTAAATTTGTGGTATCATCCAAAACTAATGTAAAGTATCAAAAAAGAGAACAATAAGTGATTATTACATTTTAACAGAAGTGTAGATAGAACATGTTAAAACAGAAAATAAGCAGATATTAACAGTAAATGAACAAGTAGATTAATAATATTTTTTTACAGTTTGTCCCTCATAATGTGTACAAAATAATAGGTGTATAAATGACACAATATGTTACTGCATACGTCAGCAGACTAATTAGGAGTCTTTGTTTGTTTACTTACTACTAAAAGACAAGTTGTCTAGTATGTTCATTATTTTATTTTTATTTTTATTTTTATTTTTATTTTTATTTTTATTTTTATTTTTATTTTTATTTTTATTTTTATTTTTATTTTTATTTTTATTTTTATTTTTATTTTTTGTCCTCTCCAGCTTCTCAGGAATATCATATAGTTGATGTAGATGCCCGTATCGGCTGTTCAGATTTACTTTACAAAAGAGAAGTGTAGGATACTTCTCTTGTTGCCTTATTTGTATTTGACTTTATTACATGTATTTATATTACACTATTTTATTTGAGGACTAAATTGCAATAATAAACATATGTTTAATGCACTAAGAGTTTATGTTAAAATAAATATAATAATGCAATTTTTTTGTGGTCCCTTTTACTTAGAAAAGTATCGAAAAGTATCAAAATACATTTTGGTACCGGTACCAAAATAATGGTATCGGGACAACCCTAGTCTGTTTTTAAGTGTTTGACAAGACAATTGTGTCTTTCCCAGGAGTTGCTTGACTCTAAGCAGCGAGGCAAAGAGAGGCTGAACCGTGTCCAGAGATGCGGAGCAGCAGCCAGAGACCACACCGGCTCCGGAGGTTTTGAGGCTATCGAGCGGGAGGAAGCAGCCCTCTTATCCAGCTGGGAACAGTGGGAGCGAGGGGCGCTTCAGACACGGGCCGGTCTGGAGACCGCCCTCTCTCAGATGACCAGTTCTGAACAGGAGTTCAGCGGTCTGTCGGCACAGCTGGAGAAGGACATGCAGGACTTCAACGGTCAGCTGCAGGACTGGCGCCTCAGGCTGGTTCAGGCGGAGGGTAAAGCTGCCGGAGAGGAGGGTGTCAAAGGCTGGCAGATTGCTAAGGTAAGGTGCACAGAGACCCCTAATGAACACATTAAAGGCCTACTGAAATGAAATGTTCTTATTTAAACGGGGATAGCAGATCCATTCTATGTGTCATACTTGATCATTTCGCGATATTGCCATATTTTTGCTGAAAGGATTTAGTAGAGAACATCGACGATAAAGTTTTGGTCGCTATTAAAAAGGCCTTGCCTGTACCGGAAGTAGCGTGACGTCACAGGTTGAAGGGCTCCTCACATTTCCCCATTGTTTACATCAGCAGCGAGAGCGATTCGGACCGAGAAAGCGACGATTACCCCATTAATTTGAGCCAGGATGAAAGATTTGTGGATGAGGAACGTGAGAGTGAAGGATTCGAGTGCAGTGCAGGACGCCAGGATGTATCTTTTTTCGCTCTGACCGTAACTTAGGTACAAGCTGGCTCATTGGATTGCACACTCTCCCCTTTTTCTATTGTGGATCACGGATTTGTATTTTAAACCACCTCGGATACTATATCCTCTTGAAAATGAGAGTCGAGAACGCGAAATGGACATTCACAGTGACTTTTATCCCCACGACAATACATCGCTGAAGCACTTTAGCTACGGAGCTAACGTGATAGCATCGTGCTTAACTGCATATTAGGGATGTCCGATAATGGCTTTTTGCCGATATCGTCCAACTCTTTAATTACCGATACCGATATCAACCGATATATACAGTCGTGGAATTAACACATTATTATGCCTAATTTGGACAACCAGGTATGGTGAAGATAAGGTCCTTTTTTTAAAAAATTAATCAAATCAAATAAGATAAATAAATTAAAAACATTTTCTTGAATAATAAAGAAAGTAAAACAATATAAAAACAGTTACATAGAAACTAGTAATTAATGAAAATGAGTAAAATTAACTGTTAAAGGTTAGTACTATTAGTGGACCAGCAGCACGCACAATCATGTGTGCTTACGGACTGTATCCCTTGCAGACTGTATTGTTATATATTGATATATAATGTAGGAAGCAGAATATTAATAACAGAAAGAAACAACCCTTTTGTGTAAATGAGTGTGAATGAGTATAAATGGGGGAGGGAGGTTTTTTGGGTTGGTGCACTAATTGTAAGTGTATCTTGTGTTTTTTATGTGGATTTAATTAAAAAAAAAAAAATTAAAAAAAAAAAAAGCGATACTGATAATACAAAAACCGATACCGATAATTCCCGATATTACATTTTAACGCATTTATCGACATCTCTACTGCATATAGAAACAGACGAAATAAGCCCCTGACTGGAAGGATAGACAGAAGATCAACAATACTACTATTACTATTAAACCCTGGACCTGTAGCCACACGGTCAATGCTGTGCCGCCTGGCGAAGCCTAGCAATGCTGTTGCTAACGACGCCATTGAAGCTAACTTAGCTACGGGACCTCGACAGAGCTATGCTAAAAACATCAGCTCTCCACCTACGCCAGCTCTTGTCTGCTCATCAACACCCGTGCTCACCTGCGTTCCAGCGATCGACGGCGCGACGAAGGACTTCACCCGATCACCGGTGCGGTCGGCGGCCTGGAGACGGAGGAAGTCAAGGTGAGGACGTTGTAGCTTTCGACGACACCCCGGCCGCCATCAGAGTCAGCAAGAAACATATATTTCCCCAAAATTACGTACGTGACATGCACATAGCGATCAAATGTTTGGAAGCCAAAGCTGTACTCGCGGTCGCGCGTCTGCTATCCAACTCAAAGTCCTCCTGGTTGTGTTGCTGCAGCCAGCCGCTAATACACCGATCACCACCTACAGCTTTCTTCTTTGCAGCCTCCATTGTTAATTGAACAAATTGCAAAAGATTCACCAACACAGATGTCCAGAACACTGTGGAATTATGTGGTGAAAACAGATGACACCGTGCTATTCCAAAATGTCTCCTTCAACCCTTGACGTCACGCGCATACGTCATCATACATAGACGTTTTCAGCCGGAAGTTTCCCGGGGAAATTTAAAATGTCACTTTATAAGTTAACCCAGCCGTATTGGCATGTGTTGCAATGTTAAGATTTCCTCATTGATATATAAACTATCAGACTGCGTGGTCGCTAGTAGTGGCTTTCAGTAGGCCTTTAAAGGCCTACTGAAATGAATTTTTTTTATTTAAACGGGGATAGCAGATCTATTCTATGTGTCATACTTGATCATTTCGCGATATTGCCATATTTTTGCTGAAAGGATTTAGTATAGAACAACGACGATAAAGATCGCAACTTTTGGTATCTGATAAAAAAAAGGCTTGCCCCTACCGGAAGTAGCGTGACGTAGTCAGTTGAACATATACGCAAAGTTCCCTATTGTTTACAATGATGGCCGCATGAAGTGAGAGAGATTCGGACCGAGAAAGCGACAATTTCCCCATTAATTTGAGCGAGGATGAAAGATTTGTGGATGAGGAAAGTGCAAGTGAAGGACTAGTGGGGAGTTGAAGCTATTCAGATAGGGAAGATGCTGTGAGAGGCGGGGGTGACCTGATATTCAGCTGGGAATGACTACAACAGTAAATAAACACAAGACATATATATACTCTATTAGCCACAACACAACCAGGCTTATATTTAATATGCCACAAATTAATCCTGCATAAAAACACCTGCGTGTTTGTTATGCTAGCTCCTAGCTCCTCTGCTAGCTCCTAGCTCCATAGAACACGCCAATACAATTCAAACACCTGATCAACACACACAATCACTCAGCCCAAAAGACCGTTCACCTAACCCAAGGTTCATAAAGCTTATATATTTTAAAAAAGTTACGTACATACGCAAAAAAAAGTTGCGCACATACGGTCAAGCGATCAAATGTTTAGAAGCCAAAGCTGCATACTCACAGTAGCACGTCTGCGTCTTTGTCATCCAAATCAAAGTAATCCTGGTAAGAGTCTGTGTTGTCCCAGTTCTCTACAGGCGTCTGTGTATCGAAGTCAAAAGTCCTCCTGGTTAGAGTCTCTGTTATCCGAGTTCTTCCATCTTGACTGCATCTTTCGGGAATGTAAACAAAGAAGCGCCGGCTGTGTACTGTTGTTGCTGACTACGTTCGAAAAATACGTCCATTTTGCACCGACAACTTTCTTCTTTGCTTGCTCAGCTTCCTTCTCCATAATGCAATGAACATGATTGAAACAGATTCACGAACACAGATGTCCAGAATACTGTGGAATTATGAAATGAAAACAGAGCTTTTTCGTATTGGCTTCAATGTGGAAGGCATACCTGTGTTCCCCGGTCTACGTCACGCGCATACGTCATCCTCAGAGGCGTTTCGAACCGGAAGTTTAGCGGCAAATTTAAAATGTCACTTTATAAGTTAACCCGGCCGTATTGGCATGTGTTATAATGTTAAGATTTCATCATTGATATATAAACTATCAGACTGCGTGGTCGCTAGTAGTGGCTTTCAGTAGGCCTTTAAATAATCACCTTCACTTCTAGGACACTTTGGAGGAGCTCGTCAAAGCGGAGCCGATGAGCGACGGTCTAAAAACTCAGCTGAATGATCTGTGCCGCTTCTCCAGAGACATTGCCACCCAGTCTGAGAGAGTGTCTGCCCTCATCAAGGACTACAACAGGTAATAACAACTTGCTAAGACTGACAATTAGAGATGTCCGATAATGGCTTTTTTGCCGATATCTGATATTTCGATATTGTCCAACTCTTCATTACAGATTTCGATATCAACTGATACCGATATATACAGTCGTGGAATGAACACATTATTATGCCTAATTTTGTTGTGATGCCCCGCTGGATGCATTGAACCAGTGATTTTCAACCACTAGTGTGCCCTGAGATATTGCCTGGTGTGCCGTGGGAAATGATGTAACTTCACCTAATTGGTCCAAAAAATATTTTTTGCAAATCAATAATCATAATAATGTGCCGTTGTCTGGTGCCAGTGCTGTGTAGCGCTTGGCAGGGTAACCTTGTAATACTCCATACCAGTAGGTGGCAGCAGGTAGTTCATTGCTTTGTAGAAGTCGGAACGCGTCGAGGATGGATTGTCATGATCCCAGTATGCAGAGCATAGTGGGAGACAGCGTGCAGGTAAAAAGGTACACTACCGTTCAAAAGGTTGGGGTCACCCAAACAATTTTGTGGAATAGCCTTCATTTCTAAGAACAAGAATAGACTGTCGAGTTTCAGATGAAAGTTCTCTTTTTCTGGCCATTTTGAGCGTTTAATTGACCCCACAAATGTGATGCTCCAGAAACTCAATCTGCTCAAAGGAAGGTCAGTTTTGTAGCTTCTGTAACGAGCTAAACTGTTTTCAGATGTGTGAACATGATTGCACAAGGGTTTTCTAATCATCAATTAGCCTTCTGAGCCAATGAGCAAACACATTGTACCATTAGAACACTGGAGTGATAGTTGCTGGAAATGGGCCTCTATACACCTATGTAGATATTGCACCAAAAACCAGACATTTGCAGCTAGAATAGTCATTTACCACATTAGCAATGTATAGAGTGTATTTCTTTAAAGTTAAGACTAGTTTAAAGTTATCTTCATTGAAAAGTACAGTGCTTTTCCTTCAAAAATAAGGACATTTCCATGTGACCCCAAACTTTTGAACGGTAGTGTATGTAACGCTTAAACCAAAAAATAACAAAAGGCAAGTCCCGCTAGTAAAAGGCACTGAAGCATAGGGATGGCTTTGTAAAACAAAAGTAAAACTGAACTGACTACAAAGTCCACAAAAACAGAATGCTGGACGACAGCAAAAACTTACAGCGTGTGGAGCAAAGACGGCGTCCACAAAGCACATCCGTACATGACATGCCAGTCAACAGTGTCCCCACAAAGAAGGATGGCGTGCGCACAACTTAAATAGTCGTGGTTGCGAAAACAAAGCGGGTGCGGGCAATAGCACTCAAAGGAAGGCGTGAAGCTGCTACAGGAGAACACCAACAAAACAGGAAGGGTCACCAAAATAACAGTGCAAGACAGGAACTAAAAGCATGACACACAGGAAACAACAACAAACTCAAAATAAGGCACGACAACGTAGTGGAGTTTAATTTTTTTAACCTTTTCAGCCGGTGGTGTGCTTCTGTATTTTTTTTTATGAAAAAAATGTGCCTTGGTTAAAAAAAGGTTGAAAAACACTGCAAGGTTTTCCAAAATAAATCAACTCAAGTTACGGAAAAAAAATGCCAACATGGCACCGCCATATTTATTATTGAAGTCACAAAGTGCATTCTTTTTTTTAACATGCCTCGAAACAGCAGCTTGGAATTTGGGACATGCTCTTCTTGAGAGAGCATGAGGAGGTTGAGGTGGGGGGTGGGGGGTAGGGGGTAGCGTCCCGGAAGAGTTGGTGCTGCAAGGGGTTCTGGGTATTTGTTGTGTTGTGTTTATGTTGTGTTACGGTGCGGATGTTCTCCCGAAATGTGTTTGTCATTCTTGTTTGGTGTGGCTTCACAGTGTGGCGCATATTTGTAACAGTGTTAAACTTGTTTATACGGTCACCCTTGTCAGGTTTGTCACTTCCAGTTCAGTTATGTTTTGGTTTTTCCTGTCTTTGTTTCCTGGTCAGCGCTCTTATTTTGGTTATTTCCTGATTATCTCCCTGAGTGCTTTGTCCCCTCAGCTGTGGCTGATTGGCACCTGGCCACGCCTGGTGTCAATCAGCCAGCTGCTATTTGAACCTGCCTTCCTCTCCAGTCAGGGCTGGATTGTTGTCACTACTACCTGTCATAATACTTGTCGTTTTGTTCACTCTGCTCATGTCATAGTTCCTTCGTGTCACAGTAAGTGTTTTTGTTTCTTGTCGACAGTTAGCCTTTGTGCTATTTTAGTTCATAGCCAAGTTTGTTCTCCGCCTTGTGCGCGCCTTTTTGTTTGTTTTTTTGCTATGGTGTTAAATTAAATCATGTTTTCTCGCAAAATGCCTGCCGCCTTCTCTGCATCTTGGGGTTCGTCACCTACAAACACTGACAACCCTCAGTGTGACCTGTATGGCTGTTGACCAAGTATGCTTTGCATTCACTTGTGTGTGTGAAAAGCCGTAGATCAGGGGTCACCAACGCGGTGCCCGCGGGCACCAGGTAGCCCGTAAGGACCAGATAAGTAGCTCGCTGGCCTGTTCTAAAAATAGCTCAAATAGCAGCACTTACCAGTGAGCTGCCTCTATTTTTTAAATTGTATTTATTTACTAGCAAGCTGGTCTCGCTTTGCCCGACATTTTTAATTCTAAAAGAGACAAAACTCAAATAGAATTTGAAAATCCAAGAAAATATATTTTAAAGACTTGGTCTTCACTTGTTTAAATAAATTCATACATTTTTTTACTTTGCTTTTTATAACTTTCAGAAAGACAATTTTAGAGAAAAAATACAACCTTAAAAATGATTTTAGGATTTTTAAACACATATACCTTTTTACCTTTTAAATTCCTTCCTCTTCTTTCCTGACAATTTAAATCAATGTTCAAGTAAATTTATTTTTTTTATTGTAAAGAATAATAAATACATTTTAATTTATTCTTCTGTTTTTTCGACGAAGAATATTTGTGAAATATTTCTTCAAACTTATTATGATTAAAATTCAAAACAATTATTCTGGCAAATCTAGAAAATCTGTAGAATCAAATTTAGATCTTATTTCAAAGTCTTTTGAATTTCTTTAAAAAATTTTGTTCTGGAAAATCTAAAAGAAATAATGATTTGTCTTTGTTAGAAATATATCTTGGTCCAATTTGTTATATATTCTAACAAAGTGCAGATTGGATTTTAACCTATTTAAAACATGTCATCAAAATTCTAAAATTAATCTTAATAAGGAAAAATTACTAATGATGTTCCATAAATTATTTTTTTAATTTTTTCAAAAAGATTCGAATTAGCTAGTTTTTCTCTTCTTTTTTCCGGTTGAATTTTAAATTTGAAAGAGTCGAAATTGAAGATAAACTATGTTTCAAAATTTAATTGTCATTTTTTTTCGTGTTTTCTCCTCTTTTAAACCGTTCAATTAAGTGTAAATATCATTAACTATTAATAATAACATAGAGTTAAAGGTAAATTGAGCAAATTGGCTATTTCTGGCAATGTATTTAAGTGTGTATCAAACTGGTAGCATTAAAAATCTCTAGTTATAATAAACATTTTTGTCCATTTGCTTGCAGTCTTAGTCTTCAAGCTGCCAGGGAGTGCCAGGGGAAAGTGAAGCTGCAGGAGCAGGGATTCCGCTCGGCCTACAGGGAGTTCCAGCAGTGGCTGGTCAATGCCAAGATCAACACGGCCAAGTGCTTCGACGCACCCCAGAATCTCACCGAGGCGTCATCCAGCTTGCAAAAGATTCAGGTAATGGTTAAGATAGCGGATCCCTCCAGTGTAAATGTTAGCTCAGAATCTCTTTTCTCTTCCCTAGGAGTTCCTCAGCGACAAAGATCTCGGTCAGTCCAAGCTGAACGCTGTGATCTTCAATGGCGAGCTTCTCTCCACCGTCACGTCTAAAGACAAAGTGGACTCGGTTCGGACAAAGTCTAGCAACGCCCGAGAGGACTGGAAAAACATCATGTCCAATCTTCACAACAGAGAAATAAACTTACAGGTAAGCATCTGTTGAGAGTAGGGATGTCCGATAATGGCTTTTTGCCGATATCCCGATATTGTCCAACTCTTTAATTACCGATACCGATATCAACCGATACCGATATCAACCGATATATACAGTCGTGGAATTAACACATTATTATGCCTAATTTGGACAACCAGGTATGGTGAAGATAAGGTCCTTTTTAAAAAAATTAATCAAATAAAATAAGATAAATAAATTAAAAACATTTTCTTGAATAAAAAAGAAAGTAAAACAATATAAAAACAGTTACATAGAAACTAGTAATGAATGAAAATTTGTAAAATGAACTGTTAAAGGTTAGTATTATTAGTGGAGCAGCAGCACGCACAATCATGTGTGCTTACGGACTGTATCCCTTGCAGACTGTATTGATATATATTGATATATAATGTAGGAAGCAGAATATTAATAACAGAAAGAAACAACCCTTTTGTGTGAATGAGTGTAAATGGGGGAGGGAGGTTTTTTGGGTTGGTGCACTAATTGTAAGTGTATCTTGTGTTTTTTATGTGGATTTAATTAAAAAAAACAAACAAACAAAAAAAAAAAACCCGATACTGATAATAAAAAAACCGATACCGATAATTTCCGATATTACATTTTAACGCATTTATCGGCCGATAATATCGGCAGACCGATATTATCGGACATCTCTAGTTGAGAGTAAGGTTGTATTCAATGTGTAAGATACAATTTTCCTGAATTTGTTGATTATTTCCAGTCTTATTTTTAGTCATTCTCATCGTTTTTATTACGCAAAGTAGCACCTGACATTAAATACTTGAGAGAGGAGCGATTGCATTAATTAAAGGACTTTGATACAAATGTATTCACGATTGGGTGACGCAGCGTGCCGTAAGTTTTGACTTATTTTGATTACCGTATTTTACGGACCATAAGGCGCACCGGATTGTAAGGCGCATTAAAGGGGTAATATTATGATTTTTTTCTAAATATAAAATACTTCCTTGTGGTCTACATAACATGTAATGGTGGTTCTTTGGTCAAAATGTTGCATTGATGATGTTTTACACATCGTCTTCAAGTCGCTTCAGGATGCGCCGTTTTGTGGGCGGGTCTTATTTACGTGGCTCACCTTCGACAGCGTCTTCTCCCCGTCATCTTTGTCGTAGCGGTGTAGCGTGCAAGGGCGGGAGTGGAAGAAGTGTCAAAAGATGGAGCTAACTGTTTTAATGACATTCAGACTTTACAGACGGTATAGCTCGGTTGGTAGAGCGGCCGTGCCAGCAACTTGAGGGTTGCAGGTTCGATCCCCGCTTCCGCCATCCTAGTCACTGCCGTTGTGTCCTTGGGCAAGACACTTTACCCACCTGCTCCCGGTGCCACCCACACTGGTTTAAATGTAACTTAGATATTGGGTTTCACTATGTAAAGCGCTTTGAGTCACTAGAGAAAAGCGCTATATAAATATAATTCACTTCACTTCACTTCACTTCAATCAATAACTGAGCCGCATCTCCTCATCCGTGGCTCACTAGTGCAACAACAACGCCCGAAATCTGTCCCTGTGAAAAACCGCCCGACCGGAACTCTCTAATAACTAAAGTTCCTTGGGTGAATAATGTAAAGTCACTACACCGGTATGTTTTAGTGCTTTCATGGTGAGTTTACTGACAGATAGAAATAAGAACTTTACACTACTTTATATTAGAAATGGTAACAACGGAGGATGAATGTCCCATAACAAGAAGATAGAAAAAAAGAAGCTTATCCACTACGGACTACAAAGGCAGATGCGCAAATTTTCAGGACTTATGCAGATCCCAAATACAGATCAGCAGGTACCAGAAGTGAATAAAAAAGTTTCTTTTGCATAATATTGCGAAACAAAACGCCAGATAATATGTCTTACCTTATACACACACCATAATAGTACTCCCATGTGAAGCACAGTACAATCCATCAAGCGGTGTGGCTTCATTGCTTACCAAAGTCCTACTAAAACATTTTGATAGATTTTTGATCGCCATGTGTAATATTCTATATATATATATTTTTTTTTAATTTATTTTTTATTTTTATTTTTTTATTTATTTTTAATTTTTTTTGTTTTGTTTAGTTTTTTTGCTCTATGCTTTTTTAGCCTGTAAAGCACTTTGGTTCAGTTTAAAAGTTGTTGAAAACGTGCTACCGTATATAAATAAAGTTGACTTGACTTGACTTGACTATATTCTCAATGGAACATATAAAATGTTGGTGTTGTTTACTTGAGTCATATGGCAGTCTACACGTATCTCTTATGTGTGACTGCCATCATATTGCAGTCTACACGTATCTCTTATGTGTGACTGCCATCATATTGCAGTCTACACGTATCTCTTATGTGTGACTGCCATCATATTGCAGTCTACACGTATCTCTTATGTGTGACTGCCATTGTATTGCAGTCTACACGTATCTCTTATGTGTGACTGCCATCATATTGCAGTCTACACGTATCTCTTATGTGTGACTGCCATCTACTGGTCACACTAATCATTTCACCATGTACCAAATAAAATAGCTTCGAGGTTGGTAAGCACAACCAAAATGATTCCATACATTAGGCGCACCGGGTTATAAGGCGCACTGTCGAGTTTTGAGAAAATTTAAGGATTTTAAGTGCACCTTATAGTCGGAAAAATATAGTAGTCCTAATTGAACCTTATAAGGGAAACTGTACTTTTTGGGAATTTTGCCTATAATTCACAATCCTTATGTAAGACAAGAACACATGTTTTTTCTTTTTATGCGTCCTAACTTGGAAATAAGTTTTAGCAAAAGTCAGCTAACAATGGAGACAATAGGAATCGCTATATTGCGCCTATAAAGCGCTCTAAAAAACCTCCATCAAAGTTTTATATACACGCTGTAAATATATATGTAATGCAGTGTTTCCCATAAACTGCCAAGATACCTGTGGCGGTGGGGGCGTGGCTATGGGCGTGGTCACCATGACATCATCGAGTAATTTGCATAATTTACTAAAATATGATCTTCTCTAAAAAGGCTCAAAAAATGTATACTTACTAATTAATAATAACAGTTTTGTTTTAAACGTCCATCCATCCATTTTACAATATAATTACAACACTTTATGTACATATTTATATACAGATTTGAACAATTAAGTTATTCACTGAAATATATTTATTAATTGTGGTTCTTACAAAAAATATATCTTATAAAAATATAAAAGCTAAAATGTCTCTTAAAGCTCTGCCCCTTTAATTAGTGCATACTAAATAATTTAACTTTAGCCTACTACTACAACCATATTATTTACCAGCAACATAAAGCGAAACAGAGGCAGAGGTGTCCTGCCACAGTCAGTAACAAATAAACAGAAAACAGTAGTGGTCAAATACAAGAAGTATCCTACACTTCTCTTTTGTAAAGTAAATCTGAACAGCCTATATGGGCATCTACATCAACTATATGATTTGCCTGAGAAGCTGGACAGGACAAAAAAAAAAAAATTTTTTTTTTTTTTAAATTTTATATTTGTGGCGGACGTAATTATTTTGTGGCGGGCCGCCACAAATAAATGAATGTGTGGGAAACACTGTCGCTATATTGCGCCTATAAAGCGCTCTAAAAAACCTCCATCAAAGTTTTATATACACGCTTTAAATATATATATGTAATGTAGTAACATTCATGATAACATGTTATAGTCACGTATTTTGCTCATTCTAAGCATGTGGCGGTTTATTCATTTCACGGACGCATCAAAACGCGTCCAATCATGCCAGAAGAGGGGGCTACTATCTACCAAGCATGAGCATTGATCAAAGCGCACCTCATAGCCAAAATGCTGTACTTTAAGTGTGACGTGTGCCATAGGTTCTACGGCACAATTGGAGATGACAGATGAGATGTTGTTGGTGTGTGCCTCAGAACCTGGTGTCTCAGATGAAGGACTTCGAAGCGAGCGCCGAGCCTCTCCAGGAGTGCCTGAACGCCACTGAGCTGACCGTGCAGGAGAGCAGCACGCGCCTTCACGACCTCACCGCCAAGAAGCTGGAACTCCACAAACTCCAGGTAGGAATCATGAGAAGGAGTTTATTCGTCTCCAGCCACCATCATCATTCCATCCGGAGGGTTCCACTTATAGTCGTGGTCAAAAGTGTACATACACTTGTACAGAACATCATGTCATGGCTGTCTTGACTTTACAATCATTTCTACAACTCTCATTTTTTTGTGATAGAGTGATTGGAGCACATACTTGTTGCTTCTTTTATGAATTTATTATGTGTCTTCTGAAAATGTGAGTAAAAGTATACATACAGCAATGTTAATATTTGCTTACATGTCCCTTGGCAAGTTTACCTGCAATAAGGCGCTTTTGGTAGCCATCCACAAGCTTCTGCTGGAATTTTGGACCACAAAATTGGTGTGGTTCAGCTAAATGTGTTGCTTTTCTGACATGGACTTGTTTCTTCAGCATTGTCCACACGTTTAAGCCAGGACTTTGGGAAGGCCATTCTAAAAACCTTCATTCTAGCCTGATTTAGCCATTCCTTTACCACTTTTGAGGTGTGTTTGGGGTCATTGTCCTGTTGGAACACCCAACTGTGCCCAAGACCCACCCAACTGCGCCCAAGACCCACCCAACTGCGCCCAAGACCCATTTTTGTCAGAATAATTGTATCTAAGTTATCACAAAACTTTGTGTTTCAATGAGTTCCCAACAAGCAGACAAAAGCTGTCTTTGATCTTACCAATCAAAAGTAGAGATGTCCAATAATATGCGTTAAAATGTAATATCGGAAATTATCGGTATCGTTTTTTTTATTATCAGTATCGTTTTTATTTTTTTTAATTTTTTTATTTTATTTTATTTTTATTAAATCCACATAAAAAACACAAGATACACTTACAATTAGTGCACCAACCCAAAAAACCTCCCTCCCCCATTTACACTCATTCACACAAAAGGGTTGTTTCTTTCTGTTATTAATATTCTGCTTCCTACATTATATATCAATATATATCAATACAGTCTGCAAGGGATACAGTCCGTAAGCACACATGATTGTGCGTGCTGCTGCTCCACTAATAGTACTAACCTTTAACAGTTAATTTGACTCATTTTCATTCATTACTAGTTTCTACGTAACTGTTTTTATATTGTTGTACTTTCTTTTTTATTCAAGAAAATGTTTTTAATTTATTTATCTTATTTTATTTGATTCATTTTTTTTAAAAGTACCTTATCTTCACCATACCTGGTTGTCCAAATTAGGCATAATAATGTGTTAATTCCACGACTGCATATATCGGTTGATATCGGCATCGGTAATTAAAGAGTTGGACAATATCGGATATCGGCAAAAAGCCATTATCGGACATCCCTAATCAAAAGGCTTGTAAACCTCCACTGTGTAGGATGGGAAGCGACATGAATGTGTCGGTTTCTTTGATGTATTGTAGTCCACAGGAAGATTTTGTCTTGACCCGAGATTTACAAAGCGGAGAGGAAGCAGGACCTGGCTCCCCCTCCAGGCATCTTTTTCTTGTAACCAAAGGCGACGGCTGTTTACGACCCCCTTCCTTTAGAAACAGCTGTTGCCGTGTAATCAGGGAAAGTCCAAATAAAAGAGGAGGCGTACAATCTTTCGTCAGAGCGTGGTGGGACACTGTGCAAGGGTACAGGTTAGGGATGTCCGATAATGGCTTTTTGCCGATATCCGATATGCCGATATTGTCCAACTCTTTAATTACCGATACCGATATCAACCGATACCGATATCAACCGATATACACAGTCG
Organism: Entelurus aequoreus; assembly: GCF_033978785.1. NCBI lineage: Eukaryota > Metazoa > Chordata > Actinopteri > Syngnathiformes > Syngnathidae > Entelurus > Entelurus aequoreus. The sequence goes on from NC_084733.1 coordinate 90,407,990, forward strand.
TGGAATTAACACATTATTATGCCTAATTTGGACAACCAGGTATGGTGAAGATAAGGTACTTTTTTAAAAAAATGAATCAAATAAAATAAGATAAATAAATTAAAAACATTTTCTTGAATAAAAAAGAAAGTAAAACAATATAAAAACAGTTACATAGAAACTAGTAATGAATGAAAATGAGTAAAATTAACTGTTAAAGGTTAGTACTATTAGTGGAGCAGCAGCACGCACAATCATGTGTGCTTACGGACTGTATCCCTTGCAGACTGTATTGATATATATTGATATATAATGTAGGAAGCAGAATATTAATAACAGAAAGAAACAACCCTTTTGTGTGAATGAGTGTAAATGGGGGAGGGAGGTTTTTTGGGTTGGTGCACTAATTGTAAGTGTATCTTGTGGTTTTTATGTGGATTTAATAATAAATAAATAAAAACGATACTGATAATAAAAAAAACGATACCGATAATTTCGATATTACATTTTAACGCATTTATCGGCCGATAATATCGGCAGACTGATATTATCGGACATCTCTAGTACAGGTCTACACGTTTCTCCTCATTGAGCCAAATTTAATTCTGTCTGTTTAATTCCTTGCTTCTTTGTCTTGTTTAATAGATGTCATCAGTGTTTGAACCTGACAATTTTAGCTTGTCCTGAAGAATTTGGAGGTAATCTTCCTTTTTCATTGTCCCATTTACTCTCTGTAAAGCACCAGTTCCATTGGCAGCAAAACAGGCCCAGAGCATAATACTACCACCACCATGCTTGACGGTAGTTATGGTGTTCCTGGGATTAAAGGCCTCACCTTTTCCCCTCCAAACATATTGCTGGGTATTGTGGCCAAACCGCTCCCTTTCCAAGATAAGACTGTAGAGGTCGCCCTCTAGTGGGTTCTTCGGACCACCACACACTGCCAGGAGAGCCCAGATTTCAGGGTAAAACACAGTTTTATTTTCATAAATGTAGAGAGTAGAGATGTGCGTTAAAATGTTAATATCGGAAATTATCGGTATCGTTTTTTTTATTATCAGTATCGTTTTTTTAATTTTTTTTTTTTAATTTTTTTTAATTTTTATTAAATCCACATAAAAACCACAAGATACACTTACAATTAGTGCACCAACCCAAAAAACCTCCCTCCCCCCATTTCTTTCTGTTATCAATATTCCGGTTCCTACATTATATATCAATATATATCAATACAGTCTGCAAGGGATACAGTCCGTAAGCACACATGATTGTGCGTGCTGCTGCTCCACTAATAATACTAACCTTTAACAGTTAATTTTACAAATTTTCATTCATTACTAGTTTCTATGTAACTGTTTTTATATTGTTGTACTTTCTTTTTTATTCAAGAAAATGTTTTTAATTTATTTATCTTATTTTATTTGATTCATTTTTTTAAAAAAGTACCTTATCTTCACCATACCTGGTTGTCCAAATTAGGCATAATAATGTGTTAATTCCACGACTGTATATATCGGTTGATATCGGTATCGGTAATTAAAGAGTTGGACAATATCGGCATATCGGATATTGGCAAAAAGCCATTATCGGACATCCTTAGTAGAGAGGCTTTTGCTTTCCAGCAAAATGTCTTTCTGTTTGTTGTTGTCTCTCTCTCTCTCGGGCTCCCACTCCAACTCCAACCACCTGTCTCATCCCGGCTGCTGCTAATAAAGGCGACAGGTGATTAGATAACAAGGCCCACCTGGGCCATCCACTCACCTGTCGCTGTCTTCGAGGCCGGTCCTGGCACACGCCGCTCCGCGGCAGGCCCGCAGGCCACGCCCCCCTCCACAAAGACCTTCTGGAGGAACGTTCTGTGGTCAGATGAAACAAAAATTGACAGCCATGACATGATGTTCTTTACATGTGTACAACTTTTGACCATGATTGTATGCTCGCTGCCATCTTTCTGCTTATCTTTGCTCTGCTCACACATTACTGAGAATCCATTCATCCTCTTCCAGCTGTGTCATTCCCTTTTCCCCCCCCGCCGCCATGTCGCATACGTCTAACCCGTGCTTTGATGTTTCTGGAGTGGGCTCGCGTGCTTCCTGTTGATAAGCCTGCTTGTGCTCTTCCAGTCTGTGCTGGAGGAGCTAGCCTCACACCAAGTCCAGCTGAGCAGGCTGAAAGAGAAGGCCCAGCGCCTGTTGGACGAGCACGCTGCCGGCAAGAGTTTTGTGCACCGCGTGTCTCAGCTCTCTGCTCAGTTCCTCGCTTTAAGCAACCTAACCAAGGTACAGTGACCACTACTCCACTGTGCCGGCACTTGTTCTTCCTGCAGGAGGCAGGGGTACTGTACTAGCAAGACTAAACACATCCTTGCAACTTGATTGGCGATCTGGCTAATCGGGCGTCTTCCCCGGACTGACAGGAGAAGGCGTCCAGGATCGACCGCATCGTGACGGAGCACCAGGTCTTCACTCACGGCTTGAAAGAGCTGCAGAACTGGGTGGCGGACACCAGCTACATGCTGCAGACGTACTGCGCCCCCACCGCCGACAAAAACATTCTGGATAGCCGGATGATCAAGCTGGAGGTGGGAACCAGTAACTACCGCTTGTCTCTCTTGATGTTGTGTGTGTGTGTGGGGGGGGGGAGGCAGTCCCTTTGGAGCCCTCACAAACGATCAAGAATCACAAAAACCCTTAACTTTACCAACTAAATTGCCAATTAGGGTTGTACGGTATACCGGTACTAGTATAGCCATGGATGAAGTGCTGGCTGTCCAGAGTCGGGACCCGGGGTGGACGTCTCTGCGCTGCTGACCTGTCTCCGCTCGGTATGGTCTCCTGCTGGCCCCACTATGGACTGGACTCTCACTATTATGTTAGATCTACTATGGACTGGACTCTCACTATTATGTTAGATCCACTATGGACTGGACTCTCACTATTATGTTAGATCTACTATGGACTGGACTCTCACACTATTATGTTAGATCCACTATGGACTGGACTCTCACACTATTATGTTAGATCCACTATGGACTGGACTCTCACTATTATGTTAGATCCACTATGGACTGGACTCTCACACTATTATGTTAGATCCACTATGGACTGGACTCTCACTATTATGTTAGATCCACTATGGACTGGACTCTCACTATTATGTTAGATCCACTATGGACTGGACTCTCACACTATTATGTTAGATCCACTTTGGACTGGACTCTCACTATTATGTTAGATCCACTATGGACTGGACTCTCACACTATTATGTTAAATCCACTATGGACTGGACTCTCACTATTATGTTAGATCCACTATGGACTGGACTCTCACACTATTATGTTAGATCCACTATGGACTGGACTCTCACACTATTATGTTAGATCCACTATGGACTGGACTCTCACTATTATGTTAGATCCACTATGGACTGGACTCTCACTATTATGTTAGATCCACTATGGACTGGACTCTCACTATTATGTTAGATCCACTATGGACTGGACTCTCACACTATTATGTTAGATCCACTATGGACTGGACTCTCACTATTATGTTAGATCCACTATGGACTGGACTCTCACTATTATGTTAGATCCACTATGGACTGGACTCTCACACTATTATGTTAGATCCACTATGGACTGGACTCTCACTATTATGTTAGATCCACTATGGACTGGACTCTCACACTATTATGTTAGATCCACTTTGGACTGGACTCTCACTATTATGTTAGATCCACTATGGACTGGACTCTCACACTATTATGTTAAATCCACTATGGACTGGACTCTCACTATTATGTTAGATCCACTATGGACTGGACTCTCACACTATTATGTTAGATCCACTATGGACTGGACTCTCACACTATTATGTTAGATCCACTATGGACTGGACTCTCACTATTATGTTAGATCCACTATGGACTGGACTCTCACTATTATGTTAGATCCACTATGGACTGGACTCTCACACTATTATGTTAGATCCACTATGGACTGGACTCTCACTATTATGTTAGATCCACTATGGACTGGACTCTCACTATTATGTTAGATCCACTATGGACTGGACTCTCACTATTATGTTAGATCCACTATGGACTGGACTCTCACTATTATGTTAGATCCACTATGGACTGGACTCTCACTATTATGTTAGATCCACTATGGACTGGACTCTCACTATTATGTTAGATCCACTATGGACTGGACTCTCACACTATTATGTTAGATCCACTTTGGACTGGACTCTCACTATTATGTTAGATCCACTATGGACTGGACTCTCACACTATTATGTTAAATCCACTATGGACTGGACTCTCACTATTATGTTAGATCCACTATGGACTGGACTCTCACACTATTATGTTAGATCCACTATGGACTGGACTCTCACACTATTATGTTAGATCCACTATGGACTGGACTCTCACTATTATGTTAGATCCACTATGGACTGGACTCTCACTATTATGTTAGATCCACTATGGACTGGACTCTCACACTATTATGTTAGATCCACTATGGACTGGACTCTCACTATTATGTTAGATCCACTATGGACTGGACTCTCACACTATTATGTTAAATCCACTATGGACTGGACTTTCACTATTATGTTAGATCCACTATGGACTGGACTCTCACTATTATGTTAGATCCACTATGGACTGGACTCTCACACTATTATGTTAGATCCACTATGGACTGGACTCACACTATTATGTTAGATCCACTATGGACTGGACTCACACTATTATGTTAAATCCACTATGGACTGGACTCTCACACTATTATGTTAGATCCACTATGGACTGGACTCTCACTATTATGTTAGATCCACTATGGACTGGACTCTCACACTATTATGTTAAATCCACTATGGACTGGACTTTCACTATTATGTTAGATCCACTATGGACTGGACTCTCACTATTATGTTAGATCCACTATGGACTGGACTCACACTATTATGTTAAATCCACTATGGACTGGACTTTCACAATATAATGCTAGACCCACTCGACGTCCATTGCATTCGGTCTCTCCTAGAGGGGGGTCACCCACATCAGCGGTCCTCTCCAAGGTTTCTCATAGTCAATGACATCCCACTGAGTTGTGAGTTTTTTGTGTCATTGTCAGGTTCAAACACTGATGACATCTATTAAACAGACATGAAGCAAGGAATCATACAGAGACAGAGTTTTATTTAGCTCAATGAGGAGAGAGCTTTTGGGCTGTACTCTTAGTTACAGAACCAACCTACGCTCTAAGGTAACGCGTGCTCCTCTATTTATTTGGGAGGTCCCTGGTTACATCACTGAGGCCGCCTCTAAAAGGAGTGGTCACACATTATCATGCAAAGCAGCTCCAGTACGCACAATACGTGACGGAATGTGCTGGGGGGCCTGGTGATGTCTCTGCTTCGTCAGCGTGCTGTCGTCTTATCTTCGTTGAGGTCCTTGAAGTCCTTGGCTGTTAGTGGGCTAAGACCAACAAAATATCTGCGGCGAGGCCACCCCTCGTATGCCGTGGCTCATAACAAGTTTTGTCCTTGCACAGATGGAAAAGTACAACTTGAGCACAATAGCTAATAACTAGGGATGTCCGATAATGGCTTTTTGCCGATATGCCGATATTGTCCAACTCTTTAATTACCGATACCGATATCAACCGATACCGATATCAACCGATATATACAGTCGTGGAATTAACACATTATTATGCCTAATTTGGACAACCAGGTATGGTGAAGATAAGGTACTTTTTAAAAAAATGAATCAAATAAAATAAGATAAATAAATTAAAAACATTTTCTTGAATAAAAAAGAAAGTAAAACAATATAAAAACAGTTACATAGAAACTAGTAATTAATGAAAATTTGTAAAATTAACTGTTAAAGGTTAGTATTATTAGTGGAGCAGCAGCACGCACAATCATGTGTGCTTACGGACTGTATCCCTTGCAGACTGTATTGATATATATTGATATATAATGTAGGAAGCAGAATATTGATAACAGAAAGAAATGGGGGGAGGGAGGTTTTTTGGGTTGGTGCACTAATTGTAAGTGTATCTTGTGTTTTTTATGTGGATTTAATTAAAAAAAATATTTTAAAAAAATTAAAAACGATACTGATAATAAAAAAAACGATACCGATAATTTCCGATATTACATTTTAACGCATTCATCTCTACTAATAACTATAGCAACAGCCTTTTAAGCATAAGAGTTGTGTGATAACTTACACATAATCATTCTAACATTTATTGCTGGTTTTACGAGCAGAGGAGCATGTTCGGCAGCGCACACACACGGAGTACTTACAAGCAGACACAGTGTGTAGACAGAAAAGGGAGAATGGACGCCGTAGGAAGATACAATAGCTCACCGGCGTCACAATGTAAACAAACGCCATGGGTGTATCTACACCTGACTTCCACTGTAATGATACCAAGTACAGGAGCGTATCTAGTCGATATCACTCTGACGGGACAGTTTAGTCGCCACTCTTTACACCCAGTTGGTCACTGACTGTGATTCGATGCTGCAGGCCTTGCTGACGGCGCGCCAGGAGAAAGAGATCCAGTTAAAGATGCTCATCACCAGAGGAGAAGCGGTTCAGAGAAACACCTCCGCTAACGGTGTAGCTGTGGTCCAGGAGCAGATACAGGAGCTCAAAGACTCCTGGGATGCTCTGCTCTCTGCCTGCATTCAGTGCAAAAGGTGAGCGATCCACACCTGAGCTTGTGACTGGTCATTCTACTAATCCAGCGGTGTCAAACTGGTTTTCATTGAGGGCCACATGGCAGTGATGGCTTCCATCAAAGGGCCGCTTGAAACAGCAAATATTAGGAATGATGCATTTTATTATTGAAAACATTTTTTTTATGTACACAGTAAAAAAAAAAGGGGCACTCAATCACCAGAATGTGACAGTGAAATATACAGTTTTTACAACATATTACGGTAAAAGGAAAAACAATAACACTTTTTCAATTTTGCCATCTGAGCTGCCAGATTTTTACCATAATTATTTGTTTTCTATTTGCGGTAATACACCTTAAAAACAACAAAAAAAGTGTTTTTCTTTTCAGTTTCTAGTAAAGACAACCATAAATTTTACCGTAAAATCTATTTTAATTTTTTTTAATGTACAATTCGATGCATAATGCCTAATCAGAAGTCAAGCAGATATTTAAGTATTTATTTTTATTTTGACAAAAAATGTGTTCCAATATTGGAGACTATTAAAGTTTAAAGTGTATGCAATTTTGTGCATTTTCTTCCTGTCAAAATGTAAAATAAATATTAGGTTGTTTATTGACGCATGTTATTTTCAGGCGTTTGTGGGCCATATAAAATGATGTGGCGGGCCAAACAGTTTTCTGCATGTAAAAAATAGATTTGCGAGTATAAAAACAATTTTCTGAAGTAAAAAAAACAATTTATAAGTAAAAACAGCAATTTTCTGCCATTAAAAAGATCATTTTCTGCATGTAAAAAGTAGATTTGCAAGTATAAAAGCAATTTTCTGCAAGTAAAACAAAAATTCGTAAGTAAAAAAAAACAATTTTCTGCAATTAAAAAAAGGACAATTTTCTGCATGTATAAATAGATTTTCAAGTATAAAAACAATTTTCTCCAAGTAAAAAAAAAAATTCTGCAAGTAAAAAAAACAATTCGTAAGTAAAAGAAACTATTTTCTGCAAGTAAAAAAACAATTCGCAAGTAAAAAAAAAAACATTTTCTGCAATTAAAAAAAAGGACAATTTTCTGCATGTAAAAATAGATTTTCAAGTATAAAAACAATTTTCTGCAAGTAAAAAAACAATTCGTAAGTAAAAAAAAAACAATTTTCTGCAATTAAAAAAAAGGACAATTTTCTGCATGTAAAAATAGATTTTCAAGTATAAAAACAATTTCCTCCAAGTTAAAAAAAAATTCTGCAAGTAAAAAAAACTATTCGTAAGTAAAAGAAACTATTTTCAGCAAGTAAAAAAACAATTCGTAAGTAAAAAAAAACAATTTTCTGCAATTAAAAAAAAGGACAATTTTCTGCATGTAAAAATCGATTTTCAAGTATAAAAACAATTTTCTCCAAGTAAAAAAAATAATTCTGCAAGTAAAAAAACCAATTCGTAAGTAAAAGAAACTATTTTCTGCAAGTAAAAAAACAATTCGTAAGTAAAAAAAAAACATTTTCTGCAATTAAAAAAAAGGACAATTTTCTGCATGTAAAAATAGATTTTCAAGTATAAAAACTATTTTCTCCAAGTTAAAAAAAAATTCTGCAAGTAAAAAAAACAATTCATAAGTAAAAGAAACTATTTTCAGCAAGTAAAAAAACAATTCGTAAGTAAAAAAAAACAATTTTCTGCATGTAAAAATAGATTTTCAAGTATAAAAACAATTTTGTCCAAGTAAAAAAAATAATTCTGCAAGTAAAAAAAACAATTCGTAAGTAAAAGAAACTATTTTCTGCAAGTAAAAAAACAATTCGCAGGTAAAAAAAAACAATTTTCTGCAATTAAAAAAAAAGGACAATTTTCTGCATGTAAAAATAGATTTTCAAGTATAAAAACAATTTTCTCCAAGTTAAAAAAAAAATCTGCAAGTAAAAAAAACAATTCGTAAGTAAAAGAAACTATTTTCTGCAAGTAAAAAAACAATTCGTAAGTAAAAAAAAAACATTTTCTGCAATTAAAAAAAAGGACAATTTTCTGCATGTAAAAATAGATTTTCAAGTATAAAAACTATTTTCTCCAAGTTAAAAAAAAATTCTGTAAGTAAAAAAAACAATTCATAAGTAAAAGAAATTATTTTCAGCAAGTAAAAAAACAATTCGTAAGTAAAAAAAAAACAATTTTCTGCAATTAAAAAAAGGACAATTTTCTGCATGTAAAAATAGATTTTCAAGTATAAAAACAATTTTCTCCAAGTTAAAAAAAAATTCTGCAAGTAAAAAAAACTATTCGTAGGTAAAAGAAACTATTTTCTGCAAGTAAAAAAACAATTCGTAAGTAAAACAAAAAAAAAAATTTCTGCAATTAAAAAAAGGACAATTTTCTGCATGTAAAAATAGATTTTCAAGTATAAAAACAATTTTCTCCAAATTAAAAAAAAATTCTGCAAGTAAAAAAAACAATTCGTAAGTAAAAAAAACTATTTTCTGCAAGTAAAAAAAAAATTCCTAAGTAAAAAAAAACAATTTTCTGCAATTAAAAAAAAGGACAATTTTCTGCATGTAAAAATAGATTTTCAAGTATAAAAACAATTTTCTCCAAGTTAAAAAAAAATCATGCAAGTAAAAAAAACAATTCGTAAGTAAAAGAAACTATTTTCTGCAATTAAAAAAAAGGACAATTTTCTGCATGTAAAAATAGATTTTCAAGTATAAAAACAATTTTCTCCAAGTTAAAAAAAAATCATGCAAGTAAAAAAAACAATTCGTAAGTAAAAGAAACTATTTTCTGCAAGTAAAAAAAACAATTGTCTGCCGTTTGAAACCTGTGTTGTACTCCAACAGCCAACTGGAAGGTTCTCTGTCCCAGTGGACCAGTTACCAGGAGGACGTGCGTCAGTTTGTGAGCTGGCTGGAGCACGTGGAAGAGAACCTGGACCCGACTGATCAGCAGTGCCCTGAGATGCGAGACAAAACTGCCAATCTCAGCAGAGCCAAGGTGACACAGTCCTCTGCACAACACATCACTTCTGGGATCAACGCCAGCACTGCCATTCCTTACTCTACGTACTCTGTTTAGTACAAAAAAAAGAGATAATTTTCTGCATGTAAAACATAGATTTGTAAGTATAAAAACAATTTTCTGCAAGTAAAAAAAGAATTTCTAAGTTAAAAAAAAAAAATTGTGCATGTAAAAAATTGATTTGAAAGTATAAAAACAATTTTCTGAAGTAAAAAAATATATAAGTAAAAACAGCAATTTTCTGCAATTAAAAAGAGATAATTTTCTGCATGTAAAACATAGATTTGTAAGTATAAAAACAATTTCTAAGTTAAAAAAAAAATTCTGCATGTAAAAAATTGATTTGAAAATATAAAAACAATTTTCTGAAGTAAAAAAATATATAAGTAAAACCAGCAATTTTCTGCAATTAAAAAAAGATCATTTTCTGCATGTAAAAAATAGATTTGCAAGTATAAAAGCAATTTTCTGCAAGTAAAAAAACTATTTGTAAGTAAAAAAAAACAATTTTCTGCAATTAAAAAAAAACAAAAAACATTTTTTGCATGTAAGAAATAGATTTTCAAATATAAAAACAATTTTCTCCAAGTAAAAAAAAAAATCGTAAGTAAAAAAAAAAAATTATGCAAGTAAAAAAAACAATTCATAAGTAAAATAAACTATTTTATGCAAGTAAAAAAAAAAATCGTAAGTAAAAAAAACAATTCGTAAGTAAAAAAAAATATTTTTTTTCTGCAAGTGAAAAAGGATTTGCAAGAATAAAAACACATTTCTCCAACTTTTAAAACAATTCACAAATATAAAACCGTCGCATCGCACAGAAGGAAATCACCCCCAAAAAACTGTACACTGCGGGAAATAGGAGTCAACTCAAAATCTACTTGATAAGTCTTCAATCCATCCATCAATTTTTCTACCGCTTGTCTCTCTTGAAGGGTGGAGTTAGAGCCAATTCAGCTGCAGTTGGGCGGAAGACAGTCCCTTTGGTGCCCTCACAAATGATCAGAAATCACAAAAATCCTTAACTTTACCAACCATATTGCCAATTAGGGTTTTACGGTATACCGGTACTAGTATAGTATCACGGTACTAATGAATCAAAAACGGTACTATACTCTGTTTCGTGACATTGCTGGTTTTGCGAGCAGAGGAGCATGTCACGGAGAACTTACAAGCAGACACAGTGTGGAGACAGAAAAGGGAGAATGGACGCATTTTGGCTTAAAAAGTAAAGATAAAGGTGAAGTTATAACATGCTTCACTACACACCGTAGGAGGATACAATAGCTCACCGACGTCACAATGTAAACAAACGCCATGGGTGGATCTACACCTGACATCCACTGTAATGATACCAAGTACAAGAGCGTATCTAGTCGATGCTACCATGATTACATCAATATTTTTTATCATCACAAAATCTTTTTTCTTTTTAAATTCATAATTATGTTTATAAACTCAGGCAATACGTCCCTGGACACATGAGGACTTAAATTATGACCAATGTACGATCCTGTAACTACTTGGTATCGGATCGATACCCAAATGTGTGGTATCATCCAAAACTAATGTAAAGTATCAAAGAAGAGAAGAATAAGTGATTATTACATTTTAACAGAAGTGTAGATAGAACATGTTGAAACAGAAAATAAGCAGATATTAACAGTAAATGAACCAGTGGATTAATTATCAATTTTTACAGTTTGTCCCTCATAATTTTGACTAAATAGGTGTATAAATGACACAATATGTTACTGCATACGTCAGCAGACTAATTAGGAGTCTTTGTTTGTTTACTTACTACTAAAAGACAAGTTGTCTAGTATGTTCACTATTTTATTTAAGGACTAAATTGCAATAATAAACATATGTTTCATGTACACTAACCTTTTTTGTTAAAATAAAGCCAATAATGACATTTTTTGTGGTCCCCTTTTTTTAGAAAATTATCGAAAAGTATCAAAATACATTTTGGTACCGGTACCAGTACCAAAATGGTATGCTATTGCCAGTATAACAATATACCAAACCTAGAAAATGGAGGACCAAGCCTCCCCAAAAATGCTGCGCCCTGCTTTTTGCCTGCAGGCGCGACACAAAATGAATAAATGAAGCATTCGCACATGGAGGAACATTTGGCTCAACCCAAAAGTTTTCAAATTGAAAAGTTTGCAAATAGAGGGGTTGGTAAATCGAGGTTCCACTGCATAAGAGTTTTCTTTTTCGCTTCATCTGAGTTGTCTACTTTTGACCTCCCAGCTGCTGTACGAGGAAGTGCTCAGCCACGACGCCCTGTTGGCCACGATCATGGCGAAGAGCACGAGTATAGCTGAGAACTACGTCACTCAAATGGAGCTGCAGGACCTGCAAGAACGCTACAGCGCCATCAAAGACAGCGCCGCGGTAATGAACCTGTCCCGAAATCCACGTGGAAATGAAAAGTAACATTGCCTTTCCGACCTCAGGGGGCTGTAGGCAAAGCGGAGGAGGTGGCGAAAAGCCACCAGGAGTACCAGAAGGGCCTCCGTGCGTTTGAAGAGTGGCTGGAGCAGGAGCAGGAGAAGCTGGGCTGCTACATGCAGCTGGAGGGGGATGTTGACATGCTGGAGGAGACACTCCAGAAGCTGCAGGTTGGAAAGGCATGATGCAATGTGCCACCAATGCTGTTTCACATGATGAATTTAAGCCTTCAACTATAGAAAAAACTAGTGAGCATCCTGGATGATGCCAGTCACCCTCTGCATAGCGTTATCAGTAGCCAGAGGAGCCTGTTCAGTGCTAGACTGCATCATCCCAAGTGCAGGACTAATAGACTCAAAAACTCCTTTGTCCCACACGCCATTAGACTGTACAACTACTCTCTGGGGGGGAGGGGGGTACTAGGATGACAGGGGATGCAAAACAATAACAGTGCAATACTTTTTCATAACATGGTCACTACTGACTAGTTTCTCTTGTATATATATATATACTGTATAGTAATATTTTTCTATTTTGTTTCCATTTATAACCCCATTATGTACTTTTTACTTTTTAAATGTGATCTCAATTTTGTACTCTGCTGATGCACTGCAAAAAGTCAGTGTTCAAAAACAAGAAAAAAAAAATACAAAAATGTGGGGTATTTTATTTGAATTCAACAAAATTATCTGCCAATAGAACAAGAACATTTGGCTTGTCAAGACTTTCCAAAACAAGAAAAAAAAAAAAATTAGTGGTATTTTATTTGAATTAAGTAAAATTATCTGCCAATAGAACAAGAAAATTTGGCTTGTCAAGACTTTCCGAAACAAGAAAAAAATATACAAAAATGACGGGTATTTTATTTGAACTAAGTAAAATTATCTGCCAATAGAACAAGAAAATTCGGCTTGTCAAGACTTTCCGAAACAACAAAAAAAATTAAAAAATTAGGGGTATTTTATTTGAACTAAGCAAAATTATCTGCCAATAGAACAAGAAAATTCAGCTTGTCAAGACTTTCCGAAACAAGAAAAAAATATACAAAAATTAGGGGTATTTTATTTGAACTAAGCAAAATTATCTGCCAACAGAACAAGAAAATTCGGCTTGTCAAGACTTTCAGAAACAAGAAAAAAATATACAAAAATTAGGGGTATTTTATTTTAACTTAGCAAAATTATCTGCCAATAGAACAAGAAAATTCGGCTTGTCAAGACTTTCCAAAACAAGAAAGAAAAAAAAAAATTAGGGGTATTTTATTTGAACTAAGCAAAATTATCTGCCAATAGAACAAGAAAATTCGGCTTGTCAAGACTTTCCGAAACAAGAAAAAAATATACAAAAATTAGGGGTATTTTATTTGAACTAAGCAAAATTATCTGCCAATAGAACAAGAAAATTTGGCTTTTCAAGACTTTCCGAAACAAGAAAAAAACTAATAAAAATTAGGGGTATTTTATTTGAACTAAGCAAAATTATCTGCCAATAGAACAAGAAAATTCGGCTTGTCAAGACTTTCCGAAACAAGAAAAAAACTAATAAAAATTAGGGGTATTTTATTTGAACTAAGCAAAGTTATCTGCCAATAGAACAAGAAAATTCGGCTGGTCAAGACTTTCCAAAACAAGAAAAAAATATACAAAAATTAGGGGTATTTTATTTTAACTTTGCAATATTATCTGCCAATAGAACAAGACAATTCGGCTTGTCAAGACTTTCCAAAACAAGAAAAAAAAAAAAATAATTAGGGGTATTTTATTTGAACTAAGCAAAATGATCTGCCAATAGAACAAGAAAATTCGGCTTGTCAAGACTTTCCAAAACAAGAAAAAAAAAATAATAATTAGGGGTATTTTATTTGAACTAAGCAAAATGATCTGCCAATAGAACAAGAAAATTCGGCTTGTCAAGACTTTCCAAAACAAGAAAAAAAGAAAAAAAAATTAGGGGTATTTTATTTGAATTAAGTAAAATTATCTGCCAATAGAACAAGAAAATTCGGCTTGTCAAGACTTTCCGAAACAAGAAAAAAAGAAAAAAAAATTAGGGGTATTTTATTTGAACTAAGCAAAATTATCTGCCAATAGAACAAGAACATTCGGCTTGTCAAGACTTTCCAAAACAAGAAAAAAATATACAAAAATTAGGGGTATTTTATTTGAACTAAGCAAAATTATCTGCCAAGAGAACAAGAAAATTCGGCTTGTCAAGACTTTCCAAAACAAGAAGAAGAAAAAAAAAAATTAGGGGTATTTTATTTTAACTTTGCAAAATTATCTGCCAATAGAACAAGAACATTCGGCTTGTCAAGACTTTCCAAAACAAGAAAAAAATATACAAAAATTAGGGGTATTTTATTTGAACTAAGCAAAATTATCTGCCAATAGAACAAGAAAATTCGGCTTGTCAAGACTTTCCAAAACAATAAAAAAAATAATAAAAAATTAGGGGTATTTTATTTGAATTAAGTAAAATTATCTGCCAATAGAACAAGAAAATTCGGCTGGTCAAGACTTTCCGAAACAACAAAAAAAATAAAAAAATTAGGGGTATTTTATTTGAACTAAGCAAAATTATCTGCCAATAGAACAAGAACATTCGGCTTGTCAAGACTTTCCAAAACAATAAAAAAATAATAAAAAATTAGGGGTATTTTATTTGAATTAAGTAAAATTATCTGCCAATAGAACAAGAAAATTCGGCTGGTCAAGACTTTCCGAAACAACAAAAAAAATAAAAAAATTAGGGGTATTTTATTTGAACTAAGCAAAATTATCTGCCAATAGAACAAGAACATTCGGCTTGTCAAGACTTTCCAAAACAAGAAAAAAAAATACAAAAATTAGGGGTATTTTGTTTGAACTAAGCAAAATTATCTGCCAATAGAACAAGAAAATTCAGCTTGTCAAGACTTTCCAAAACAAGAAAAAAAGAAAAAAAAAATAGGGGTATTTTATTTGAATTAAGTAAAATTATCTGCCAATAGAACAAGAAAATTTGGCTTGTCAAGAATTTCCAAAACAAGAAAAAAATAAAATAAAATTTGGGGTATTTTTTTTTAACTAAGCAAAATTATCTGCCAATAGAACAAGAAAATTCGGCTTGTCAAGACTTTCCAAAACAAGAAAAAAAGAAAAAAAAATTAGGGGTATTTTATTTGAATTAAGTAAAATTATCTGCCAATAGAACAAGAAAATTTGGCTTGTCAGGACTTTCCAAAACAAGAAAAAAATAAAATAAAATTTGGGGTATTTTATTTGAACTAAGCAAAATGATCTGCCAATAGAACAAGAAAATTCAGCTTGTCAAGACTTTCCAAAACAAGAAAAAATAAAATAAAAATTAGGGGTATTTTATTTGAACTAAGCAAAATTATGTGCCAATAGAACAAGAACATTCGGCTTGTCAAGACTTTCCAAAACAAGAAAAAAATATACAAAAATTAGGGGTATTTTATTTGAACTAAGCAAAATTATCTGCCAATAGAACAAGAAAATTCGGCTGGTCAAGACTTTCCAAAACAAGAAAAAAATATACAAAAATTAGGGGTATTTTATTTTAACTTTGCAAAATTATCTGCCAATAGAACAAGAAAATTCGGCTTGTCAAGACTTTCCAAAACAAGAAAAAAACTAATAAAAATTAGGGGTATTTTATTTGAACTAAGCAAAATTATCTGCCAATGGAACAAGAAAATTTGACTTCTCAAGACTTTCCAAAACAAGAAAAAAATAAAATAAAATTTGGGGTATTTTATTTGAACTAAGCAAAATTATCTGCCAATAGAACAAGAAAATTCGGCTTGTCAAGACTTTCCAAAACAAGAAAAAAATATACAAAAATTAGGGGTATTTTATTTGAACTAAGCAAAATTATCTGCCAATAGAACAAGAAAATTCGGCTGGTCAAGACTTTCCGAAACAACAACAAAAATTTAAAAATTTGGGGTATTTTATTTGAACTAAGCAAAATTATCTGCCAATAGAACAAGAAAATTCGGCTTGTCAAGACTTTCCAAAACAAGAAAAAAAAAAAAAAAAATTAGGGGTATTTTATTTGAACTAAGCAAAATTATCTGCCAATAGAACAAGAAAATTTGGCTGGTCAAGACTTTCCAAAACAAGAAAAAAATATAAAAAAATTAGGGGTATTTTATTTGAACTAAGCAAAATTATCTGCCAACAGAACAAGAAAATTCGGCTTGTCAAGACTTTCAGAAACAAGAAAAAAATATACAAAAATTAGGGGTATTTTATTTGAACTAAGCAAAATTATCTGCCAATAGAACAAGAAAATCCGGCTTGTCAAGACTTTCCAAAACAAGAAAAAAAAATACAAATTAGGGGTATTTTATTTGAACTAAGCAAAATGATCTGCCAACAGAATAAGAAAATTCGGCTTGTCAAGACTTTCCAAAATAAGAAAAAAATAATAATAAATTAGGGGTATTTTATTTGAACTAAGCAAAATTATCTGCCAATAGAACAAGAAAATTCGGTTTGTCAAGACTTTCCAAAACAAGAAAAAAAAAAAAAAATTAGGGGTATTTTATTTGAATTAAGCAAAATTATCTGCCAATAGAACAAGAAAATTCGGTTTGTCAAGACTTTCCAAAACAAGAAAAAAAAAAAAAAATTAGGGGTATTTTATTTGAATTAAGCAAAATTATCTGCCAATAGAACAAGAAAATTCGGCTTGTCAAGACTTTCCGAAACAAGTAAAATTAGCTAACCTCAATGAACCCAAAAATACCTTCAAATAAGTATATTCTCACTAATAACAAGTGCACTTTTCTTGGTAGAAAAAAAAAGAGACCTTTCTGCTCAATATGTTGAAAAACATTCTTCAATGAAGTAAATGCCATTATCTTGACAATAAAGTACTATCTATCTAGGAGCTCCAGCTGCACTGCACGGAGGGCCAGGCTCTGCTCAACACGGTGCTGGTCACCCGGGAGCTGGTCACTCCCTGGGGGCCGCCTCAAATGGAAGACCGAGCGCTGGAGACCCTGCAGCAGGACTGGAGGACGTACCAGGCCCGGCTGGCTGACACCAGGGCACAGCTCAACAGCGCCCTGGCCAAACTCCGGCAGATGGAGCAGAAGTTCCAGCGTCTGGACAGCTGGCTGAAAAGTATGGAGACCAAAGCGCAACTGCGAAGCCACCGCCGCTCCGACCGCGCCACCAAAGACGCTCAGCTCCATTTAATAAAGGTCAGTCGTCACAGTATCTCATCTGTCAATCATCACTGGGGATCCTTTCTTCTGTGTAGATGTGGCAAGAGGAAGTGCTGGTTTATCAAGACGAGATGGAGGGCCTCGGCATTCTGGCTCAGCAGGTTCTAGATGAGACCCACATTAGCAGCCGCATCAGCAGCAGAGCCACCCAGATCACAGCCCGCTACCACGCCCTGCTACTCCACTTGCTGGTAACATTGAATGTGTCACTCAGCCACACTGCACTAACAAATATAAGTAAGATGAAATATCTCAAATAAGGGTGATATTTGCTTATTTTCTGTCTGATAACATCATTCTTCTCACTAAGCAGATTTTATGTTAGAGTGTTTTACTTGTTTTAAGTGGTCCTAAATGATGTCAGTAAGATATTACAGCTTGTTGCTGAGATTTGATGAGCTATATTGAGTAAAACATGCTTGAAACTAGAATATCAACTGTTGTGTCATCAACACTCACAAGTAGAAAACTACTTTTTTAAAGTCATCATTAGGGATGTCCGATAATGGCTTTTTGCCGATATCCGATATTCCGATATTGTCCAACTCTTTAATTACCGATATCAACCGATACCGATATCAACCGATATATGCATTAGTGGAATTAACACATTATTATGCCTAATTTGGACAACCAGGTATGGTGAAGATAAGGTACTTTTTAAAAAAATTAGTAAAATAAGATAAATAAATTAAAAACATTTTCTTGAATAAAAAAAGAAAGTACAACAATATAAAAACAGTTACATAGAAACTAGTAATGAATGAAAATGAGTCAAATGAAGTGTTAAAGGTTAGTACTATTAGTGGAGCAGCAGCACGCACAATCATGTGTGCTTACGGACTGTATCCCTTGCAGACTGTATTGATATATATTGATATATAATGTAGGAAGCAGAATATTAATAACAGAAAGAAACAACCCTTTTGTGTGAATGAGTGTAAATGGGGGAGGGAGGTTTTTTGGGTTGGTGCACTAATTGGAAGTGTATCTTGTGTTTTTTATGTGGATTTAATTTTTTTTAAAAAAATAAAAAATAAAAAATAAAAAAACCCTGATACCGATAATAAAAAAACCGATACCGATAATTTCCGATATTACATTTTAACGCATATATCGGCCGATAATATCGGACATCTCTAGTAATCATTTATTATTTCAAGCATGAAATAGAAAAAATCACGACTTTGCTGTACTGTGCCAACTGTACTACTATATGAGTGTGTATTTTCTATTGTTTCATTGAAAATAAAACATCTGTTTTAATTATGAGACACAATTGTGTCAAAGTCATGATTTTTTTTTTCTTGCTTGAAATAAGAAATTATTACTTTAAAAAAGTAGTTTTATACTACGATAATGGCTTTTTTGCCGATATTCCGATATTGTCCAACTCTTAATTACCGATACCGATATCAACCGATACCGATATATACAGACGTGGAATTCACACATTATTATGCCTAATTTGGACAACCTTTTAAAATAAAATAAGATAAATAAATTAAAAACATTTTCTTGAATAAAAAAGAAAGTACAACAATATAAAAACAGTTACATAGAAACTAGTAATGAATGAAAATGAGTAAAATTAACTGTTAAAGGTTAGTACCATTAGTGGAGCAGCAGCACGCACAATCATGTGTGCTTACGGACTGTATCCCTTGCAGACTGTATTGATATATATTGATATATAATGTAGGAAGCAGAATATTAATAACAGAAAGAAACAACCCTTTTGTGTGAATGAGTGTAAATGGGGGAGGGAGGTTTTTTGGGTTGGTGCACTAATTGTAAGTGTATCTTGTGTTTTTTATGTGGATTTAATAAAAAAAAAAAAAAAAAAAAAATCATTTTTTTAAAATGATACCGATAATTTTCGATATTACATTTTAAAGCATTTATCGGCCGATAATATTGTGAGTGTTGATGACACAGCTTTGCAACAGTTGATATTCTAGTTTCAAGCATGTTTTACTCAATATAGCTCATCAAATCTCAGCAACAAGCTGTAATATCTTACTGACATCATTTAGGACCACTTAAAACAAGTAAAACACTCTAACATAAAATCTGCTTAGTGAGAAGAATGATCTTATCAGACAGAAAATAAGCAAATATCACCCTTATTTGAGATATTTCATCTTACTTAGTTTTTGCAGTGTCAAGATAATGGCACTAGCATTTATTTGATTTAAGAATATTTTTCAACATATTGAGAAAAAAGGTCTCATATTTGTTTTTTCTATCAAGAAAAGTGCACTTGTTATTAGTGAGAATATACTTATTTTAAGGTATTTGTGGGTTCATTGAGGTTAGCTAATTAGGGTCCGCCTGTAACCAGTACAAAGGACTCCCACAGGGAGTCCTTTGTACTGGTTACAAAGGAACCTATTGAAATTGTAATGTTTATTACTTAACATGCTGCAAAACTCACCAAATTTTTTACACACATACAAAAAGTGTTCGAGAACACTTTAGTCAAAAACCAAACCCCAAAATTCTAAATTGCGCAATAGCGCCCCCTAGGAAAAAACAAAAACAAACTGCCTGTAACTCCCACTAGGAAGGTCGTAGAGACATGAAACAAAAACCTCTATGTAGGTCTCGCTTAGACCTACAACTCATAATGACACATCCTAGGGCAAAAACCAACAGGAAGTTGGCAATTTCACATTTTTGACAAAAATGTACTAAAAACACTCCTTTTTACGTCTTTGACCTCTAATTTGACCCCCTTAAAATACTTAAAAACTCACCAAACTTCTCACACACATCGGGACTGGTGGAAATTGCGATCTAAAAAAAACCCGAACCCCAGAACTCAAAATTGTGCTCTACATAATTTTTGAAAAAAACAGAGAAAAAACTGCTCCTCGGAGAAAAACTCAGACAAAACTGCTTGTAACTTCCGGTAGGAACGTCTTAGAGACATGAAACAAATACCTCTATGTAGGTCTCGTTATTATTCTTTCTTTCTTCTTCCGCAGCTTTGCGCACTACTTTGCCCCCCTTAACATGCTTCAAAACTCACCAAATTTGACACACACATAGAAAAACTGTGCCAGCACACTTTAGTAAAAAAACCAAACCCCAAAAATCAAAATTGCGCTCTAGTGCCCCCTAGGAAAAAACTAAAACAAACAGCCTGTAACTCCCACTAGGAAGGTCGCACAGACATGAAACAAAAACCTGTATGTAGGTCTCACTTAGACCTACAGTTCATAATTTCACATCCTCGGGCAAAAACCAACAGGAAGTTGGCAATTTTCCATTTTAGACAAAAATGTACTAAAAACACTGCTTTTTACGTCTTTGACCTCTAATTTGACCCCCTTAAAATACTTCAAAACTCACCAAAATTCTCACACACATCGGGACTGGTGGAAATTGCGATCTAAAAAAAAAAACAGAACCCCAAAACTCACAATTGTGCTCTACATAATTTTTGAAAAAAACAGAAAAAAACTGCTCCTCAGAGGAAAACTCAGACAAAACTGCTTGTAACTTCCGGTAGGAACGCCTTTGAGACATGAAACAAATACCTCTATGTAGGTCTCGCCTAGACCTACAATTCATAATTTCACATCCTCGGGCGAAAACCAACAGGAAGTTGGCAATTTCCCATTTTAGACAAAAAAGTACTAAAAACACTGCTTTTTACGTCTTTGACCTCTAATTTGACCCCCTTAAAATACTTCAAAACTCACCGAACTTCTCACACACATCGGGACTGGTGGAAATTGCGATCTAAAAAAAAACCGAACCCCAAAACTCAAAATTGTGCTCTATATAATTTTTGAAAAAAAAACAGAAAAAACTGCTCCTCAGAGGAAAACTCAGACAAAACTGCTTGTAACTTCCGGTAGGAACGCCTTAGAGACATGAAACAAACTGCCTGTAACTCCCACTAGGCAGGTCGTAGAGACATGAAACAAATACCTCTATGTAGGTCTCGCCTAGACCTACAATTCATAATTTCACATCCTCGGGCGAAAACCAACAGGAAGTTGGCAATTTCCCATTTTAGACAAAAAAGTACTAAAAACACTGCTTTTTACGTCTTTGACCTCTAATTTGACCCCCTTAAAATACTTCAAAACTCACCAAACTTCTCACACACATTGGGACTGGTGGAAATTGCGATCTAAAAAAAAACCGAAACTCAAAATTGTGCTCTATATAATTTTTGAAAAAAAAACAGAGAAAAAACTGCTCCTCAGAGGAAAACTCAGACAAAACTGCTTGTAACTTCCGGTAGGAACGCCTTAGAGACATGAAACAAACTGCCTGTAACTCCCACTAGGCAGGTCGTAGAGACATGAAACAAATACCTCTATGTAGGTCTCGCCTAGACCTACATTTCATAGATTGACATCCTTCAGCAAAAATCAACAGGAAGTTTGCTATTCCTCCTTCAAAACAACATTTTTGTTACAACCGGTCACCAAACATCAAACGTTATCTCCTCTGAGCGCGTTTGTCGTTTCGGCTTCAAACTGCTACAGGAGAGAGATTGAACCCTTCTGATTAAAAGTTGACGACGGCGTTTTGATACGTGCTACGGTTTAGATTTTACGAGCCTTCAAAGACCCGCAGCACTGATGCTGCACCAGTGCCAAAAATGACAACGGAAAATGCAATTTCTTCTTCTTTGTCCTCAAAATTCTACACACAATACCCTATAATGACAATGTGAACTCAGACACAACTTCCTCTAACTCCCACTACGAATATCGTAGAGACACCAAACAAAAACCTCTATGTAGGTCTCACTCAGGACTACCACTGGACAAAAGTATTGGGACACCTAGGACTAGCACCTGCCAAAATGCGGACCCGACCAATGCTGCTTGCAGCTTTAATTTTTCCTTGTTTTTGAACACTGACTTTTTGCAGTGCATGACTATCAATCTTCTTATGCTTGCAGGAGACCATCAAACAGTTGCAGGAGGAGGTGTCCTGCATTGAGGAGACCCAGAGTGTCTTCAGCACCTTCTCTGACTGGCTCAGCAGCGCTCAGAACTGCCTCCGCTCCGTGGCTACAAGCAACGACACCGTGGACCGCTTTGCCATGGAACGAAAGATGAAGAAGATCGAGGTACCGGTGGTAGATTCTCCTCACTTTTGATTGCTCGGGTTTCTTGGGGAGTCGAGACAAAAGAGGAGAGTTTTGTGCGCAGACTCTGCAGGCGGACATGGAGTCGGGTCGCGCCAACCTGAAAATGGTGAGAGAGAAGAGCGAGCGAGCCCTGGTCTTCCTGGAGGAAGCTGAAGCGCAGCAGCTGAAGGAGGAGGTGGACGGCCAGGTGGCCCAGCTGGAGGACCTGGTCACAGCCCTCCGCTTGGAGCAGGGCTCTCTGGAGAAGTGCATCTCGCTCTCCAAAGACTTTGTGGATAAGTACAAGGCTCAAGCCCAGTGGGTGCTGGAAACCAAGAGCCTGTTGGCGTCCAGCGTCCAGCCCAAAGCGGAACTTTACCAGAAGAAAGCCCAGCTGGCAAAGTACAAGGTGACTGACGTCGTGTCTGCTCCATTTTATTGTTTTTTTTATTAATGAGTCCAACATAATAATAGACAATAATACCATAATAAATACTAGAGATGTCCGATAATATCGGAAATTATCGGTATGTTTTTTTTTTCTTTTTTTTCTTTAATTAAATCCACATAAAAAACACAAGATACACTTACAATTAGTGCACCAACCAAAAAACCTCCCTCCCCCATTTTTTTATTTACACAAAAGTAGGGATGTCCGATAATGGCTTTTTGTGGATATCCGATATTCCGATATTGTCCAACTCTTTAATTACCGATACCGATATCAACCGATATATGCAGTCGTGGAATTAACACATTATTATGCCTAATTTGGACAACCAGGTATGGTGAAGATAAGGTACTTTTTTTTTTTTAAATTAATAAAATAAAATAAGATAAATAAATTAAAAACATTTTCTTGAATAAAAAAGAAAGTAAAACAATATAAAATCAGTTACATAGAAACTAGTAATGAATGAAAATTAGTAAAATTAACTGTTAAAGGTTAGTACTATTAGTGGAGCAGCAGCACGCACAATCATGTGTGCTTACGGACTGTATCCCTTGCAGACTGTATTGATATATATTGATATATAATGTAGGAAGCAGAATATTGATAACAGAAAGAAACAACCCTTTTGTGTGAATGAGGGAGGTTTTTTGGGTTGGTGCACTAATTGGAAGTGTATCTTGTGTTTTTTATGTTGATTTCATAAAAAAACCCAAAAAAAACCAAAACGATACCGATAATAAAAAAAAACGATACCGATAATTTCCGATATTACATTTTAAAGCATTTATCGGCCGATATTATCGGCTGAAATCATCATTAAAATGTAATATCGGAAATTATCGGTATCGTTTTTTTTTATCATCGGTATCGTTTTTTTTTTTTTTTTTTTTTTTTTTAATGAAATCAACATAAAAAACACAAGATACACTTCCAATTAGTGCACCAACCCAAAAAACCTCCCTCATTCACACAAAATGGTTGTTTCCTTCTGTTATTAATATTGTGCTTCCTACATTATATATCAATATATATCAATACAGTCTGCAAGGGATACAGTCCGTAAGCACACATGATTGTGCGTGCATCTCTACTTTTTATTGGTAAGATCAAAGACAGCTTTTGTCTGCTCACCTGGAACTCATTGAAACACAAAGTTTTGTGATAACTTAGATACAATTATTCTGACACGTAACGTTTTCAGCATTCAATCAGACATTATTATGAGGTTTTCTATTAGTGGTCCTAAACATTTTGTTCTCTAAATCTGGCCCCCCGAGTCAAAATAATTGCCCAGGCCTGCCTTCAAGACAGCGGGCCAGTGACAGAACTTTGTGTGTGCCATTTGCAGACCATCCAGCAGGTGGTGCAGTCGCACCAGTCAGCTGTGAAGTCCGTGCTGGAGAAAGGTGAAGCCCTGCTGGACACGGTCCACGACCCCATCATCCGTGACAACATGAACACGCTGCAGGCTGACTTCCTGGAGCTCTGCTTGCTGGCTAAGGTAGGCCTCACTTTGGTAAAGCCGGGGAAAGAAGTCTTACGTCCGTGCTGAACCGTCCTGGTGTTTCAGACGCAGGTCCAGAACCTGCTGGAGTGGGTGAAGGAGCATGAGGACTACAACAGTGAACTGCAGGAGGCGGAGAAATGGCTCCTGCACATGTCCAGTCGGCTCGTCACCTCCAGATCCATGCAGACCAGCAGCATGGAGATGGCCACCCAGCAGCTTGCACGCCACAAGGTGATACCATCTCACTCTTTTCTTCAGTAATTGGGGTTATGATTCAACAGGCGACCCATGGGAATGACATCCAAAAATGTGTCAGCTGCTGTATAACAACTTGTAATAGTCTTGGCCTCATGCAGTCCTGGTCAAAAGTGTACACACTAGGGATGTCCGATAATGGCTTTTTGCCGATATCCGATATTGTCCAACTCTTTAATTACAGATACCGATATCAACCAATACCGATACCAACCGATATATGCAGTCGTGGAATTAACACATTATTATTAGGGATGTCCGATAATATCAAATGCGTTAAAATGTAATATCGGAAATGATCGGTATCGTTTTTTTAAATTATCTGTATCGTTTTTTTATTTTTATTTTTTTTAAATTTTTTATTAAATCAACACAAAAAACACAAGATACACTTACAATTAGTGCACCAACCCAAAAAACCTCCCTCCCCCGATATTCGATATTCCGATATTCCGATATTGTCCAACTCTTTAATTACCGATACCGATATCAACCGATACTGATATCAACCGATATATACAGTCGTGGAATTAACACATTATTATGCCTAATTTGGACAACCAGGTATGGTGAAGATAAGGTACTTTTTAAAAAAATGAATAAAATAAAATAAGATAAATAAATTAAAAACATTTTCTTGAATAAAAAAGAAAGTAAAACAATATAAAAACAGTTACATAGAAACTAGTAATGAATGAAAATGAGTAAAATTAACTGTTAAAGGTTAGTATTATTAGTGGAGCAGCAGCACGCACAATCGTGTGTGCTTACGGACTGTATTCCTTGCAGACTGTATTGATATATATTGATATATAATGTAGGAAGCAGAATATTAATAACAGAAAGAAACAACCCTTTTGTGTGAATGAGTGTGAATGAGTGTAAATGGGGGAGGGATGTTTTTTGGGTTGGTGCACTAATTATAAGTGTATCTTGTGTTTTTTAAGTGGATTTAATAAAAAAAAACGGAAAAAAAACCAAAAAACGATACTGATAATAAAAAACCGATACCGATAATTCCCGATATTACATTTTAACGCATTTATCGACATCTCTAACTACAACCATATTATTTACCAGCAACATAAAGTGAAACAGAGGCAGAGGTGTCCTGCCACAGTCAGTAACAAATAAACAGAAAACAATAGTGGTGGTAGATAGACACAAAGCTGAACAAAGAGCTCCAAAAATCTTGATCCTACACTTCTCTTTTGTAAAGTAAATCTGAACAGCCGATATGGGCATCTACATCAACTATATGATTTGCCTGAGAAGCTTGACAGGACACCAAAATAAAAAAATAAATTTTTTTTTTTTTTTTTGTAGCGGTCTTAATTCTTTCGTGGCGGGCCGCAACAAATAAATGAATGTGTGGGAAACACTGGTATGTAAACAGCTCTCGTTTTTGGTCACATTGAAAACAAAAGAAGAAGATGCCTCGAGCTTGGGTTAGTCCCCGGATTCAGCTTGGGCAGGTCTTTGATGACAATAGATAACCCCTCCCGTCTCATCCCATCGTACACAATGGAATTTTCCAAGCCTTTGCTTGGTGCAACAAAGACAGTCTCAGAACGGAAAGTTTTTTGATAATTGAAATACAATTTTTCTGACACTTTTTATCTTTGTCCATGTGATGTCACCAAAAGTGCCTTATTGCAGGTAAACTTGCCAAGGGACATGTAAGCAAATATTAACATTATTATTATCGGCCGATATATGCGTTAAAATGTAATATCGGAAATTATCAGTATCGTTTTTTTTTATTATCAGTATCGTTTTTTTGTTTGTTTTTTTTTTTAATTGTTTTTTTTTTTTTTTTAATTAAATCCACATAAAAAACACAAGATACACTTACAATTAGTGCACCAACCCAAAAAACCTCCTTCCCCCATTTACACTCATTCACACAAAAGGGTTGTTTCTTTCTGTTATTAATATTCTGCTTCCTACATTATATATCAATATATATCAATACAGTCTGCAAGGGATACAGTCCGTAAGCACACATGATTGTGCGTGCTGCTGCTCCACTAATAGTACTAACCTTTAACACTTAATTTTACTCATTTTCATTCATTACTAGTTTCTATGTAACTGTTTTTATATTGTTGTACTTTCTTTTTTATTCAAGAAAATGTTTTTAATTTAGTTATCTTATTTTATTATTTTTTAAAAAAAAGTACCTTATCTTCACCATACCTGGTTGTCCAAATTAGGCATAATAATGTGTTAATTCCACGACTGCATATATCGGTTGATATCGGTATCGGTTGATATCGGTATCGGTAATTAAAGAGTTGAACAATATCGGAATATCGGCAAAAATCCATTATCGGACATCCCTAATTAACATTGCTGTATGTATACTTTTGACCAAGCACATTTTCAGTAGAGCCATAATAAATTCATAAAAGAAGCAAACTTCATGAATGTTTATTGTGACCAACAAGTATGTGCTCCAATCACTACATCACAAAAAAATAAGAGTTTAGGAAAGTATTGTAAAGTCAAGACAGCCATGACATGATGTTCTTTACAAGTGTACGTACACTTATGACCACCACTGTATATACTGTATTCATCTCTTTGATTGTTTTTAGGCCATAATGGAGGAGATTGCCGGTTTTGAAGAACGTCTCACAAGCTTGAAGCAGAAAGGAGAAGATCTGGTTGCCAGCTGCACCGACCAAGTCCAGGCTAAGATCAGCCAACAGGTGCAGGTTCACCAGCAGGGAACTAGAGACAGCTACTCGGCCATATGCAGCACCGCCCAGCGGGTGAGTTAAAAGATGTCCACGATTGGAGCAACCAAAGATTTCAATACACGCGGTCGACAGGTGCACCAAAGTCTGGACCGAGAGTTGCAGAAACACGTCAACCACCAGGACACTCTCCAGCAGTGCCAGACGTGGCTTGCCACGGTCCAGGAGGAACTCCGCCTAAACCATCATGGACCATCTGGTCTGCAGGAGGCGCTAAAACAGGTACTGGTGGTATTGTAACACATCATATTTGCTGTTTGTTGCTGACAAATCCGATGGTAACAGGTGAAGCACTTCCGGGCCCTTCAGGAGCAGGCTAGTACCTACTTAGACCTGGTGTGTTCAGTGTGCGACCTGTCTGACGACGCCGTGAGAGTGACTGCAGCACAAGTTCAGATGCTCAAGCTAACTGTAAGTATATATATATAAGGCAGGGGTGCTAATAACGTCGATCGCGATCTACCGGTCGATCACGGAGGGTGTGTCAGTCGATCCCCAGCCAGGCATTCAAAAAATAGTCCTCAAAATGAGCGATCATAAATCTTCACTATGACGTCACTTTCGTCCCTTGATTGACGTTCACGGCACCCGAGGGTCTTCTGAGATGACGCTGGCTGCTGCCAGCTCATTATTAAGAAAAAATGACCGACAGGAAGGCGAGGGACTCTTTTTATTTCAACAGACTCTGGCGCCGTACCTGTCGTCAAAACTCCAAAGACCGACTGCACAGTTGCACAATAAAAGCGTGCTTCATCCTGCCTGCGCTAACAACATAAGAGTCTCAGAAAGCTGGCGTGCACAAGCTAGCAAGCTACGGATGTATTTCTTGTAAAGTGTATACAAAGGAGTACGGAAGCTGGACAAATAAGAGGCCAAAAACCAACCACTTTCATGTGGTATTAGACAGAAAGGAGGACTTTTTTTCTCTTATTTGAAAATGCAGACGTTATCAGCACCACTGTCTGATTCCTATCAATGCAAGTCATCACAATCAGGTAATACACCAACTTATATTCTTGTCTTCATGAAAGAAAGGAATCTATATGTGTTAAACATGCTTGCATTATCTTTAAACACCTTTAACTTGTTAACAATATTAACTATATATAGTTAATATTGTTAACAAGTTAAAGGTGTTTAACACATATATGTGTTAAACATGCTTGCATTATCTTTAAACACCTTTAACAATAATAATTATATGTGTTAAACATGCTTGCATTATCTTTAAACACCTTTAACTTGTTAACAATATTAACTATATGTGTTAAACATGCTTGTATTATCTTTAAACACCTTTAACTTGTTAACAATAATAACTATATGTGTTAAACATGCTTGCATTATCTTTAAACACTTTTAACTTGTTAACAATATTAACTATATGTATTAAACATTCTTGTATTATCATTAAACACCTTTAATTTATTAACAATATTAACTATATGTGTTAAACATGCTTGCATTATCATTAAACACCTTTAACTTGTTAAAAAAAAACATATATTTCACAAATAAGTAAATATAGATTATATATATGAATGAGGTAGATCCCCGCGACTTGATCAAGTGAAAAGTAGCTCGCCTGCAGAAAAAGTGTGAGCACCCCTGATATAAGGTACTATAAATATATATACACTACCGTTCAAAAGTTTGGGGTCATATTGAAATGTCCTTATTTTTGAAGGAAAAGCACTGTACTTTTCAATGAAGATAACTTTAAACTAGTCTTAACTTGAAAGAAATACACTCTATACATTGCTAATGTGGTAAATGACTATTCTAGCTGCAAATGTCTGCTTTTTGGTGCAATATCTACATAGGTGTATAGAGGCCCATTTCCAGCAACTATCACTCCAGTGTTCTAATGGTACAATGTGTTTGTTCATTGGCTCAGAAGGCTAATTGATGATTAGAAAACCCTTGTGCAATCATGTTCACACATCTGAAAACAGTTTAGCTCGTTACAGAAGCTACAAAACGGACCTTCCTTTGAGCAGATTGAGTTTCTGGAGCATCACATTTGTGGGGTCAATCAAACGCTCAAAATGGCCAGAAAAAGAGAACTTTCATCTGAAACTCGACAGTCTATTCTTGTTCTTAGAAATGAAGGCTATTCCACTTTTGAACGGTAGTGTATATATATATATATATATATATGTATATACACGTATATGGATGTTTGATATTTATTTCATCAAAAACTAATTGGAGGACATGTTCATTGTGCACATTCTGTGTTGTCCTCGCAGATTGAGGAGAGCATGTCTCGCGCTCAGGAACTTTCAGAGGGCTGGAGGGAGATCAAAGAGCAGAAGCAGGATTTGACGAGCTTGTTCCAAGATATGGAACAGCAAATCCTCACTCTGTCCAGAAGACCTGCAGAGTTAGAGACCAAGATTGCTCAAAACATGCTTTCTCAAGCCAAGGTAGGAGAGTGTTCCCAAAGATGTTGGGATGCTCTTCACCTGAAGCCATCAAAGATGTTTACTGACATGATCTTCTTGACACGTAGGAATGTAGCCAGCAACTCCAGTCCAAACAAAGCGTCCTGACCAGAATGACGGAGAAAGTCAGCAAACTGTCTCCAGGCCAGGACTCCCCAGAGCATGCAGAGCTGGACCGTCTGAGTCATTCCTGGCTGGACCTCTGTCATCAGGCCAGCAAGCTGCAGAGGCAGCGGCAGGAGGACCTCCAGATGTCTAAAGAGTACCACGACTGTATGGCTGCAGTAGAAGTTCTGTTTGAGCAGGGGGCCAAACAGTGGGATAATCTAGCAAGGTGTGCTTGTGTGAAAATGTTGTCTTCCTTACCATCATTCATTATTCTTTCTCTTACAATGCAGAACCGATGCTGAAAGCTCCTCTCAGCACTTGGAGGCGTTACGCAAACTTGCTGTAGAACTGGATGACCAAAAAGGTACACTGGAGGATCTGAAGGACCAGAAACAAAAAGTTATCCAGCGTCTGAACCTGGACGACAAGGAGCTGGTCAAAGAGCAAATCAGTCACTTTGAGCAGCGCTGGTCGCAGATGCAAAACCTCATTGAGAAGAAAATCCAAGACTCGGTGGTGACCCTGGAGGAAATGGGCCAGGTGGAGGCTCGTCTGAGGGAAGCTCGGGATTGGGCTGAGGAGCAGAAGCCCACCTTGTCCGAGGCCATGAAAATGAGTCCTCCTCCAGAGCTGGCTCAGAGTTTCCTCTTTGACCACTTGAGTATTTGTAGCGAGTTGGAGGCCAAGCAGCTCCTGTTGGCCCAAGCCATGACCGACGCCGACAGGGTTCTGGCCCGTCTCGGTCTAAGCGAGCGTCAGCGTCTGCAGCAGCTGATTTCCGACACTCAATCAGAGGTTGAGTCCTTGAGCGTGAAAGTGGTGCAGCGGAGAAAACATCTCAGCAAGGCCTTCACCGAGAGGACTCAGTTCCTGATGGCCGTCAACCAGTCTATTTCCTGGGTCCAGCAAAATGAGAAGAAGGCCCTGGCCGAAGAGAGCGTGGCTTTGTTACCCGATGACCTCGCCAAGCAGGTCCGAACGTGCCGGAACATTCAAAGCAGCTTGAAGGCTTACCAGAGCGAGTTGACGTCCTTGTGGTCTCAGGGGAGGGACTTGATGAGGGACGCCAACGAGGACGAAAGGAACGAGATCCTCACCAAGCTGCAGGAGTTGCAAAACATCTTCGATAAAACTCTACACAGGTGTGGGAAGAAACTACAAGATCTTGAAAAGGTGTTTGTCTCAAGGAAGTACTTCAAGAACGATCTGGAAAAAATATGCCAGTGGATAAAACAAGCTGACATCATCACATTTCCTGAAATCAACCTCATGGTAGGAGACGGCGAATTAGAGGCACAGCTGTTGAAGTATCAGCAGATAGTCGAGCAGGCAGTGGAGTATGAGAACCTTCTCTTGATTGTGCAAAGAGCAGGACAGGAGATTCTGGCCACTCTGAATGAAGTGGACCACTGCTATCTGGACGAAAAACTGAATACGCTCCCGCAGCAATACAACAACATATTAGCATTAGCCAGAGAGAAACAGGAGAAAATCCAACAAGCCATCTTTACCAGGAACGAGTACACCTCTTTCATAGACGTCACTCAAAAAGCCCTGGAGGAGCTTGAGGAGCAATTCAACCATCTGGGAAAGCAGCCTGTAGGCCTGGAAACCGAAGAGGTGCTCACCCTGCAGAGTGATTACAAAGCCATCCAAGTGGACCTGAGCCATCTGGGTCTTGCTGTGAGCGAACTTAACCAGAAGAAGGAAGGCTTCCGTAGCACCGGACAGCCCTGGTGCCCCGAGGAAATGACCCAGCTCACCAGCCTCTACAACGGTATGAAGAGGCTGGTTGAACAGAAAATGGAGCATCTGGGTGAAACCTTGGAGTCATTCGAGGACCAGAAGGCGATGGCCATGCAGGTGGACTCAGAACTGAAGGCGACCAAGGAGCAGCTGGTGAAGGTCAACGCTGAGACTCAGTCTGCGGAGGAGAGGCTGAAGAACTACCACACTCTTGCGGGAAGCCTCCAGAGCGCTAACTCTCACTTATCGAGGCTCATGGAGCAAATGGACTCTCTGGCACCGCGTAGGGACCAAACAGCCCACAACGCCTCCAAAGAGCAAGTGGTCCTGTGGCAGGAGGAGCTGCGATCCTTGCAGGCCGCGGTCGGGGACCTCATCGAGGAGTGCGAGAACCGCTTCGTTCAGAGCAAAGACTTTGAGACGGAGATAGAAAGGACGCTGGCCTGGCTGCAGCAGGTGCAGGACGAGCTGGGGTCCGCCGTGACCGTGGACATGCGGGTGGAGAAAGTGCAGGAGGAGATCAGGAAACAGCAAATAATGCAGGAGGAGGTTCAGTCCACACTTAGGATCGTGGCCGCTCTGAGCAGCAGGGAGAAACAGAAGTACACCAGTGCAAACGAGCTGGTGCCGAACCACGTAGACACCAGCCTTGAAGAAATGGCCAAGCTGCAGGCAGATGTTCAGAAACAACTGAGTTCCAGACAGGTATCAATCGTCTTTTGTCTAATCTGGATCTCTTCATGAATTGTCATATGTAAGGAGGGCATTTCTACCTTTGTGTGAAGGTAACCCTGGAGCAGGCCCTGCTGCTGTGCCAGAAGTACCACTTTAGGATGCAGGCGGCCTGCGAATGGCTGGAAGACGCCGTGTCCTTCCTGCAGGAGGCCAGCCTGGGCGTGGACGTGGAGAACTATGAGGAATGTCTGCGGCAGCACGGCGGCATCATGGCCACCGAGCAGGAGTTTCTCATCCACCTGGATGAGCTGGAAACTTTCCTGCCCCAGCTGGAGAACCTCGTCAACCCCACAGCCAAAGGCCAGCTGCGGGTGAGCGTGGACTCGGCCAAGCAGAGAGGCCTGGAGGTCCGGGATCAGCTGCAGTGTCATCAAGATGTCCTTCAAAGGTAGTGCAAGCTAAAAGGCTAAATCCTCTAATTGAGAGGTCTTCAACAGGGGGTCTGTGATCCCCTGTTGAATTGGATTATACATAATTATTCTAACACCCCCAGAGTTGTTTACAATATTGCAGGTA
Organism: Entelurus aequoreus; assembly: GCF_033978785.1. Classification (NCBI taxonomy): domain Eukaryota; kingdom Metazoa; phylum Chordata; class Actinopteri; order Syngnathiformes; family Syngnathidae; genus Entelurus; species Entelurus aequoreus. The sequence continues at coordinate 90,441,015 of NC_084733.1, forward strand.
TTTGTAATGTTTTTTTCTCCTTGTTTCTCCTTAGTTGTGTGGATCAGTGGAAGTCGTACCAGGAGGCAAGGCAGACCGTCATTGAAATTATGAACGAAGCTGAAAAGAAGCTGACACAGTTTTCAACCGCCAAAGCGGCAACGAGCCAAGAGGCCGAGGACAAGCTGCGCAGTCACCAGGTGGGAGTAAATGTGTAAGACTTATAGTAGTCAGCGTAGTTTATACACTATATTTTCATTTTCAGACCCTGGTTTCACTGGTCAACGGCTTCCAAGAGAAGCTGAGTGGTCTGGAGGAGCAGGCGGCTCAGCTGGAGCAGGTGGGCAGTGATGCCAGCAAGGCCACCATCAGTCGCTCAATGACCACCGTGTGGCAGCGCTGGACCCGACTCCGCAGCGTGGCACGCGGGCAGGAGCGATTCCTGGAGGACACGGCGCAAGAGTGGAGGACGTTCAGGGAGAAGGTACACCAACCAGGATGGCGTTCGGCCTTGTTACCCCACAGCAAGCCGTACAGAAACTCATGATTGTCATTCCGTAAAAGATGATGAAGGTGGGGGCCGTTGCCGACGAGCTCCGAGGTCGGGTGCCGGACAGCGCGGTGGAGAAGGCCTCCAAGGCCACCCTGCAGTCTCTACTGGAGCAGCACGACCTGCTGAGTCAGGACTTGGAGAGAGAGCTGTCATCGCTCACGCTGCTGCGCCAGTACGCCCTCAGCCTGCTGCACGACGTGGAGGTGCCTTCACCTACCAGCGAGCAGGAAGAGCTGCCCAGCCTGAAGGAGATCAGAGCTGTTCAGGAGCACATGGAGAGGTACTGAGACCCTGGAGTCTCATATCAGGTTAAATGTTGACCGTCCATGTTGTCTGCAGCCTCCTGACAGAGTCCAGGACCAAGCGAGCTCAGGCAGCTCTGGAGCTGAGGGACAGAGAAGAAGTGGAGCGAGAACTCAACGTTGTGAAGGCATGGATCCAAGAGACCAGGGAGCTTCTGTTCAACCCCACGCCAGACATTGATGCTCTACTCCAGGAACTGGAGGTATACCTGGTGGAGACATGCAGTAGAGTTTGCAGAAACATCACTATCCTGTCTTTCCACGCCCATAGGTCGTACACGGAGACGTGATTACGTATCGCCAGAACGTGGACAAGTTAGCCGAGCGGCAACAGAGCAAGTACTTGGACCTCTACACCATCCTACCCTCGGAAATCTCCATGCAGCTGGCCGAGGTCTCGCTGGCTTTGGGGGCCATCGAGGATCAGGTGCGGTCTTACTTGGCAGGTCTGTGGTGCAGCATGTCTTTTTGTCATGTTATGCCCCCGTGCTTTGTAGGTTCTGTCCAAAGAGAGAGACATACAGAAAACCAGAGAAATAAAAGAGGAGTTCAGCTCCAGAATCCATGATGTCTCGGAAAAACTCAAAGCCATTTCTGCCAAATTCAAGGAAAAGTCAGCAGAGATTGACCAGGCCAAAGAAGAAGTCAAGGTAACTTATTTTATTTTGGAACTCTTGGGCCTTTCAAAGCGTCAGCTCGGGAAGTAGAATCATCCCCTAGTTTTGTAGGCCTAGGCACAGGTGTCAAACTCAAGGCTCGGGCGGCCAGATCTGGTGCGCCAAGTCATTTTATGTGGCCCGCCACTTAATTTTATGTGGTCTGCCACTTCATTTTATGTGACCTCCACATGATTTTATGTGGCCTCCACGTCAATTTATGTGGTCTGCTACTTAATTTTATGTGGTCTGCCACATCATTTTATGTGGCCTCCACATCATTTTATGTGGTCTGCCACTTCATTTTATGTGTCCTCTACGTCACTTTATGTGGTCTGCCACTTCATTTTATGTGGCCTCCATGTCATTGTATATGGTCTGCCACTTCATTCTATGTGACCTCCACGTGATTTTATGTGGCCTCCACGTCAATTTATGTGGTGTGCCACTTCATTTCATGTGGTCTGCCACATCATTTCATGTGGTCTGCCACATCATTTCATGTGGCCTCCACGTCATTTTATGTGGTCTGCCACTTCATTTTATGTGGCCTCCATGTCATTGTATATGGTCTGCCACTTCATTCTATGTGACCTCCACGTGATTTTATGTGGCCTCCACGTCAATTTATGTGGTGTGCCACTTCATTTCATGTGGTCTGCCACATCATTTCATGTGGTCTGCCACATCATTTCATGTGGCCTCCACGTCATTTTATGTGGTCTGCCACGTCATTTTATGTGGTCTGCCACGTCATTTTATGTGGTCTGCCACGTCATTTTATGTGGTCTGCCACATCATTTTATGTGGTCTGCCACACCACGTCATTTTATGTGGCCTCTACGTCACTTTATGTGGTCTGCCACTTCATTTTATGTGGCCTCCATGTCATTGTATATGGTCTGCCACATCATTTCATGTGGCCTCCACGTCATTTTATGTGGTCTGCCACATCATTTTATGTGGTCTGCCACATCATTTTATGTGGTCTGCCACGTCATTTTATGTGGTCTGCCACATCATTTTATGTGGTCTGCCACACCACGTCATTTTATGTGGCCTCTACGTCACTTTATGTGGTCTGCCACATCATTTTATGTGGCCTCCATGTCATTGTATATGGTCTGCCACTTCATTTTACGTGACCTCCACGTGATTTTATGTGGCCTCCACGTCAATTTATGTGGTCTGCCACATCATTTTATGTGGTCTGCCACTTCATTTTATGTGGCCTCCACGTCCTTTTAAGTGGCCTGCCATAGATAGTATTGTATGTACTCCACCACATCATTTTATGTGGTTCGCCACATAAATGTATGTGGCCTCCACGTTATTTTATGTGGTCCGCAAAGTTAATTTTCTGTGGCCACCACGTCTTTTTATCTCATTTTGTGGTCTGCCACATTATGTGACATTACATTATTTATGTGGTGGCCCACATAAATAATGTATTATATATTATGTCACGTTAATTAATCTATTCCCGCACTTTATTTCATGTGACATTTGACTGCATGCACACAGTATGTTCTACACTTGAATATCATCTGATTACGCAACAAGATGTTCCAAGCATTTTATATTTGGTCATCAAAACTAAATTCTTCAATATCTGCAAGTTATCAATCAATCTGTTCGTACAAAATATAATAATCAAAACCTGTTTCTGTTCATTTATTTTCACTTTTAAGCGGCCCCCCCGTATGAAGCCATAATTAAGACGAGTTTGACACTAGTGGTCTAAGGCAGTGGTCCCTAACGACCGATTGGTACCGGGCCGCACAAGAATTTAAAAAAAAAAAATAAATAAATAAATGTTTTTCTTTTTTCTTTTATGAAATCAACATAAAAAACACAATATATACATTATATATCAATATAGATCAATACAGTCTGCAGGGATACAGTCCGTAAGCACACATGATTGTATTTATTTATGTAAAAAAAAAAAAAAAAAAAAAAATTTTTTTTTTTTTTTTACATAATAATTTTTATTTTTATTTTTATTTTTTTAAATACACCCCCACCGGTCTGTGGGACAAATTTTCAAGCGTTGACCGTTCCGCAGCTACAAAAAGGTTGGGGACCACTGGTCTAAGGTGTTGTCCAGTTTGGATTTCCTCCAAACATGCTGTGTTTTTAATGCAGAGTCTGGCAGAGGACTTGGACATCTGCGGCCGGACTCTGGCTGAGCTGGATGCTGCCGTGCAGGAGTTTGGTCGTCGGAACCCTCTGCTGGCCAAGCAGCTCGGCGACGCCATCAGCAAGTTGTCAGAGATGCACCACCACACCACTCGGCTAGCGGACTACCGCAACAACTGGCTCAAAAAGGTATTTTTCATCCTTTTTTCAATTTAAATCTGTCCTAATCACTGTGCTCTTGGCTCTGCAGGCTGTTTGCTATTTAGATGAATATCACGAGATGCTGGACTTCATTGTGAGGTGGTCAGAGAAAGCCAAGAGCCTGGTGAGGGCAAACATCATCTGGAACTCCTCACTTCACCTGCAGGAGCAGATACGGGTGTGCCTGGTGGGTTGCAAAGTACTGTAGAAGCCTCACATGTTATAATCATTAGACAAATGACTTAGAGGACCATTAGTTGTTTGGTTGCAAAGTTCTTCTTGTTTTTTGCTCAGAATTTACAGATATCTGCTTGTAAGTCGTTTTTCGTGGCGATTTGGCCACACTAAAGCACAGGTGTCAAACTCAAGGCCCAGGAAATAACTTGCAACTAGGGCTGCAACTAACGATTAATTTGATGATCGATTAATCTGTCGATTATTACTTCGATTAATCGATTAATAATCGGGTAAAAGAGACAAACTACATTTCTATCCTATCCAGTATTTTATTGAAAAAAAACAGCATACTGGCACCATACTTATTTTGATTATTGTTTCTCAGCTGTTTGTACATGTTGCAGTTTATAAATAAAGGTTTATTAAAAAAATAAAAATAAAAAAAAAATTTAAAAAAAATTTAAAAAAAGCCTCTGCGCATGCGCATAGCATAGATCCAACGAATCGATGACTAAATTAATCGGCAACTATTTTAATAATCGAATTTAATCGATTAGTTGTTGCAGCCCTACTTGCAACAATAAAGTACCGTAATTTCCGGACTATAAGCCGCACCTGACTATAAGCCGCACCAGCTAAATTTAGGGGAAAATACAGATTGCTCCATATATAAGCCGCACCCGACTACAAGCCGCAAGGTTTTGATGTGTAATTAGCGTAGTATATAGGGGTTCCTGCTACCACGAAGGGGATTGTCGGGACAGAGATGACTGTTTGGGAACGCAAAGCGTCCCATTTATTAACAATAAATCTTTCAATCATTCAATCAAACTTTCACATCTTTGACATGGCGAACAGCATTCGTGTAGAGTACAAATAATACAACGGTGCAAAGTAATACAAAGTGCTCGCCTGTACGTTATCAAAATAACCAGTCTTTAATCATTGTGTCATCGTCTTCCTCCTGCGTACTAAAACCACCGAAATCCTCTTCGTCTGTGTCGGAGAAGAACAGGCCGTAAATAAGCCGCACCGTTGTATAAGCCGCAGGGACCAGAACGAGGGGAAAAAGTAGCGGCTTATAGTCCGGAAATTACGGTACTTTATCTTGAAAGTGTGTATTTTTGCAACAAGTAAGAATAAACATTTTTATGTGTTAAAAATAAATCAAATTTGTTAATATTTCAAGGCAAGTTATCCATCCATTTGTACATAAAAAAATCTAATAATCAAATGTATAAGCAATTGTGTAGACGTTTTAAAATAATATAAATTGACTGTTACAAGTGGCCCTCTGAGGGCAGCAATAACTGCCATGTGGCCCTCCATGAAAACACGTTTGATCTAAACCTTAATATTATCTAATTGGGGTGTTAAAGAATATTGATTCACATCCAAATTACAGTTTTTATTTATTCACATTCTAATTTGTTCATAATTTTTGAGACAAACAAACATTTTTGGGCCAAATTTTTTTTTTATATACACTACCGTTCAAAAGTTTGGGGTCACATTGAAATGTCCTTATTTTCAATGAAGATAACTTTAAACTAGTCTTAACTTTAAAGAAATACACTCTATACATTGCTAATGTGGTAAATGACTATTCTAGCTGGTTTTTGGTGCAATATCTAAATAGGTGTATAGAGGCCCATTTCCAGCAACTATCACTCCAGTGTCTAATGGTACAATGTGTTTGCTCATTGGCTCAGAAGGCTAATTGATGATTAGAAAACCCTTGTGCAATCATGTTCACACATCTGAAAACACTTTAGCTCGTTACAGAAGCTACAAAACGGACCTTCCTTTGAGCAGATTGAGTTTCTGGAGCATCACATTTGTGGGGTCAATTAAACGCTCAAAATGGCCAGAAAAAGAGAACTTTCATCTGAAACTCGACAGTCTATTCTTGTTCTTAGAAATGAAGGCTATTCCACTAAATTGTTTGGGTGACCCCAAACTTTTGAACGGTAGTGTATGCATTTTTTAAATAAAAACATCAAAAACACTGATATTGATATTAATATTGTTATTTTTCGGTTTTCCTTTTTTTAGTATTGTAAGCGGAAGGAGATGGATAGATGGATGGATGGATTTTAATTAGAGATATATGCGTTAAAATGTAATATCGGAAATTATCGGTATCGTTTTTTTTATTATCGGTATCAGGTTTTTTTTGTTTTTTTTTTACATTTTTTTTATTTTTTATTAAATCAACATTAAAAACACAAGATACACTTACAATTAGTGCACCAACCCAAAAAACCTCCCTCCCCCATTCATTCACACAAAAGGGTTGTTTCTTTCTGTTATTAATATTCTGCTTCCTACATTATATATCAATATATATCAATACAGTCTGCAAGGGATACAGTCCGTAAGCACACATGATTGTGCGTGCTGCTGCTCCACTAATAGTACTAACCTTTAACAGTTAATTTGACTCATTTTCATTCATTACTAGTTTCTATGTAACTGTTTTTATATTGTTGTACTTTCTTTTTTATTCAAGAAAATGTTTTTAATTTATTTATCTTATTTTAGTAATTTTTTTTAAAAGTACCTTATCTTCACCATACCTGGTTGTCCAAATTAGGCATAATAATGTGTTAATTCCACGACTGCATATATCGGTTGATATCAGTATCGGTAATTAAAGACTTGGACAATATCGGAATATCGGATATCGGCAAAAAGCCATTATCGGACATCCCTAATTTTAATAAGTCTTGTATTTGTAAAGTATTTTTATTTGATTTGTAAATGTATATTCTAAGTATTGTAAAGCTGGGATTGCTTTGGCATTGCTATAGTTTTTTTATATTGATTAACATTCTGTATTTTTTGTAAATCCGTCCATCCATTTTCTACCGCTTGTCCCTTTTGGGATTTTTTTTTCTTTTTTCTGGCCAACATAAGTTGTATAAGTCGTACGTCAGCAGCTTTTGACACTGATGACATCTATTAATCAGACAAGAAGCAAGGAATCAATCAGAGACAGACTTCAATTTAGCTCATGAGGAGAACGTATGGAGTCACAGTCTCGCCCTACGCTCTAAGGTTCAGCTCTTGCACCCCTCTATTTATTCAGGAGTTCCACAGTCAACAATACTAAGGCCGCCTCTAAAAGGAGTGGTCACATATTTTGTGCAAAGCAGGTCCAGGACGCACAATACGTGACGGAATGTGCTGGGGTCCTTGTGATTTCGCCTTGTCCCCGCTTCGTCTGCGTGTTGGCATCTTATCTTCGTTGAGGTCGTTGAAGTCCTCGGCTGTTAGCGGCCTCAAACAAAGATAACATCTACGGCTTGAGGCCACCCCTCAGACAAGAAGTCTTTGTCATTGCACAGATTAGAAAAGTCCAACTTGAGCACAATAGCTAAATAACTAAAGCAACGGACTTTAAGCCTACTAAAGTTAGTGTGATAATATAGACATCATTATTCTAACAGTAACCTCTTTTTTTAAAATGTTTTATTATAATTATAATATAATTTATAAACCAAATAATATATATTACGAGAATCGTGTTCATTTGATAAATATTCGTGCAATGATGCCTTTGCCTTCATCCTCCGTGCAGGCCGTCCTCCGAGAGTCCCGCGAGCTCCACGGAGACCTGGAATCCATGGCGGAGAAAGTAGAGCTTCTGTCTGAAGTCCTGCAGGTGGAGTCGATGAGCCAGCAGGTGTGCGAGCTCAGCAGACACACGGAGGAGCTCCAGCAATGCATCCAGACACGGCTGCAGAGCTTGGAGGATGCAGAGAGGGTAAAAAGTCTAGATACCCTATTTTCTGGACCATAAGGCGCACTGCCGATGAGCGGGTCTAGTCAGGTCTATTTTCAGGTGCACCGGATTATAAGGCGCATTAAAGGGGTCATATTATTATTAGAGATGTCCGATAATATCGGCCGATAAATGCTTTAAAATGTAATATCGGAAATTATCGGCATCGGTTTTTTATTATCGGTATCGTTTTTTTTATTTTTTTATTTTTTTTATTTTTTATTAAATCCACATAAAAAACACAAGATACACTTACAATTAGTGCACCAACCCTAAAAACCTCCCTCCTCCCATTTCTTTCTGTTATCAATATTCTGGTTCCTACATTATATATTAATATATATCAATACAGTCTGCAAGGGATACAGTCCGTAAGCACACATGATTGTGCGTGCTGCTGCTCCACTAATAGTACTAACCTTTAACAGTTAATTTTACTCATTTTCATTAATTACTAGTTTCTATGTAACTTATTTTATATTGTTTTACTTTCTTTTTTATTCAAGAAAATGTTTTTAATTTATTTATCTTATTTTATTTTATTAATTAAAAAAAAAAAGTACCTTATCTTCACCATACCTGGTTGTCCAAATTAGGCATAATAATGTGTTAATTCCACAACTGTATATATCAGTATCAGTATCGGTTGATATCGGTATCGGTAATTAAAGAGTTGGACAATATCGGAATATCGGCAAAAAGCCATTATCGGACATCCCTAATTATTATGATTATTTTCTAAATGTAAAAGACTTCCTTGTGGTCTACATAACATGTAATGGTGGTTCTTTGCTCAAAATGTTGCATAGATGATGTTTTACACATCATCTTCAAGTCACTTTTTGACAGTCGCTTCAGGATGCGCCGTTTTATGTACGTGGCTCACCTTCGACAGCGTCTTCTCCCCCGTCATCTTTGTCGTAGCGGTGTAGCGTGCAAGGACGGGAGTGGAAGAAGTGTCAAAAGGTGGAGCTAACTGTTTTAATGACATTCAGACTTTACTTCCATCAATAACAGAGCAGCGTCTCCTCATCCGTGGCTCACTAGTGCAACAACAACGCCCGAAATGTGTCCCGTGAAAAACCGCCCGACCGGAACTCTCTAATAACTAAAGTACCTTGGGTGAATAATGTAAAGTCACTACACCGGTATGTTTTAGTGCTTTCATGGTGAGTTTACTGACAGATATAAGTAAGAACTTTGCACTACTTTATATTAGAAATGGCAACAGTGGAGGATGAATGTCACATAACAAGAAGATAGAGATAAAGAAGAAGCTTATCGACTACAAAGGCAGACTCGCGCAAATTTTCAGGACTTATGCAGATCCCAAATACAGATCAGCAGGTACCAGAAGGTAAGAAACATATTGCGAAACAAAACGCCAGATAATGTGTCTTACCTTATACACACACCATAATAATACTCCTATGTTGAAGCACGGTACAATCCATCAAGCGGTGTGGCTTCATAGCTTACCAAAGTCCTACTAAAACATTTTGATGGATTTTTGAGCGCCGTGTGTAATGTTCTATATTTTCCATGGAACATATAATATTGTGTTGTTGTTTACTGGCGTCATTTTGCAGTCGACACATGTCTCTTATGTGTGACTGCCATCATATTGCAGTCTACACGTATCTCTTATGTGTAACTGCCATCATATTGCAGTCTACACGTATCTCTTATGTGTGACTGCCATCATATTGCAGTCTACACATATCTCTTATGTGTGACTGCCATCATATTACAGTCTACACTTATCTCTTATGTGTGACTGCCATCATATTGCAGTCTACACTTATCTCTTATGTGTGACTGCCATCATATTGCAGTCTACACATGTCTCTTATGTGTGACTGCCATCATATTACAGTCTACACTTATCTCTTATGTGTGACTGCCATCATATTGCAGTCTACACATATCTCTTATGTGTGACTGCCATCATATTGCAGTCTACACTTATCTCTTATGTGTGACTGCCATCATATTACAGTCTACACTTATCTCTTATGTGTGACTGCCATCATATTACAGTCTACACTTATCTCTTATGTGTGACTGCCATCATATTGCAGTCTACACGTGTATCTCTTATATTTGACTGCCATCATATTGCAGTCAACACTTGTCTCTTATGTGTGACTGCCATCATATTGCAGTCTACACGTATCTCTTATGTGTAACTGCCATCATATTGCAGTCGACACTTGTCTCTTATGTGTAACTGCCATCATATTGCAGTCGACACTTGTCTCTTATGTGTGACTGCCATCATATTGCAGTCTACACATATCTCTTATGTGTGACTGCCATTATATTACAGTCTACACTTATCTCTTATGTGTGACTGCCATCATATTACAGTCTACACTTATCTCTTATGTGTGACTGCCATCATATTGCAGTCTCCACCTATCTCTTATGTGTGACTGCCATCATATTACAGTGTACACTTATCTCTTATGTGTGACTGCCATCATATTACAGTCTACACTTATCTCTTATGTCTGACTGCCATCATATTGCAGTCTACACATATCTCTTATGTGTGACTGCCATCATATTGCAGGCTACACATATCTCTTATGTGTGACTGCCATCATATTACAGTCTACACTTATGTCTTATGTGTGACTGCCATCATATTGCAGTCTGCACTTATCTCTTATGTGTGACTGCCATCATATTACAGTCTACACTTATCTCTTATGTGTGACTGCCATCATATTACAGTCTACACTTATCTCTTATGTGTGACTGCCATCTACTGGTCACACTGGTCTTTTCACATCTACCAAATAAAATAGCTTCGAGGTCGGTAAGCACAACCACAATGATTCCGTACATTAGGTTATAAGGCGCACTGTGGAGTTTAGAGAAAATGAAAGGATTGGAAGTGCGCCTCATAGTGGGTAAACTAGAGTAACTGTGACGCCTGCCTGTTCTAACACATTTGAAAACGTTTATGTGTTCAGAGTATGGAAGCCCTGGAATGTGAAGTCCAGGCCCTGCATGTGACTCTAGAGCAGCTCCAAGCCACGCTCACGTCACCAGAGCTGGCACGCCAGAGTCTTAAAGAGCAGCTGGTCCAGAGACAGGTAACCAGCAGAAGATCCAGCATGAGTTTCAATGATGACAACCATCTTTGTTTGGGTCAGCGTCTGCTGGCCGACATGGAGAGTTTGAAGCAGCAGGTGCAGACGGTGCAGCTGTGTCAGAGTGCTCTGCAGGTCCCGGAGGAAGTCATGCCCAACCTGGACATTTGTCACACAGCTGTGCGTCTGCAGCAGGAGGCCAGCCACTTGCAGCACGTGGCCATCCAGCAGTGCAACATCCTGCAGGTACACCACCACTCACATATAATACCTCCATGATATCACATCTAATCACTTCATTTGGACTTTCTTAGCTCATCATTTCAACTTTTTATCTCATCATTTCAAATTTTATCTCATCATTTTGACTTTTTGTCTCATAATTTCGATGTACTTTCTTAATTTCGACTTTCTTCTCTCATAAGTTAGATTTTTTAATCTTATAATTATAACTTTTTATCTGATAATTATGACTCTTCATCTCATAACTTTGACAGTCGTATTTCATAATTCAGACTTTTTAGCTCAGTTATGATTTATCTCGTAATTTCGACTTTTGATCTCATAATTTTGACTTTTTAGCTCATAATTCAGACTTTTTATCTCATAACTTTGACAGTCTTTTTTCATAATTCAGACTTTTTATCTCATAGTTATGATTTATCTCATAATTTTGACTTTTTATCTCATAATTTCGACTTTTTATCTCATAATTTTGACTTTTTATCTCATAATTGACTTTTTTATCTCATATTTATGACTTTTTATCTCATAATTTTGACTTTTTATCTCATAATTGACTTTTTTATCTCATATTTATGACTTTTTATCTCATAACTTTGACAGTCTTATTTCATAATTTTGACTTTTTATCTCATAGTTCTGATTCATCTCATAATTTCGACTTTTGATCTCATAACTTTGACAGTCTTTTTTCATAATTCAGACTTTTTATCTCATAGTTATGATTTATCTCATAATTTTGACTTTTTATCTCATAATTTCGACTTTTTATCTCATAATTTTGACTTTTTATCTCATAATTGACTTTTTTATCTCATATTTATGACTTTTTATCTCATAACTTTGACAGTCTTATTTCATAATTTTGACTTTTTATCTCATAGTTCTGATTTATCTCATAATTTCGACTTTTGATCTCATAATTTTGACTTTTTAGCTCATAATTCAGACTTTTTATCTCATAACTTTGACCATCTTTTTTCATAATTCAGACTTTTTATCTCATAGTTATGATTTATCTCATAATTTTGACTTTTTATCTCATAATTTCGACTTTTTATCTCATAATTTTGACTTTTTATCTCATAATTGACTTTTTTATCTCATATTTATGACTTTTTATCTCATAACGTTGACAGTCTTATTTCATAATTTTGACTTTTTATCTCATAGTTATGATTTATCTCATAATTTAGACTTTTTATCACATAATTTTGACTTTTTTTTATTAATTCCGACATTCTTCTCTCATAATTTCGACTTTTTATCTTATAATTATAACTTTTCATCTCATAATTATGACTTTTAATCTCATGACTTATGTCATAACTTTGACTTCATCTCTTTAATTTCGATTTTTTTATCTCATAATTATGATTTTTTATCTCAACATTTTGGCCTTTTGTCATATATTTATGACTTTTTATCTCTTAATTTCGACTTTCTTATTTAAAATTTAAATATTTGATTTTATAATTTACTTTTTATCTCATAACTTTGACTTTCTTATTTCATAATTTCGACATTTTATCTCATAAATATTACTTTTTATCTCAACATTTTGGCCTTTTGTCATATATTTATGACTTTTTATCTCTTAATTTCGACTTTCTTATTTCAAATTTCAATTTTTGATCTTATAATTTGCTTTTTATCTCATAATTATGACTTTCTATCTCGTAATTTCAACTTTCCTATCTCATAGTTATGACTTTTCATCTCATAATTATGACTTTTTTTCCTAATATTTATGACATTTTATCTCATAATTTCGACTTTATAGCTCATAATTATGACTTTTTATTTCATAATATTGACTTTATTATCTCTTTATTATTAATTTGTATCTCATAGTAGTGACTTTTATCCCATAATTTTGACTTTCTGATTTCATAATTTTGATTTATCTAATCATTTCTACTTTCCTGTCTCATAATTATGACTTTTTATCACATAATTTTGACTTTATCTCATTAATTTTGACTTGTTATCCCACAATTATGAAATGTTTTCCTAATTACGACTTTTTACCTCATAATTATGACTTTTTATCTTATAATTATGACCTTTTTATCTCATAATGTTGACTTTATCTTATAAATATGACTTTTTATGTCACAATTATGACTTTTAATCTCATAACTTTTGACTATCTCATAATTTTGACTTTTTATCTCATAATTATGACTTTTATTTCATAATTGTGACTTTTTAAATCTCATAATTTAGACTTTTTATCTTATTATTTTGACTTTCTTATCTCATAATTATGACTTTTTATCTTATATATATATATATATATATATATATATATATATATATATATATATATATATATATATATATATATATATATATATATATATATATATATATATATATATATATATATATATATATGACTTTTCATCTCATAACTTTGACTTTCTTATTTCATAATTTTTTAATCTCATAATTGTGATTTACCTTTGGGGTACAGTGTCAGAAAGGGTGAGCTAAATGGTGTGGTGTGTCACAGGAGGCGGTGGTGCAGTATGAGCAGTACGAGCAGGAAGTCCGAGAGCTGCAGGGGCTGATAGAGGAGGCCCATGGTGTCATCCAGGACCAACCCATCACCAGCAGCAACATCCAGGAGCTGCAGGCACAGATCCTTCACCATGAAGTAAGCCACGCAAATAACTTATCCTTTAATCATGGGCCTGCTGAAAAACCCCAAGCTAATGTTAGCATGCTAACAATTTATACTATCATTTTAGCTTCAATCAACCTTGAGCCAGAGGTTTACAGCACAGTCAGCAGGCCCATCAAATTGTTTGCAGAAACTTTCTAGTTCATAGAAACTTATTAAAGCCGACTGCAAAGGCAGACGCACACGCACATTTTCAGGACTTATGCAGATCCCAAATACACATGAACAGGTACCAACTGGTAAGAAAAGTTGGTTTTGCATAATACTCGTCAAGAAATCTCCAAATAATGTCTCCTAATAGGTGCCATTTTGCGGTCCTTATTTCCACACCATAATAATACCCGTATGTTGAAGCACAGTACGTCTGACTAGGTTGATGCTTGTTCAATAAAGGACGCTAGCAAGTACCGGTAAGAAAGCAACACTAAAGCGTTGGACTTTTATTGAGAATATAGAACATATAGAATCTGTCATAACTTTGGTCAAAAATTGACGGTACGCCTTCTAACCCTGTGTGTCTAATGTATCTGTTAAATCCGGTTGTGCTTACGGACCTCGAACCAATTTAATTTGGATACATGGTGTAATGATAAGTAGACGGCAGTCACACATAATATTTAAAAATAAATGTATAAGGAGTCGCCTTATTATAATATTACACAATTGCCTACACGTTCCATTATTACAGTATTTATATATTTTTTACGTACACTGTGATCATTTAAAATTATGTAGTAAAAATGCAGTAAAAAACAAAAACGGGCACCTCTGTTGGCAGAATTTTATCATAAAACGTAAGGTGTTTTTTTTTTTACCCTTACCGTTCATTTTACTGCATCACTGTTTTTTGCGAGAAAATTCTGGCGACTGAGTAGCCAGTTTTTTACTAGAGATGTCCGATAATATCGGCCTGCCGAATATCGGCCGATATATGCGTTAAAATGTAATATTGGAAATTATCGGTATCGTTTTTTTTATTATCGGTATCGTTTCTTTTTTTTCTTTTTTTTTTCTTTTTTTTAAAATTAAATCCAAAAACATATATCGGCTGATAATATCGGCAGGCCGATATTATCGGCCGATATATGCGTTAAAATGTAATATTGGAAATTATCGGTATCGGTTATTTGCTATTATATTTACGATTAAACTTTTTCAAAACAGGTTGCAGGTTGGAAAAGTTCCTGGCCCAAAAACATATATCGGCCGATAATATCGGCAGGCCGATATTATCGGCCGATATATGCGTTAAAATGTAATATTGGAAATTATCGGTATCGGTTATTTGCTATTATATTTACGATTAAACTTTTTCAAAACAGGTTGCAGGTTGGAAAAGCTCCTGGCCCAAAAACATATATCGGCCGATAATATCGGCAGGCCGATATTATCGGCCGATATATGCGTTAAAATGTAATATTGGAAATTATCGGTATCGTTTTTTTTATTATCGGTATCGTTTCTTTTCTTTTTTTTTTTTTTTTTTTTTTTTTAAATTAAATCCACATAAAAACCACAAGATACACTTACAATTAGTGCACCAACCCAAAAAACCTCCCTCCCCCCATTTACACTCATTCACACAAAAGGGTTGTTTCTTTCTCTTATTAATATTCTGCTTCCTACATTATATATCAATATATATCAATACAGTCTGCAAGGGATACAGTCCGTAAGCACACATGATTGTGCGTGCTGCTGCTCCACTAATAGTACTAACCTTTAACAGTTAATTTTACTCATTTTCATTCATTACTCGTTTCTATGTAACTGTTTTTATATTGTTGTACTTTCTTTTTTATTCAAGAAAATGTTTTTAATTTATTTATCTTATTTTACTAATCTTTTTAAAAAGTACCTTATCTTCACCATACCTGGTTGTCCAAATTAGGCATAATAATGTGTTAATTCCACGACTGCATATATCGGTTGATATCGGTATCGGTTGATATCGGTATCGGTAATTAAAGAGTTGGACAATATCGGAATATCGGCAAAAAGCCATTATCGGACATCCCTATTTTTTCCGGTACAATTTAGGGGTGTGAATCTTCGGGCACCTAACATTTTGATCCGATTCCTGAGGTGACGATTCGATTCAGAATCGTTTATTTTTAATTTTTTTACATTTTTTAAATTGATTCAACACGACTCTCGACTCAAATCGATTTTCGCAATGTCTTATTTGCTATTATATTTACGATTAAACTTTTTCAAAACAGGTTGCAGGTTGGAAAAGCTCCTGGCCCAAAAACGTATTTTGAAAAATGGATTCCCATTACAAAAAAAATAGATAAATAAATAAAAAAGAAATAAAAAATTGTATTAATAATTGATTGGCAACACTAAAATAATAATAATAATAATAACTGGGATTTATATAGCGCTTTTCTAAGTACCCAAAGTCGCTTTACATGTTAAAAACCCATCATTCATTCACACCTGGTGGTGGTAAGCTACTTTCGTAGCCACAGCTGCCCTGGGGTAGACTGACGGCCTAGTGTTTGAATGTTGTCTGTCTATCTGTGTTGGCCCTGTGATGAGGTGGCGACTTGTCCAGGGTGTACCCCGCCTTCCGCCCGAATGCGGCTGAGATAGGCTCCAGCACCCCCCTCCACCCCGAATGGGACAAGCGGTAGAAAATGGATGGATGGATGTATATACTGTACATAGGGCGTACATTATCAATGTTGGACTTTGAAAATCTCTTCTGTGAAATAACAGGAGCTGGCCCAGAAGATTAAAGGCTACCAGGAGCAGATCGCTTCGCTCAACTCCAAATGCAAGATGTTGGCGGTGAAGGCCAAGCACGCCACCTTGCTGCTGACGGTGAGCGACGTGGAGGGTCTGCCCGAGCTGGAAGCCGAGAAGATGGCGTCGGCCCAGGCTGTGATGGTATATGTTCTACTTCTTTGGCTGCCGCCTCTATGCTTCCTTCACTGGCACGTCTGCTCTCTTCATTCCTTCCTTGCACGTGGTTGTCAGATGACCGCCGGGCGCTGCCACGCTCTCCTGTCTCCTGTCACTGAGGAGTCTGGGGAGGAGGGCACTAGCAGCGAGGTCTTCTCCCCTCCTGCGTGTCGCTCTCCTTCCCCTCTGGCTCTTAGTGAGGCCGCCAAGGTATCTGTCCTCTCTCCTTTTCCGCCTCCGCGTTTAAGTCCCGGCTTTTCTCCAGGCTTGCTGCGATAACCCGTCTAAAAAAAAAAAACAAGGTGTGTATTTTCTCAGGCTGGAAGCGGTGCGCTAAAAAGAGCTCCAGTCCAAGAGTTGTACGACCCCACGTTTGAGTCCGTGGCCAACTTGGATGACCTGCAGCGCTCCTGGGAGACGTTGAAGAACGTGGTACGTACCCTTGCAACTAGAGATGTGCGATAATATCGGTCTGACGATATTATCGGACCATAAATGCGTTAAAATGTAATATAGGAAATTATCGGTATCGGTTTTTTTATTATCGGTATCGTTTTTTTTATTTATTTATTTTTTTTTTTATTAAATCCACATAAAAAACACAAGATACACTTACAATTAGTGCACCAACCCACCCCATTTACACTCATTCACACAAAAGGGTTTGTTTCTTTCTGTTATTAATATTCTGCTTCCTACATGATATATCAATATATATCAATACAGTCTGCAAGGGATACAGTCCGTAAGCACACATGATTGTGCGTGCTGCTGCTCCACTAATAGTACTAACCTTTAACACTTAATTTGACTCATTTTCATTCATTACTAGTTTCTATGTAACTGTTTTTATATTGTTTTACTTTCTTTTTTATTCAAGAAAATGTTTTTAATTTATTTATCTTATTTTATTTTATTCATTTTTTTTAAAAAGTACCTTATCTTCACCATACCTGGTTGTCCAAATTAGGCATAATAATGTGTTAATTCCACGACTGTATATATAGCGGTTGATATCGGTATCGGTTGATATCGGTATCGGTAATTAAAGAGTTGGACAATATCGGCAAAAAGCCATTATCGGACATCCCTACTTGCAACACTACGAGCCCAAGCCATGCATGGAAGTTACCCTACTTTCCGGACTATAGGGCGCACTGCCGATGAGCGGGTCTATTCAGGTCTATTTTCATACAAAAGGCTTGAGGATTGAATTCAAAGTCTCCCTCCATGGAAATGCCCCCCTCTACCTCAAAGAACTACTCCCCCCAAATCCTCCACACGACACCTCCGCTCCGGACAGGCTAACCTCCTCCAACCTCCGAGGACAACGCTACGAACAATGGGAGACCGGGCTTTCTGCTCCGCCGCTCCCAGTCTGTGGAACGCTCTCCCTGACCACCTGAGGGCACCACAGACTTTATAAAAAAAGCCTTTTTTTAGATACAGTATATGCATACTACTTTTAGCTATTTGGCTGTTCTAGTTTTTATTTGTATTTATTTTTTATTATCTTTTTATAGACTTAGACCAGGGGTCGGCAACCCGCGGCTCCGGAGCCGCATGCGGCTCTTTGACCACTCTGATGCGGCTCAGCTGCATACTTGCCGACCCTCGCGGTTTTCCCAGTATCCTTAACGAATCCTTAAGAATGACAAAAACATTTCTGGAGAACATCTGCACTGTAACACAACAAATACCCAGAATCCCATGCAGCCCTAACTCTTCCGGTCTACATTATACACCCCCGCTACCACCAAACCCCCCCACACATCAACCCCCCCCTCTCCGTGCGTCGGTTGAGCGGAAGAGTTAGGGTTGCATGGGATTCTGGGTATTTGTTGTGTTGTGTTGATGTTGTGTTACAGTGCAGATGTTCTCCAGAAATGTGTTTGTCATTCTTTTTTGGTGTGGGTTCAAAGTGTGGCACATATTTGTAACGTAACAGTGTTAAAGTTGTTTTTGTACGACTACCGTCAGTGTAAGCTGTGTGGCTGTTGAACAAGTATGCCTTGCTGGCACTTACGTGAACAAGCAAAAGCTGCATTCTACATGTGGCCAAGCAGGTGCGCTGTTTGGGCAGACTGTAGAGGGCGCTAAAAGCAGTGCCAGCACATCCTGAAATTGGGGAGTCTCCCGGAAAATTGAGAGGGTTGGCAAGAAAGACGCTATCAAGCGCCATTCAAGTAAAAGTCGCGGGCCGCCCTAACATCAAAGTTCCATATTAAAGTGCGTGCCGGTGCGCGTGTCAGAGACCCCTGGTTAACATAGCGCAAAGCAATTTAAGCTTTGTATGCGGTGTTTTTCATTTTAAATTTTTCACAATTTTTTTGTGGCTCCCATTGTTTTCTTTAATTTGTGAAACTTTCCAAAATGGCTCTTTGAGTGGTAAAGGTTGCCGACCCCTGGGTTAGACTTAGACAAACTTTAATGATCCACAAGGGAAATTGTTCAACACAGTAGCTCAGTTACAATGATGGAAAGGACAATGCAGGTATAAATAGACTAATATAGCTATAAAAAAATCTAACATATATACGAATATATACATAATATGTGTACAGAGTAATTTATATACAGATATATTATATCATGTCTACAACATATATACAATATAAACCAATGACCATGTACAATATTACAGTATATACAGTCTATATGACAGCAGCAGCATAAAATAGAGAGTAGGTCCAGCAGGAAATAGAAAATAGACATTATAAACAAAGAGAAGTAGCTATTTTATTTTATTTTATTTTAATACACTGTAGCACTTAGAGGTTGTTTACTCAATGTAAAGTGCTTTTTACAAATAAAATCTATTATTATTATTATTTTAATAAAAGGCGCAGCGGATTATAGCTCCGTTGGTAGAGTGGCCGTGCCAGCAACTTGAGGGTTCCAGGTTCGATCCCGGCTTCCGCCATCCTAGTCACTGCCGTCGTGTCCTTGGGCAAGACAATTTACCCACCTGCTCCCAGTGCCACCCACGCTGGTTTAAATGTAACTTAGGTATTGGGTTTCACTATGTAAAAGCGCTTTGAGTCACTAGAGAAAAGTGCTGTATAAATATGATTTACAAAATTAACTTCATTATAAGGCGCATTATTATTATTATTTTTTTTTTTTAATGTAAAATACTTCCTTGTGGTCTACATAACATGTAATGGTGGTTCTTTGGTCAAAATGTTGCATAGGTGATTGTGGAGGTTGCCCTCCTGTGGGTTCTCCTGACTGTAATAGACCTTCTTGGAAGCCCGGGAGTCTGGTTTGGACACTGCTTTATTTTGGTTACACACCAGGTCAGCACTCTGCTCTGCAACTTTTAGTCCGTGCGAGCACGCCACGTCATCACTCCGCTCTGCGACTTTTCAGTCTGTTTTGGTTTTGCGTGCCTGTGTGTCCGCTCGCTCCAACTCCCAACAACTGTGTCTCAGCCCGGCTGCTGCTAATAAGCATGGCAGGTGATTGGATGATCATCCCCAGCTGGGTAATCCAATCACCTGCCAGCTGTGCTTCGAGGCCGGTCCTTACACACCCCGCTCCGCGGCAGGCCTGCAGACCACGCCCCCCTCCACAATGATGTTTTACAGATCATCTTCAAGTCGCTTTCTGACAGTCACTTCAGGATGCGCCGTTTTGTGGGCGTCTTCTTCCCGTCATCTTTGTTGTAGCGGTGTAGCGTGCAAGGACGGGAGTGGAAGAAGTGTCAAAAGATGGCGCTAACTGTTTTAATGACATTCACACTTTACTTCAATCAATAACGGAGCAGCATCTCCTCATCCGTGGCTCACTAGTGCAACAACAACAACGCCCGAAATGTGTCCCCTGAAAAACCGTCCGAGCGGAACTCTCTCATAATTAAAGTTCCTTGGGTGAATAATGTAACCTCACTATACCGGTATGTTTTAGTGCTTTCATGGCGAGTTTACTGACAGATATAAGTAAGAACTTTACACTACTTTATATTAGAAATAACAACAGTGGAAGATGAATGTCCCATAACAAGAAGATAGAGAAAAAGAAGAATCTTATCGACTACAGTGTAGTCACGGAATACAATGGCGGACGCGCACAAATTTTCAGGACTTATGCAGATCCCAAATACAGATCAGCAGGTACCAGAAGGTAAGAAACGTTGCTTTTGCATAATATTGTGAAACAAAACGCCAGATAATGTCTGCTAATAGGTGCCATTTTGGCAGACCTGGCCCTAACCAATCTGGCGCCCTAGGCAAGATTTTAGGTGGCGAATTGCCGAATCATGTAACATTAGCTTAATGCTAAAAAGCCAGGTTACTATTATTTTTTTTTTTCCATTTATTTATTTATTTCAGGCAATGACAAAGACGTACAAGTTGACAAAACATAATAATATAAATTAATATAGTGCATTATTGTCCAGTTTTGCCTGAAAGGGAGTGGGAAGAAGATAACTTATTTAATCCCACCCCCAGTTCTCCATTCAGTGATTATTCACATGAGTTTCACTCTCACTTTGTTCAAGGATTATAATACCGATGTTGTATCATAGTGGCATTACCACAGGTAACAATAATTATTACACTGTAACAATCATTTGTATCAACAATGTAGGAATAATGAATATACCAACAATGGTAATAGACATCATAGACTAGACTATCACATTCTGTAACAGACAAATAATTTCATGTAGGCTAACGTTACCTACCTGCTACCTCTGTCTTTTTCTCGTTTCTCCTCTTCTTTTCTCTTTTTTCTTCCTGACAGTTTTGGCCGTTTTGACATCTTGTGTTGATTTTTTGATGCGGTGACGTCCAAAAAGAGTCATGATACGGGAAGGGAGGGGGCGCGCCGTGCGGGGGGAGGGGGCGTAATGTTGTAACAAATAATATTTCTATTAAATAGGCTTTACTTTGCATTTTAATTAACGTGGGATCATTTTTTGTATTTAGAAATAATAGTACCAACTTTTTTTTTTTTTCTCCAACATTTGTGACACTGGCGTGGCACCCCCCTGATGGATGGCGCCCTTAGCATTTGCCTATACGGCCTATGCCACGGGCCGGCCCTGCATTTTGGGGTCCTTATACACACACCATTATAATACTCCTATGTTTAATGCGCCGACAATCCATCAAGTGGTGCGGCTTCATAGCTTACTGAAGTCGTACTAAAACATTTTGACAGATTTTTGAGCGCTGTGTGTAATGTTCTATATTTTCAATGAAACATTTAAAGTTTTGGTGTTGTTTATTGGCGTATCTCTTATGTGTGACTGCCATCTACTGGTCACACTTATCATTACACCATGCACCAAATAAAATAGCTTCGAGGTCGGTAAGCACAACCAGAATTGTGCCGTACATTAAGGTTATAAGGCGCTCTGTGCATTTTTGAGAAAATGAAAGGATTTTAAGTGTGCCTTATAGTCTGGAAAATATGGTAGTAATTTGGTGGCTTTTTCCTCGTCCAAACAGATCAGCGAGAAGCAGAGATCTCTGTACGAAGCTCTGGAGAAGCAGCAGCAGTATCAGACCTCGCTTCAGTCCATCTCGGCTAAAATGGAGACGCTGGAGGCCAAACTGAGCGAGCCCCTGGAGGCCGATAGAAGTCCTGATAGTCACAAGAGAACCCATGAGGTGAGATCACAGTCCTTCCAGTCCTCCCCCAGTAGGGGAGAATGGACCGCCTGATTGTGGCGGTCCGGTCCCCCATACTCTCCGAGCACTCACCACAGGACTTCCCGAGGGCTTTCTCCAAGCCCACAAAACATGTAGACTGGTTGGGCCAACTCCCATATGCACCCTCAAGGACCCCATTCTTGCTTGATGTACAGCTTAAGTTGTTCAACAGTCCGGGGGTCTCCCTTGTGCTATTTTAGGCTTCACACATTTTCAATGGGAGACAGATCTGGACTACAGGCAGGCCAGTCTAGTACCCGCACTCTTTTACTCTGAATTTATAACACTGTTGTTACACGTGGCTTGGCATTGTCTTGCTGAAATAAGCAGGGGCGTCCATGATAACAACATATGTTGCTTCAAAAGCTGTATGTACCTTTCAGCATTAATGGTGCCTTCACAGATGTGTAAGTTACCCATGTCTTGGCCACTAATACACCCCCATACCATCACACATGCTGGCTTTTACACTTTGCGCCTGTAACAGTCCGGATGGTTCTCTTCCAGTATGGTCCGGTGGACACGACGTCCACAGTTTCCAAAAACAATTTGAAATGTGGACTCGTCAGACCACAGAACACTTTTCCACTTTGCATCAGTCCATCTGAGATGAGCTCGGGCCCAGCGAAGCCGCCGGCGTTTCTGGGTGTTGTTGATAAATGGCTGTGGCTTTGCATAGTAGAGTTTTAACCCGCACTTACAAATGTAGCGACCAACTGTAGTTGCGGACAGTGGTTTTCTGAAGTGTTCCTGAGCCCATGCGGTGATATCCTTTACACACTGATGTCAGTTTTTGATGCAGTAGCGCCTGAGGGATCGAAGGTCACAGGCATTCAGTGTTGGTTTTCAGCCTTGCCGCTTACAGTGATTTCTCCAGGTTCTCAGAACCTTTTGATGATATTACGGAGCGTAGATGGTGACATCCCTAAATTCCTTGCAATAGCTGGTTGAGAAATGTTGTTCTTAAACGCATTTGTTGACAAAGTGGTGACCCTCGCCCCGTCCTTGTTTGTGAACGACTGAGCATTTCACGGAAGCTGCTTTTATACCCAATCATGGCACCCACCTGTTCCCAATTAGCCTGTTCACCTGTGGGATGTTCCAAATAAGTCCAGTGTTTCCCATAAACTGCCAAGATACCTGTGGCGGTGGGGGCGTGGCTATGGGCGTGGCTATGGGCGTGGTCACCATGACATCATCGAGTAATTTGCATAATTTACTACAATGATATGATTTTCTCTAAAAAGGCTCAAAAAATGTATACTTACTAATTAATAATAACAGTTTTGTTTTAAACGTCCATCCATCCATGTTACAATTTAATTACAACACTTTATGTACATATTTATATACAGATTTGAACAATAAGTTATTCACTGAAATATATTTATTAATTGGGGTTCTTACAAAAAATATATCTTATAAAATATAAAAGCTAAAATGTCTCTTAAAGCTCTGCCCCTTTAATTAGTGCATACTAAATAATTTAACTTTAGCCTACTACTACAACCATATTATTTACCAGCAACATAAAGTGAAACAGAGGCAGAGGTGTCCTGCCACAGTCAGTAACAAATAAACAGACAACAGTAGTGGTCAAATACAAATAAGGCAACAAGAGAAGTATCCTACACTTCTCTTTGGTAAAGTAAATCTGAACAGCCTATATGGGCATCTACATCAACTATATGATTTGCCTGAGAAGCTGGACAGGACAAAAAAAAAAAAAAAAAAAAGTTGTATTTATTTATTTATTTTTTTAAATTTGTGGCGGACGTAATTATTTTGTGGCAGCCCGCCACGAATAAATGAATGTGTGGGAAACACTGAAGTCTTTGATGAGCACTCCTCAACTTTCTCAGTCTTTTTTGCCACTTGTGCCAGCTTTTTTGAAACATGTTGCAGGCATCAAATTCCAAATGAGCTAATATTTGCAAAAAATAACAACGTTTTCCAGTTCGAACATTAAGTATGTTGTCTTTGCAGTCTATTCAATTGAATATAAGTTGAAAAGGATTTGCAAGTCATTGTATTCTCTTTTTATTTACCATTTACACAACGTGACAACTGCACTCATTTTGGCTTTTGTAGAGGAAATAATGCATATACTGGTGGAAAAAAGGTTGGGGAACCCTGCCCTAGGACACATTTGATGATATTAGCCATTGTCACATCTAAATTTTAAAGGCCCACTGAAATGAATTTTTTTTTATTTAAACGGGGATAGCAGATCCATTCTATGTGTCATACTTGATCATTTCGCGATATTGCCTTATTTTTGCTGAAAGGGATTTAGTAGAGAAAATCGACGATAAAGATCGCAACTTTTGCTCGCTGATAAAAAAAAAGCCTTGCCTGTAGCGGAAGTAGCGTGACGTCACAGGAGCTAGTATTCCTCACAATTCCCCGTTGTTTACAATGGAGCGAGAGAGATTCGGACCGAGAAAGTGACGATTACCCCATTAATTTGAGCGAGGATGAAAGATTCGTAGATGAGGAACGTTACAGTGAAGGACTGGAGAGGCAGTGCAGGACGTATCTTTTTTCGCTCTGACCGTAACTTAGGTACAAGCTGGCTCATTGGATTCCACACTCTCTCCTTTTTCTATTGTGGATCACAGATTTGTATTTTAAACCACCTGGGATACTATATCCTCTTGAAAATGAGAGTCGAGAACGCGAAATGGACATTTAAAGTGACTTTTATCTCCACGACAATACATCGGTGACACACTTAGCTACTGAGCTAGCGCGATAGCATCGTTCTCAAATGAAGATAGAAACAAAAGAAATAAACCCCTGACTGGAAGGATAGACAGAAGATCAACAATACTATTAAACCATGTGCATGTAACTACACGGTTAAAAATTCTCCGCCTGGTAAGGCTTAACAATGCTGTTGCTAACGACGCTAAGGCTAATTTAGCAACTTAGCAACCGGACCTCACAGAACTATGTACTCTTCTCCTTTTTCTATTGTGTATCACGGATTTGTATTTTAAACCACCTCGGATACTATATCCTCTTGAAAATGAGAGTCGAGAACGCGAAATGGACATTTAAAGTGACTTTTATCTCCACGACAATACATCGGTGACACACTTAGCTACTGAGCTAACGTGATAGCATCGTTCTCAAATGAAGATAGAAACAAAAGAAATAAACCCCTGACTGGAAGGATAGACAGAAGATCAACAATACTATTAAACCATGTACATGTAACTACACGGTTAAAAATTCTCCGCCTGGTAAGGCTTAACAATGCTGTTGCTAACGACGCTAAGGCTAATTTAGCAACTTAGCAACCGGACCTCACAGAACTATGTACTCTTCTCCTTTTTCTATTGTGTATCACGGATTTGTATTTTAAACCACCTGGGATACTATATCCTCTTGAAAATGAGAGTCGAGCACGCGAAATGGACATTCAAAGTGACTTTTATCTCCACGACAATACATCGGTGACACACTTAGCTACTGAGCTAGCGCGATAGCATCGTTCTCAAATGAAGATAGAAACAAAATAAATAAACCCCTGACTGGAAAGATAGACAGAAGATCAACAATACTATTAAACCATGTACATGTAACTACACAGTTAAAAATTCTCAGCCTGGTAAGGCTTAACAATGCTGGCTAATTTAGCAACTTAGCAACCGGACCTCACAGAACCTGCGTTCCAGCGATCGACGGCGCGACGAAGGACTTCACCCGTGGGTTTGGCGGGTCAAGCATCGGCTAGGCGTAGTAAGTAGTCCTTGTTGTGTTGCTGTAAGTATTGTACTTAGCCGCTAATACACCGATCGATCCCACCTACAACGTTCTTCTTTGCAGCCCCCATTGTTCATTAAACAAATTGCAAAAGATTCACCAACACAGATGTCCAGAATACATTTTCCTCATTTACTGTTTCTTTGACTATTTTGCTAATTACTTGTATTTAGTATCCAACTGTGATATTTAATTGCATGACTTAAATAGTTCAGACAAAATCAATTTTTCTTTGGCAGGATCTGGTTGAGGAGATCCAGAGTGTGCAGGACGAAATCGACAGGCTGCAGACGAGCTTCAGCGACGACCTGGCCGACGCCACCGCCGACGCCAACATGGCCGACCAGTTGGCCATGCACTCTTCTCTGGCAGTCCTGGCTGAAAGGATGGCCACCATCCACATGAAGGCCTCAGGGAGGCAGCAGCTGCTGGAGGTATGGACGTGAGAGCGTTGTACAGTATGGGCAGTTTTCTTTGTAATTGTTCAAATCGGGGGTGTCCAAACTCTTTCCGCTCAGGGCCGCACAAGTGTTTCCCACACATTCATTTATTTGTGGCGGCCCGCCACGAAAGAATTACGTCCGCCACAAATAAAACATTTTTTTAAATTTTTTTTTATTTTATTTTATTTTATTTTTTTATTTTTTGTCCTGTCCAGCTTCACAGGCAAATCATATAGTTGATGTAGATGCCCATATCGGCTGTTCAGATTTACTTTACATTTGTATTTGACTTTATTAAATGTATTTATATTAGCAACACAACATGTGTATATAACAAAGGGTGCAAAGTCTGCAGGCAGTAGGAAACACATGGTTAAGTGTAGGGAGTAAAACTGATGGCAGTCTAAAGTTCAAGATTTTTGCAGCTCTTTGTTCAGTGGATCAGATGTTTGATGAAGCTCTGTGTCTATCTACCACCACTACTGTTTTCTGTTTATTTGTTACTGACTGTGGCAGGACACCTCTGCCTCTGTTTCACTTTATGTTGCTGGTAAATAATATGGTTGTAGTAGTAGGCTAAAGTTAAATGATTTAGTATGCACTAATTAAAGGGGCAGAGCTTTAAGAGACATTTTAGCTTTTATATTTTATAAGATATATTTTTTGTAAGAACCACAATTAATAAATATATTTCAGTGAATAAATTATTGTTCAAATCTGTGTATAAATATTAGGGA
>NC_084733.1:90473368-90488368 GCF_033978785.1 Entelurus aequoreus
TTAGCTTCTGTTTTTTCGACGAAGAATATTTGTGAAATATTTCTTCAAACTTATTATGATTAAAATTCAAAAAAATTATTCTGGCAAATCTAGAAAATCTGTAGAATCAAATTTAAATCTTATTTCAAAGTCTTTTGAATTTCTTTTAAAATTTTTGTTCTGGAAAATCTAGAAGAAATAATGATTTGTCTTTGTTAGAAATATAGCTTGGTCCAATTTGTTATATATTCTAACAAAGTGTAGATTGGATTTTAACCTATTTAAAACATGTCATCAAAATTCTAAAATTAATCTTAATCAGGAAAAATTACTAATGATGTTCCATAAATTCTTTTTTATACGTTTTTCTCTTCTTTTTTTCGGTTGAATTTTGAATTTTAAAGAGTCGAAATTGAAGATAAACTATGTTTCAAAATTTAACTGTCATTTTTTTCGTGTTTTCTCCTCTTTTAAACCGTTCAATTAAGTGTAAATATCATTAATTATTAATAATAACAGAGTTTAAGGTAAATTGAGCAAATTGGCTATTTCTGGCAATTTATTTAAGTGTGTATCAAACTGGTAGCCCTTCGCATTAATCACTACCCAAGAAGTAGCTCTTGCTTTCAAAAAGGTTGGTAACCCCTGATGTAAAGTATCAAAAATGGCCCCCACCTGTTTTAATTGTCCAGTGTGCAGCCCTCAGTGCAAAGGTTGGGACATCCCCGCCCTGGATAGTTCACTATTTGGATTTGGAGTGAGAAAAAAGGGGTCCTTTAAGTCGCTAAACAAGCTGGACGTTGACTTGGCTTGGTTCTTAGCTGCACGAGCACTGTTCTTAAGAAGATTATGTCCGTGTCTCCGTGAGTGTTGTGGCTGACCATTAATAGATCCCTCTGCACAAAGCCTCTGGGATATCCTTGAGAGTGAACATTGGCCACAACACAACTCCGTTACCATCTCGGACTCCAATGCATGGCTTTGCAGTTTGATGAAGAAGGTTGCAGAGCATGGAGGGATTAGCGGTAATGGTGCCACGGGAAACTGGGCCGAGGATGAAAGCAACGGGAGAACCCTGGCGGGTGTAAGGGGGTCCCAGAAAGATGGACCCCCGGGCCATTTCGTGCCTGCAAGGAGAGGAGATGCAGTAGGTCGGCGGCGCCATGTTTGAGCTGGCCTCTCTCTTTCTGCTGTTGCAGAACATGCTGCTGGATATCGAGAAGAAAGTGCTGGCCCTGTCCGAGCTGTCCGTGCACAGCGAGAACCTGCTGCTGGAGGGCCGTGCCGAGACACGGGCGGAGGCGGAGCAGCTGGCCCGCAGGCTGCGCACGCTGAAGGGCGGCCTGCTGGAGCTGCAGAGGATGCTGCAAGACAAACGCATCAGCATGCAGGTTTGTTTGTGCACGTTCATCCATGCTAGCTCTTCTGTTGTTGTGGGATGGTTGGTCAATACAATGAATTCAAAGAAGGATTTTCTTCAAATTAGCATCATAATTCCTCTTGTTTGCTGCACTGCAAAAAGTCAGTGTTCAAAAACAAGACAAAAAAAATACAAAAATGAGGGGTATTTTACTTGAACTAAGCAAAATGATCTGCCAATAGAACAAGAAAATTTGGCTTGTCAAGACTTTCCAAAACAAGTAAAATTAGCTAACCTCAATGGACCCAAAAATACCTTGAAATAAGTATATTCTCACTAATAACAAGTGCACTTTTCTTGGTGGGGAAAAAAAAAGAGACCTTTTTTCTCAATATGTTGAAAAATATTCTTAAATGAAGTAAATGCTAGTGCCATTATCTTGACATAATGATATGCGCTCGGCATTACATTTCTTCAAACCAGCAAACTTATACTAAAAACTAGAGATGTCCGATAATATCGGTCTGCCGATATTATCGGCCGATAAATGCGTTAAAATGTAATATCGGAAATTATCGGTTTCGGTTTTTTTATTATCAGTATCCTTTTTTTTTTTTTTTATTTTTTTAATTAAGTCCACATAAAAACCACAAGATACACTTACAATTAGTGCACCAACCCAAAAAACCTCCCTCCCCCATTTACACTCATTCACACAAAAGGGTTGTTTCTTTCTGTTATTAATATTGTGCTTCCTACATTATATATCAATATATATCAATACAGTCTGCAAGGGATACAGTCCGTAAGCACACATGATTGTGCGTGCTGCTGGTCCACTAATAATACTAACCTTTAACAGTTAATTTTACAAATTTTCATTAATTACTAGTTTCTATGTAACTGTTTTTATATTGTTTTACTTTCTTTTTTATTCAAGAAAATGTTTTTAATTTATTTATCTTATTTTATTTGATTCAGTTTTTTAAAAAGTACCTTATCTTCACCATACCTGGTTGTCCAAATTAGGCATAATAATGTGTTAATTCCACGACTGTATATATCGGTTGATACCGGTATCGGTTGATATCGGTATCGGTAATTAAAGAGTTGGACAATTTCGGCATATCGGATGTCGGCAAAAAGCCATTATCGGACATCCCTACTAAAAACTAATTTATTGTTCTTAATGGAAAGGCAACAAGGCGAGCGCTTGTTACTCTCGGGGTCTCCTAGCCGCTCAGGCAAATCATATGGTCTAAAAATGCATTTTTCCATGGATAACATGACATCATCGCGTCAAGTACGTGCTCTTTCAGTCAATTAGTGCGCATACCGGTAAACAAAATTATCTGCCGATAGAACAAGAAAATGTGGCTTGTCAAGGCTTTCCAAAACAAGTAAAATTAGCTAACCTCAATGGACCCAAAAATACCTTCAAATAAGTATATTCTCACTAATAACAAGTGCACTTTTCTTGGTGGGGAAAAAAAAGAGACCTTTTTTCTCAATATGTTGAAAAATATTCTTAAATGAAGTAAATGCTAGTGCCATTATCTTGACATAATGATGCACTCGGCATTACATTTCTTGAAACCAGCAAACTTATACTAAAAACTAGAGATGTATAAATGCGTTAAAATGTAATATCGGAAATTATCGGTATCGTTTTTTTTTATTATCAGTATCGTTTTTTTTTTTTTTTTTTTTTTTTTTAATTAAATCCACATAAAAAACACAAGATACACTTACAATTAGTGCACCAACCCAAAAAACCTCACTCCCCCATTTACACTCATTCACACAAAAGGGTTGTTTCTTTCTGTTATTAATATTCTGCTTCCTACATTATATATCAATATATATCAATACAGTCTGCAAGGGATACAGTCCGTAAGCACACATGATTGTGCGTGCTGCTGCTCCACTAATAGTACTAACCTTTAACACTTAATTTTACAAATTTTCATTAATTACTACTTTCTATGTAACTGTTTTTATATTGTTTTACTTTCTTTTTTATTCAAGAAAATGTTTTTAATTCATTTATCTTATTTTATTTGATTCATTTTTAAAAAAAAGTACCTTATCTTCACCATACCTGGTTGTCCAAATTAGGCATAATAATGTGTTAATTCCACGACTGTATATATCGGTTGATACCGGTATCGGTTGATATCGGTATCGGTAATTAAAGAGTTGGACAATATCGGCATATCGGATATCGGCAAAAAGCCATTATCGGACATCCCTACTAAAAACTAATTTATTGTTCTTAATGGAAAGGCAACAAGGCGAGCGCTTGTTACTCTCGGGGTCTCCTAGCCGCTCAGGCAAATCATATGGTCTAAAAATGCATTTTTCCATGGATAACATGACATCATCGCGTCAAGTGCGTGCTCTTTCAGTCAATTAGTGCGCATATATACAGCCCGGCCCCCGGCCCAATTTTTTTAAATTGTAATATTGAAGAATTTATGAATGTGCATAAACTATTTCTGTTCAGAATTATTAGAAATGTTAAATGTTTAAATAGTCAGTTTGCTGTACTGTGCCAACTGTACTACTATATGAGTACCTATTTTCTAATGTTTCACTGAAAATAAAACAGCAAAGTCCATTTGGCTGTCATCTGTTTTAATTATGAGACACGATTTTGTCAAAATCATGATTTTTTTTTCATGCTTGAAATAAGAAATGATGACTTTAAAAAGCTAGTTTTCTACTTGTGAGTGTTGATGATGCAGCTTTGCAACACTTGATGTTGTAGTTCAAGGGTCACCAACCTTTTTGAAAGCAAGAGCTACTTCTTGGGTAGTGATTAATGCGAAGGGCTACCAGTTTGATACACACTTCAATAAATGGCCAGAAATAGCCAATTTGCTCAATTTACCTTTAACTCTATGTTATTATTAATAATTAATGATATTTACACTTAATTGAACGGTTTAAAAGAGGAGAAAACACGAAAAAAATGACAATTCAATTTTGAAACATAGTTTATCTTCAATTTCGACTCTTTAAAATTCAAAATTCAACCGAAAAAAAGAAGAGAACAACTTAAAAAAATAATTTATGGAACATCATTAGTAATTTTTCCTGATTAAGATTAATTTTAGAATTTTGATGACATGTTTTAAATAGGTTAAAATCCAATCTACACTTTGTTAGAGTATATAGCAAATTGGACCAAGCTATATTTCTAACAAAGACAAATGACTATTTTTTCTAGATTTTCCAGAACAAAATTTTTTTTTTAAATTCAAAAGACTTTGAAATAAGATTTCAATTTGATTCTACAGATTTTCTGGATTTGCCAAAATAAATTTTTTTGAATTTTAATCATAATAAGTTTGAAGAAATATTTCACGAATATTCTTCGTCGGAAAATAGAAGCTAAAATGAAGAATTAAATTAAAATTTATTTATTATTCTTTACAATAAAAATTTTTTTTTACTTGAACATTGATTTAAATTGTCAGGAAAGAAAAGGAAGGAATTTAAAAGGTAAAAAGGTATATGTGTTTAAAAATCCTAAAATCATTTTTAAGGTTGTATTTTTTCTCTAAAATTGTCTTTCTGAAAGTTATAAGAAGCAAAGTAAAAAAATGAATGAATTTATTGAAACAAGTGAAGACCAAGTCTTTAAAATATTTTCTTGGATTTTCAAATTCTATTTGAGTTTTGTCTCTCTTAGAATTAAAAATGTCGGGCAAAGCGAGACCAGCTTGCTAGTAAATAAATACAATTAAAAAAATAGATGCAGCTCACTGGTAAGTGCTGCTATTTGAGCTATTTTTAGAACAGGCCGGCGGGCTACTCATCTGGTCCTTACGGGCTACCTGGTGCCCGCGGGCACCACATTGGTGACCCCTGATCTAGGGATTTCACCATCTACGTTCCGTAATATCATCAAAAGATTCAGAGAATCTGGCCGAAAACCTGGGGTCTCCTCTCCTCAGTTCCCAAACGTTTACTGAGTGTTGTTAAAAGGAAAGGCCATGTAACACACTGGTAAAAATGCCCCTGTGACAACTTTTTTGCAATATGTTGCTGCCATTAAATTCTAAGTTCATGATTATTTGCAAAAAAATAACAAATTTGTCAGTGTGAACATGAAATATGTTGTCTTTGCAGTCTATTCAATTGAATATAAGTTGAAAAGGATTTGTTGTATTCTCTTTTTATTTACCATTTACACAACTTGTCAACTTCACTGCTTTTGGCTTTTGTAACATAACTCCTAATACATCACAACTAAATGTTAGATTTAGTCAAGTTTATAGTAGAACTTTACAGTAAACCTTCATCCTTTACAACAACTCTGTGTTGATGTAAAGAAACGACATCCATGCTTCTTCTGTGCTTCGTCCCGTGGTGGTGAAGGGCTCCCAACAGGAGCAGGAGGACAGTGGCTCGGACTCCAGTCTCTCCCTGAGTCCAAGTGTGCAGGACTGGGTGGCCCAGGCCAGGACCACACGCTCCCAGCAGCACCAGGACAGTCTCCAGAGCCAAAGGGTACACTTTCATGGGTTTAATCTCTCATTTTTAACTGGAATTCTTACTGAAATGTTGTTGTTGTTGTGCAGGAGTTAGAGGAGCAGCTTGCAGAGCAGAAGAAGCTTCTCCAGTCGGTGGCCAGCCGAGGAGAAGAGATCCTCATCCAACAGGCGTCCCCCAGCAGCACCACGTATTGTCTAACCTTTGTCATTCAAACACATTTGACACCATACATTAGAGCAGGGGTGGGCAATTAATTTGTACCGGGGACCGCATGCTGGAGGGCCACATCGACAATATTTCAATTAAATTTTGCTCAATATTATTTTTGATATATACCGTAAGACAGGGGTCACCAACGCGGTGCCCGCGGGCACCAGGTAGCCCGTAAGGACCAGATGAGTAGCCCGCCGGCCTGTTCTAAAAATAGCTCAAATAGCAGCACTTACCAGTGAGCTGCCTCTATTTTTTAAATTTTATTTATTTACTAGCAAGCTGGTCTCGCTTTGCCCGACATTTTTAATTCTAAGAGAGACAAAACTCAAATAGAATTTGAAAATCCAAGAAAATATTTGAAAGACTTGGTCTTCACTTGTTTAAATAAATTCATTAATTTTTTTACTTTGCTTCTTATAACTTTCAGAAAGACAATTTTAGAGAAAAAATACAACCTTAAAAATGATTTTAGGATTTTTAAACACATATACCTTTTTACCTTTTAAATTCCTTCCTTTTCTTTCCTGACAATTTAAATCAATGTTCAAGTAAAAAAAAATTTTTATTGTAAAGAATAATGAATAGATTTTAATTTAATTCGTAATTTTAGCTTCAATTTTTCCGACGAAGAATATTCGTGAAATATTTCTTCAAACTTATTATGATTAAAATTCAAAAAAAATATTCTGGCAAATCCAGAAAATCTGTAGAATCAAATTTAAATCTTATTTCAAAGTCTTTTGAATTTTTTTTTTTAAATTTTTGTTCTGGAAAATCTAGAAAATATAGTCATTTGTCTTTGTTAGAAATATAGCTTGGTCCAATTTGCTATATACTCTAACAAAGTGTAGATTGGATTTTAACCTATTTAAAACATGTCATCAAAATTCTAAAATTAATCTTAATCAGGAAAAATTACTAATGATGTTCCATAAATTATTTTTTTAAGGTTTTTCTCTTCTTTTTTTCGGTTGAATTTTGAATTTTAAAGAGTCGAAATTGAAGATAAACTATGTTTCAAAATTTAATTTTATTTTTTCGTGTTTTCTCCTCTTTTAAACCGTTCAATTAAGTGTAAATATCATTAATTATTAATAATAACAGAGTTAAAGGTAAATTGAGCAAATTGGCTATTTCTGGCAATTTATTGAAGTGTGTATCAAACTGGTAGCCCTTCGCATTAATCACTACCCAAGAAGTAGCTCTTGCTTTCAAAAAGGTTGGTGACCCCTGACTTAGAGCGAAGGGATGGGAATCTTGTTCGGAACTGCCGCAATTATTTTCTGTTATGCCCCACCTAGGAAGGACATAATATTTTGCGCCCCTCACTCTCAACCGTGACTATAAATAGTATATTTTTTTGTGTATAAAATTGTTATAACCATACCTCCGCATGACATAGTAAGTTTATTAACAACTAGATGAGGCAATTCCTGAAGGAATTGCGTGTGAACGCTCCAATGCTGAAGTTGAAGTGAAATGCTGACAGAATGTAGTATGAATGTAAGTAGAGATGTCCGACAATATCGGGCTGCCGATATTATCGGTCAATAAATGCTTTAAAATGTAATATCGGAAATTATCGGGATCGGTTTCAAAGTTATCGGTATCGGTTTCAAAAAGATGCCGCCGTGTACACGGACGTAGGGAGAAAGAAGGACAGAGCGCCAATAAACCTTAAAGGCACTGCCTTGACGTGCCGGCCCAGTCACGTAATATCTACGGCTTTTCACACACACAAGTGAATGCAAGGCATACTTGGTCAACAGCCATACAGGTCACACTGAGGGTGTACGTATAAACAAGTTTAACACTGTTACAAATATGCGCCACACTGTGAACCCACACCAAACAAGAATGACAAACACATTTCGGGAGAACATCCGCACCGTAACACAACAGAACAAATACCCAGAACTAGAGATGTCCGATAATATCGGCCTGCCGATATTATCGGCCGATATATGCGTTAAAATGTAATATCGGAAATTATCGGTATCGTTTTTTTTTATTATCTGTATCGGGTTTTTTATTTTTTATTTTATTTTTTTAATTAAATCCACATAAAATACACAAGATACACTTACAATTAGTGCACCAACCCAAAAAACCTCCCTCCCCCATTTACACTCATTCACACAAAAGGGTTGTTTCTTTCTGTTATTAATATTCTGCTTCCTACATTATATATCAATATATATCAATACAGTCTGCAAGGGATACAGTCCGTAAGCACACATGATTGTGCGTGCTGCTGCTCCACTAATAGTACTAACCTTTAACACTTAATTTGACTCATTTTCATTCATTACTAGTTTCTATGTAACTGTTTTTATATTGTTGTACTTTCTTTTTTATTCAAGAAAATGTTTTTAATTTATTTATCTTATTTTACAAATTTTTTTTAAAAAGTACCTTATCTTCACCATACCTGGTTGTCCAAATTAGGCATAATAATGTGTTAATTCCACGACTGCATATATCGGTTGATATCGGTATCGGTTGATATCGGTATCGGTTCATATCGGTATCGATAATTAAAGAGTTGGACAATATCGGAATATCGGATATCGGTAAAAAGCCATTATCGGACATCCCTACCCAGAACCCCTTGCAGCACTAACTCTTCTGGGACGCTACAATATACACCCCCCCCTCAACCTCCTCATGCTCTCTCAGGGAGAGCATGTCCCAAATTCCAAGCTGCTGTTTTGAGGCATGTTCAAAAAAAAAAAATGCACTTTGTGACTTCAATAATAAATATGGCAGTGCCATGTTGGCATTTTTTTCCCCATAACTTGAGTTGATTTATTTTGGAAAACCTTGTTTACATTGTTTAATGCATCCAGCGGGGCATCACAACAAAATGAGGCATAATAATGTGTTCATTCCACCACTGTATATATCGGTATCGCTTGATATCGGAATCTGTTATTAAGAGTTGGACAATATCGGCAAAAAAGCCATTATCGGACATAGGGATGTCCGATAATGGCTTTTTGCCGATATCCGATATGCCGATATTGTCCAACTCTTTAATTACTGATACTGATATCAACCGATACCGATATCAACCGATACCGATATCAACCGATATATACAGTCGTGGAATTAACACATTATTATGTCTAATTTGGACAACCAGGTATGGTGAAGATAAGGTACTTTTTAAAAAAATGAATCAAATAAAATAAGATAAATAAATTAAAAATATTTTCTTGAATAAAAAAGAAAGTAAAACAATATAAAAACAGTTACATAGAAACTAGTAATTAATGAAAATGAGTAAAATTAAGTGTTAAAGGTTAGTACTATTAGTGGAGCAGCAGCACGCACAATCATGTGTGCTTACGGACTGTATCCCTTGCAGACTGTATTGATATATATTGATATATAATGTAGGAAGCAGAATATTAATAACAGAAAGAAACAACCCTTTTGTGTGAATGAGTGTAAATGGGGGAGGGAGATTTTTTGGGTTGGTGCACTAATTGTAAGTGTATCTTGTGTTTTTTATGTGGATTTAATGAAAAAAAAAAGGATTTAATTAAAAAAAAACAAAAAAAAACAAAACGATATTGATAATAAAAAAACGATACCGATAATTCCCGATATTACATTTTAATGCATTTATCGGCCGATAATATCGGCCTCTCTAATCGACATCTCTAATCGGACATCTCTACCTGTACTCTATATTTTTTATTTTTAAAGTTTTTTTTCCTATGCTACGTATGTGCCTCAACAGTCCTCACTGTTGGCTTCGTAAAGTCATGTTGCCTCTAAACTAAATCAAATGTATGCTAATCCAAATAAGAACCGATAAGAAAACCTAATGGTTAAGCAGAGTTGAAAGTGGAACCGTAGAAACATTATCAATGCCCATCCCTATTAGAGAGACCTCTAATAGAGTCCCTGCAGTGCAACACTATTAAAGACTGTCCCCTTTCCTATGAGTCATAAGAGGAGTTTTGCATGTGCGCAGGTCATGGGACGCGTTCTCAACAGAGGCTGTGGCCGAGAGAGAGACCGAGGCCGCGCGCGAGCAGACGAGGCAAAGGTGGGAGAGCCTGAAGCTGGAGCTCAGAACCAAACTGCAGCTGATGCAGAAGAACTTGGAGCAGGAACACAAGCAGCCGGTAGGAACTGGAGCGCAGTTGTCCAACTCATTTGATGCGGTCTTCCATATCATTTTATTGAGGCTTGTCCTACAGCAGGGGTCACCAACCTTTTTGAAAGCAAGAGCTACTTCTTGGGTAGTGATTAATGCGAAGGGCTACCAGTTTGATACACACTTCAATAAATGGCCAGAAATAGCCAATTTGCTCAATTTACCTTTAACTCTATGTTATTATTAATAATTAATGATATTTACACTTTAATTGAACGGTTTAAAAGAGGAGAAAACACGAAAAAAAATGACAATTAAATTTTGATACGTAGTTTGTCTTCAATTTCGACTCTTTAAAATTCAAAATTCAACCGAAAAAAAGAAGAGAAAAACTTAAAAAAATAATTTATGGAACATCATTAGTAATTTTTCCTGATTAAGATTAATTTTAGAATTTTGATGACATGTTTTAAATAGGTTAAAATCCAATCTGCACTTTGTTAGAGTATATAGCAAATTGGACCAAGCTATATTTCTAACAAAGGCAAATTACTATTTTTTCTAGATTTTCCAGAACAAAAATTTAAAAAAAAAATTGAAATAAGATTTAAATTTGATTCTACAGATTTTCTGGATTTGCCAGAATAATTTTTTTGAATTTTAATCATAATAAGTTTGAAGAAATATTTCACGAATATTCTTCGTCGGAAAAACAGAAGCTAAAATGAAGAATTAAATTAAAATCTATTTATTATTCTTTACAATAAAAACATTTTTTTTTACTTGAACATTCATTTAAAATGTCAGGAAAGAAGAGGAAGGAATTTAAAAGGTAAAAAGGTATATGTGTTTAAAAATCCTAAAATCATTTTGAAGGTTGTATTTTTTCTCTAAAATTGTCTTTCTGAAAGTTATAAGAAGCAAAGTAAAATAAAATGAATTAATTTATTTAAACAAGTGAAGACCAAGTCTTTCAAATATTTTCTTGGATTTTCAAATTCTATTTGAGTTTTGTCTCTCTTAGAATTAAAAATGTCGGGCAAAGCGAGACCAGCTTGCTAGTAAATAAATAAAATTTAAAAAATAGAGGCAGCTCACTGGTAAGTGCTGCTATTTGAGCTATTTTTAGAACAGGCCGGCGGGCTACTCATCTGGTCCTTACGGGCTACCTGGTGCCCGCGGGCACCGCGTTGGTGACTCCTGATCTACAATGTTAATCTGCCACACCACATAATTCAAACGTAGCCCACCACCTCATTTTACCTGGCCCACCTTGTCTTTTATGTGGCCTGCGAAAGGCTGTAAAAAAAACAAAAAACACTTTTTGGCAAAATAAATGTATTTATTCTTTCAATTTTGACATGTTCCAAGCATTTTTGTTATTTTGGTGATCAAAATAAACACCTCAATATCTGCTTGTCATCTTGATTTAGGATTTCAAAGCAAGTTAACCATCAATCTGTAAATAGTATAGTAATCAAAAACAGTTGTCTTTGCAAATTGTGTAACAAAGCTATATAAGTGTACATATGTATTTATTTATATTTATCCCATTGGATTGAGTTTTTCCTTGCCCTGATGTGGGATCTGAGCCGAGGATGTGGTTGTGGCTTGTGCAGCCCTTTGAGACACTCGTGATTTAGGGCTATATAAGTAAACAGTGATTGATTGATTGATGATTTATATATTATATCCATCCATCCATCCATTTTCTACCGCTTGTCCCGTTCCGGGTCGCGAGGGGAGCTGGAGCCTATCTCAGCTGCATTCGGGCGGAAGGCGGGGTACACCCTGGACAAGTCGCCACGATCCACTATGGACTGGACTCTCACTATTATGTTAGATCCACTATGGACTGGACTCTCACACTATTATGTTAGATCCACTATGGACTGGACTCTCACACTATTATGTTAGATCCACTATGGACTGGACTCTCACACTATTATGTTAGATCCACTATGGACTGGACTCTCACTATTATGTTGGACCCACTATGGACTGGACTCTCACTATTATGTTAGATCCACTATGGACTGGACTCTCTCACTATTATGTTAGATCCACTATGGACTGGACTCTCACTATTATGTTAGATCCACTAAGGACTGACCTCTCACACTATTATGTTAGATCCACTATGGACTGGACTCTCACTATTATGTTAGATCCACTATGGACTGGACTCTCACTGTTATGTTGGATCCACTATGGACTGGACTCCCACTATTATGGTAGATCCACTATGGACTGGACTCTCACACTATTATGTTAGATCCACTATGGACTGGACTCTCACACTATTATGTTAGATCCACTATGGGCTGGACTCTCACACTATTATGTTAGATCCACTATCATATCACTATCCTCGTTGTGGCTATAAATATATACACATAAGTGTATATATATAAATATATACACTTATGTGTATATATTTATATTATGTGTGTATATTTATATTACGTATATCTGTTTGTATTTACCGCATACTACTCACAATGGGGAGACCGGGCTTTCTGCTCCGCCTCTCCCAGTCTGTGGAACGCTTTCCCTGACCACCTGAGGGCACCACAGACTGTGTATGCTTTTAAAAAAGGCTAAAATTAGTAAAAAAAAATTTTTTTTTTTTTTTAATACAATGGAGCACTTTGAGGTTGTTTGCTCAATGTAAAGTGCTTTTTACAAATACAATATATTATTATTATTATTATTATCATTTAAATTGTGTAACAAAGCTATTTATGTATACATATATATTCATATTTATTTATATTATATATATATCTGTTTATATTCATATACTATATATATATATATGTTTATATTTATATTATGTGTATCTGTGTTTATATAATTGATATCTGTTTATATTCATTATATATATAAATATATATTTACTGTTACTGTACATGTGGCCTAAAAGGGCAGCCATAATTGCGATCCAGCCCTCAATTAAAATGAGTTTGACACACCTGACCTCAAGCGAGCCAAAACAAATTCATATGTTGCATTTAAAAAGCCAGGCGGAGAGAAAGAAGTGTTGTTTCTCTGCAGGTTTACTCCGGCTCTTCATGTGCGGCACCGCTCTTAAAAGGACGAGCTCAAGCCGACGCGTCGTCACTTACCGCTCTTTACCACGGCTTCAGGCTGACGATGGAGACCCTGGCCTCTCAGGTCTTTGCAACGTCAGCAAAACGTGTCGCCGGCCCGCGTGTTGGAAATGACCTTTGTCGGTTTCTCTGCAGCCGGGCAACGGCGAGACGCAGCCGTCTCAGGTGGAGCAGCAGCTCTACACGGCCGTGTCCTCCACCTCCTCCTGGATGGACGCCGTGGAGAACGATGTCTTCGCCGGCTCGCTGATGCTGGCCGACAACGCGGAGGTGCAGCTGAAGAAGCAGGAGGTGCGTGTGTGATATCGCTCTCGGTCTTTACAAACATGTCACAGGACGTGAGCCTTCTCCGCAGATGTTGGAGGACGACCTCCGTCGTGTGAAGGAGGAGGTCTCGCTCAGCCGGGCGTCGCTCGCCCGGTCCACCGGGATGAGGCCGGAGGAGCGGAGCTTGCTGGAGAACAACCTGGACTGTCTGAAGGAGAGGTTGGGAACTCTGGGCGGTGCTGTGGGTGGAAGCTGTGACCGCATGAGAAGCAGGACTCAGGAGCTCACAGCCTACCAGGTGGGCATTGATCCCACGCGTGCATCACGTCGATGCTGTTTAAAGGAAGCTCATTTTTTTAACACTCTTAAAATTATATTAGAAAAAACACATTTTAAGAAACATAAAAAAGTGGAATAAAGGAGCAAACAGGTTAAATGTATTGCAAGTAGAGATGTCCAATAAATGCGTTAAAATGTAATATCGGAAATTATCGGTATCGTTTTTTTTATTATCTGTATCGGGTTTTTTTTGTTGTTGTTTTTTTTTTTTTTTTAATTAAATCAACATAAAAAACACAAGATACACTTACAATTAGTGCACCAACCCAAAAAACCTCCCTCCCCCATTTACACTCATTCACACAAAAGGGTTGTTTCTTTCTGTTATTAATATTCTGCTTCCTACATTATATATCAATATATATCAATACAGTCTGCAAGGGATACAGTCCGTAAGCACACATGATTGTGCGTGCTGCTGCTCCACTAATAGTACTAACCTTTAACACTTAATTTGACTCATTTTCATTAATTACTAGTTTCTATGTAACTGTTTTTATATTGTTTTACTTTCTTTTTTATTCACAAAAATGTTTTTAATTAGGGATGTCCGATAATATCGGCCTGCCGATATTATCGGCCGATAAATGCGTTAAAATGTAATATTGGAAATTATCGGTATCGTTTTTTTTATTATCTGTATCGTTTTTTTTTGTTTTTTTTTTTATTAAATCCACATAAAAAACACAAGATACACTTACAATTAGTGCACCAACCCAAAAAACCTCCCTCCCCCATTTACACTCATTCACACAAAAGGGTTGTTTCTTTCTGTTATTAATATTCTGCTTCCTACATTATATAACACGTCCAGCGGTGGCCGCTTCTTCGTTGGTGTTCAGCGGCTTCTTCTTCCGGTCGGCGGACTTATTCTTTTTTTCCGGTCGGCGGACTGGGTATCGAAACTAGGAATCGAAATTTAAACTTTTGAACGATTCCGGGAGAATCGGAAAGTTAGTCCCGGTTCCAATCGATACTCGATACCCAACCCTAGTGACAATCATTGCTACTTTACTTTAATGTTGACTTTAATAACACACAGGCTGTTTTTGTCTTTAAAGCTGTCATTGCTCAAAAAAATTATAATTAATTAAAATGAATGTTATGACTCATTG
>NC_084733.1:90493368-90588368 GCF_033978785.1 Entelurus aequoreus
ACTGACGCATCGCATCTCACTCTATCAGGTAGAATAACGATGGTAAATCACGGCTGGGGATCTCGCTGAAGCTCCTCCTCCACTGCCTCCAAAGGGTCTGAAGGGGAAGCTGACAGAGCACCAACACAAGCTGCACCAGGTCCTGGGCCAAGGAAAACACCTCCTGCAGTCGGTCTGCTGTCCCGCTCTGGAGAGTCAACTGGCGGTCCTGGGAGAACACTGGCTGGACAACACCAACAAGGTCAACAAGGAGCTGCAGCGCCTGGAGGCCATCCTCAAACATTGGACCAGGTCAGGACCACCACTAAATTCTCAACCAGGGTTGTCCCGATACCAATAACTTGGTACTGGTACCGATACCAAAATGTATATACATACTGACGGAAGGAGATTTTTTGCATATATCTTTACTTCCAAAGTCATATTACAAAATAGCTAGTATTCTTCCTTCTTTCTAGTCTGCAAAGTAATGTGTCGGCCTTCTAGCATTGGAATGCAGGGAGTAGAGATAACTCAGGGAGTAGTCAAAACAACGAGGTAGGAGAGAACGGGGAGGGGGAGGGAGAGGCAGACCGGTTAGAGCCACGCATCTGGATGGGTTATGCAAGGCTGGTCTCATTATTGTCAAAGCTTTGAGAATAAACCACAAAATACCAAACTACTGCCTGGTGTTCAATTTAAACTCCAGCTTATGTGCCATAAAAAGAACTTGGGAGTGACCAGCACCTTAAAATCCCTGGGAGGAAGAGCCGGTCAAACGCAACAATACTTTTCCAAATAAAGGGAACTACAAAAAAAATTCAATTTTGGCTTTAGTTGAACAGAAAATCTTACAATACATTATACATATGTTTTGTATTGCACTCAAAGAACAATTTTAGAAGGTTAAAATATAAATTAAAGGGCATTAAACACATTGTTTTTTTCTTGTTGGACTCAAAGAACATTTTGCAATTTTCCATAATCAAGAATTAGATTATAATATAATAATTTTAAAAAAAGCTTTATTAACATATTAAATTATATATCATTTATGGTTGCCAATCCTGGTCTGTGCTTTAAGAAAAATACAATTATTAGTAAGTACTAAAAACAAAACTATGGGTAAATGTACCCAGATAAGCCATGTAGCAGGTAAAACACACATTTGTTAAAGATACAACACATTTTGTAGCAATTTGTTACCAAATTCAGTCATTTTTGTTACGTTGTACAGGGGAAGACGACGGCACAGACAGCGGGGACGTCGTTAACTCTATATTTGTTATACAACACAATGGAAATGAGGCGTGTAATTAATCCAAACCATGCATGTGTGTGACTATGTGTTGAAATTAA
Source organism: Entelurus aequoreus (assembly GCF_033978785.1). NCBI lineage: Eukaryota > Metazoa > Chordata > Actinopteri > Syngnathiformes > Syngnathidae > Entelurus > Entelurus aequoreus. The sequence continues at coordinate 90,494,707 of NC_084733.1, forward strand.
CTGTTGAGTGTTACCGGTAGTGTTGAGCGAGAGGGGCAAGACAGGCTCGGAGGTCCAGAGAACAGGCAGGTAGTCGAGGGCAATAGAGAGGCGTCGAAAGTCCGTGTCCAGGCGGGAGGTCGAGATATGAATAGCAGCCAGATAACCAGAGGGAATACGGGGAGTCGAGACACACATCTCGTGACGCGGGAACGGAGGAATGCTGCTGGATGACGACAAGGAAAACACGAGACGAATGAACACGGAGGGGAAGAAAACACAGAGAGAGAGTGCATAGAGTTTGTACGGGAACAGATCGCTACGTTCTGGCACAGGATAGCAGGTTGCGCTGGCTTAAGAAGGCAGGAGAACTCCTCAGCGACAGGTGTGTCGATTGCCGATTGGCGATTGAATGCGGCCGCTTGCTGCAGCCGGAGTGGCGCACCGGCGCGCTCTTGGAGGTGCGCCCAGCGCAGCGTACAGATGAATGTGGGCCGTGACAATTTTACTTGGACTAGTTGAAGTTAGACGGGCGGTCTTAACTCCGCTAATATTTGGCATCGATCCAAGCAGTCGCGTGTGTGTGTTTTTGTGAGAATGCCGACGTGTTGTCTGAGTGACGTCAGTGAGTGAGTGGGCGAGCAAAGAGAGAGAGAGAGGTAGCGCATGCACTGCACAGTAAAAAAAAAAAAAAAGGGTCCGGTTGTGTCCTGCAAAACGCGGCGCCCTCGAATTCTGACGGGAAAGCGGAGCTGAGCAAACGAAAACATTGACCGTAAAGGGAACGTCTGCCATGTGCTCCTTGAGTACAGTCTGCACCGGAGCAGAACAGCAGGACAGGTGTAACAACTACACTATTACATGTCACTATTTAAACTCCTTGTGCAGATGATTATTATTTAAATGTTTACTTAAGTTTGAAGCAAAGGTGGTAATAATAATCGCCACGTTTGACGAGCTGTGTTTTAAAGCAACACTGTTTAAAGCGTCACCTTTACCGTTAGTTTTGAAGCCAAAATACCTCCATATTGTACTTCACCACCCTCTTTATTAACCAGTAGAATTGTCGTTTTTTGCCATTTTTCCTCTCCAAGATGTTATTGCTTGCATGCACTTTGTATGTGCGTTTTGACACACTCAACATCATGCACCTGTAGTCACCGCCGCAGATGAAAGAACGAAAGTGGTACTTTTCAAAGGCAGTATAGTACCGATTTCAATCAATTAGTATCGCGGTACTTTATTAGTACCGGTATACCGTTCAACCATGACCCCTTTACAGCAAATGGTCCATGACTTCATTTCTTGTTCAGGTATCAGAGGCAGTGTGGGGAGCTTCGGCAATGGCTACAATCTGCCCTGGAGCGACTGGAGTTCTGGAACACACAGGCGGTCCTGGTCCCACAAGAGTTGGAAACGGTCCGAGACCACCTTTCTGCTTTTCTGGTGAGGACACAAATGACCACTTTAAGCTGGACTTTAGACAGTCCATAGTGGATCTAACATAATAGTGTGAGAGTCCAGTCCATAGTGGATCTAACATAATAGTGAGAGTCCAGTCCATAGTGGATCTAACATAATAGTGATATTCCAGTCTATAGTGGATCTAACATAATAGTGAGAGTCCAGGCCATAGTGGATCTAACATAATAGTGTGAGAGTCCAGTCCATAGTGGATCTAACATAATAGTGAGAGTCCAGTCTATAGTGGATCTAACATAATAGTGAGAGTCCAGTCTATAGTGGATCTAACATAATAGTGTGAGAGTCCAGTCCATAGTGGATCTAACATAATAGTGAGAGTCCAGTCCATAGTGGATCTAACATAATAGTGAGAGTCCAGTCCATAGTGGATCTAACATAATAGTGTGAGAGTCCAGTCCATAGTGGATCTAACATAATAGTGAGAGTCCAGTCCATAGTGAATCTAACATAATAGTGAGAGTCCAGTCCATAGTGGATCTAACATAATAGTGAGAGAGTCCAGTCCATAGTGGATCTAACATAATAGTGATAGTCCAGTCTATAGTGGATCTAACATAATAGTGATAGTCCAGTCTATAGTGGATCTAACATAATAGTGAGAGTCCAGTCCATAGTGTATCTAACATAATAGTGAGAGTCCAGTCCATAGTGGGGCCAGCAGGAGATCATCTTGAGTGGTCAGCAGCACAGAGACGTCCCCAACTGATACACAGATGAGTGGTCCACCCTGGGTCCCGACTTTGGACAGCTAGCGCCTCATCTGTGGTCATGATTGAGGTGTATACCTACAAAAGTAGCTTTAAAAAAGCCAGATGACCAACATTATCATGCTAACAGGTGTCATTTGTCAGGTAACAATATTTGACACTGAAGTGTAAACATGCTAAAGTTGTGGCGCAGGCAGTAAAATGTTAGGACATCGCTAAAAAAATCCCGTTTAAATCTTGTCCGTTGCAGGAGTTTTCCAAGGAAGCTGAGAGCAAATCCAGCCTGAAGAGCTCTGTGGTTTCCGAGGGCAACCAGCTGCTGAGGCTGAAGAAGGTCGACACGGTGGCTCTGCGGTCCGACCTGGCTCGCATGGACAATCAGTGGAGTGAGCTCTTCACGCGCATCCCGGTGGTGCAAGAGAAGCTGCACCAGGTAGGACACCATCTGGTGCGGTTTCTCCTCGTAAAAACCGAGTCCGACGACTCCGGCGTGTTCCTCAGATCCAAATGGAAAAGCTGGCTTCACGTCACGCCATCTCCGAGCTCTTTAACTGGATATCCCTGATGGAGAGCGTCATGGAAGAGGACGAAGAGAACCTCAAGAGTGCGGTGGGAGCGCACGTGATCCAGGACTACCTGCAGAAATACAAGGTGGGTCGTGGCCTTTCTCCAACTTTCACTCGGCATGACGGCAACTGTCTCTCTTCTCAGGGCTTCAGGGTGGATTTGACATGCAAGCAGCTGACGGTGGACTTTGTCAACCAGTCGGTGCTGCACCTCGGCGGCCACGACGCGGAGAGCAAGCGCAGCGATAAGACGGACTTCGCCGAGCGCCTCGGAGTCATGAATCGACGCTGGCAGATCCTGCAAGGGCGCATCAATGAGCGGGTGAGGACAGAAAGAATGTCCTCCATTATCAAAAACACTAGAGAAGGTGGTTTGTACTTACCGTACTTTACGGACTATAAGGCGCACTTAAAATCCTTTCATTTTCTCAAAAATCAACAACGCCCAAGGACACAACGGACGTGACTAGGATGGTAGAAGGTGGGGATTGAACCCCAGTAACCAGCAACCCTCCGATTGCTGGCACAGCCACTCTACCAACTTCGCCACGCCGTCCCAAGGCGCTCTATAATCCGGCGCGCCTTTTGTATAAAATTAGACCTGACTAGACCCGCTCATCGGCAGTGCGCCTTATAATGCGCCCTATGGTCCAGAAAATAAGGTATTTTTAACTGTGTTTTATATATAGAATATTTTGTATTGATTATTTTGATTGTGTGGAGAATGCATATATTTTTAAAGGCCTACTGAAAGCCACTACTAGCGACCACGCAGTCTGATAGTTTATATATCAATAATGAAATCTTAACATTGCAACACATGCCAATACGGCCGGGTTAACTTATAAAGTGACATTTTAAAATTCCCGGGAAATATCCGGCTGAAACATCGCGGTATGATGACGTATGCGCGTGACGAAGTCCGAGTAACGGAAGTTATGGTACCCGTAGAATCCTATACAAAAAGCTCTGTTTTCATTTCATAATTCCACAGTATTCTGGACATCTTTTGCAATTTTTTTAATGAACAATGAAGGCTGCAAAGAAGACAGTTGTAGGTGGGATCGGTGTATTAGCAGCGGACTACAGCAACACAACCAGGAGGACTTTGTTGGAGCACTAGCCGCGCTAGCCGTGCTAGCCGCGCTAGCCGCCGACTTCACCTTGACTTCCTACGTCTCCGGGCCGCCAAACGCATCGGGTGAAGTCCTTCGTCCTTCTGCCGATCGCTGGAACGCAGGTGAGCACGGGTGTTGATGAGCAAATGAGGGCTGGCTGGCGTAGGTGGAGAGCTAATGTTTTTAGCATAGCTCTGTGCAGTCCGGTTGCTAAGTTAGCTTCAATGGCGTCGTTAGCACAGCATTGTTAACCTTCGCCAGCCTGGAAAGCATTAACCGTGTATTTACATGTCCACGGTTTAATAGTATTGTTGATTTTCTATCTATACTTCCAGTCAGGGGTTTATTTCTTTTGTTTCTATATGCAGTTAAAGCATGATGCTATCACGTTAGCTCGTAGCTAAAGCATTTCGCCGATGTATTGTCGTGGAGATAAAAGGCACTGAATGTCCATTTCGCGTTCTCGACTCTCATTTTCAAGAGGATATAGTATCCCAGGTGGTTTAAAATACAAATCTGTGATCTACAATAGAAAATGGAGAGAGTGTGGAATCCAATGAGCCAGCTTGTACCTAAGTTACGGTCAGAGCGAAAAAAGATACGTCCATCACTGCCTCTCAAGTCCTTCACTGTAACGTTCCTCATCTACGAATCTTTCATCCTCGCTCAAATTAATGGGCTAATCGTCACTTTCTCGGTCCGAATCTCTCTCGCTCCATTGTAAACAACGGGGAATTGTGAGGAATACTAGCTCCTGTGACGTCACGCTACTTCCGGTACAGGCAAGGCTTTTTTTTTATCAGCGAGCAAAAGTTGCGAACTTTATCGTCGATTTTCTCTACTAAATCCTTTCAGCAAAAATATGGCAATATCGCGAAATGATCAAGTATGACACATAGAATGGATCTGCTATTCCCGTTTAAATTAAAAAAAATCATTTCAGTAGGCCTTTAAGAGTTCTTTCTTTATTCATAGTCATGTTTAAAGGCCTACTGAAATTAATTTTTTTTATTCAAACGGGGATAGCAGATCTATTCTATGTGTCATACTTGATCATTTTGCGATATTGCCATATTTTTGCTGAAAGGATTTAGTATAGAACGACGATAAAGATCGCAACTTTTGGTATCTGATAAAAAAAAGGCTTGCCCCTACCGGAAGTAGCGTGACGTAGTCAGTTGAACATATACGCAAAGTTCCCTATTGTTTACAATGATGGCCGCATGAAGTGAGAGAGATTCGGACCGAGGAAAGCGACGATTTCCCCATTAATTTGAGCGAGGATGAAAGATTTGTGGATGAGGAAAGTGCAAGTGAAGGACTAGTGGGGAGTTGAAGCTATTCAGATAGGGAAGATGCTGTGAGAGGCGGGGGTGACCTGATATTCAGCTGGGAATGACTAAAACAGTAAATAAACACAAGACATATATATACTCTATTAGCCACAACACAACCAGGCTTATATTTAATATGCCACAAATTAATCCTGCATAAAAACGCCTCAGTGTTTGTTATGCTAGCTCCTAGCTCCTCTGCTAGCTCCTAGCTCCATATAAGCCGCCAATCCAATTCAAACACCTGATCAACACACACAATCACTCAGCCCAAAAGACCGTTCACCTAACCCAAGGTTCATAAAGCTTATATATTTAAACAAAGTTACGTACGTGACGCGCAAGTACTGGCAAGCGATCAAATGTTTGGAAGCGCAGCTGCTACTCACGGTACCTGATATTCAGCTGGGAATGGCTACAACAGTAAATAAACACAAGACATATATATACTCTATTAGCCACAACACAACCAGGCTTATATTTAATATGCCACAAATTAATCCTGCATAAAAACACCTGCGTGTTTGTTATGCTAGCTCCTAGCTCCTCTGCTCGCTCCTAGCTCCATAGAACACGCCAATACAATTCAAACACCTGATCAACACACACAATCACTCAGCCCAAAAGACCGTCCACCTAACCCAAGGTTCATAAAGCTTATATATTTAAACAAAGTTACGTACGTGACGCGCACGTACGGTCAAGCGATCAAATGTTTGGAAGCCAAAGCTGCATACTCACGGTAGCACGTCTGCGTCTTTGTCATCCAAATCAAAGTAATCCTGGTAAGAGTCTGTGTTGTCCCAGTTCTCTACAGGCGTCTGTGTATCGAAGTCAAAAGTCCTCCTGGTTAGAGTCTCTGTTATCCGAGTTCTTCGATATTGACTGCATCTTTCGGGAATGTAAACAAAGAAGCGCCGGCTGTGTTGTGTTGCTGCTGACTTCCCTCGCAAAATATTCCGCTTCGCACCGACAACTTTCTTCTTTGCTTGCTCAGCTTCTTTCTCCATAATGCAATGAACATAATTGCAACAGATTCACCAACACAGATGTCCAGAATACATCCAGAATGAGATGAAAACAGCTATTTCGTATTGGCTTCAATGTGGAAGCCATACCCGTGTTCGCCGGGCTACGTCACGCGCATACGTCATCCTCAGAGGCGTTTCGAACCGGAAGTTTAGCGGCAAATTTAAAATGTCACTTTATAAGTTAACCCGGCCGTATTGGCATGTGTTATAATGTTAAGATTTCATCATTGATATATAAACTATCAGACTGTGTGGTCGCTAGTAGTGGCTTTCAGTAGGCCTTTAAAGCAGCTAATATTTCCCCGTGTTTACTCTTTTTCCTTGTATCTTATGTCCGCAAGTAAACTCTGTGCTTTACCTTGAAGGGTTGGAATGTGGGAGTATAGCGTACTCCCTTTTTACCTTATTAGTATTAGAACAATGAGGCTGTATTCCAATCAATTTAAGTGGACCCCGACTTAAACAAGTTGAAAAACTTATTCGGATGTTACCATTTAGTGGTCAATTGTACGGAATATGTACTTCACTGTGCAACCTACTAATAAAAGTCTCAATTAATCAATCAATTCCTTTCTGGGCAGGGTGGGGGCTGTTTTCGTTTTCAATAAGCTGTCTCTTCCCGTTTGATTTTCAGACCTCTTCTCGATGCTGGTATTAGCGCACTGTAGGACTGGTCTCCTAAAGCTTTAGCGAAACTTGATAATATTCCTATTCTGTCTTGATGGTCCTTTTTACTCTGCATATACACTACCGTTCAAAAGTTTGGGGTCACATTGAAATGTCCTTATTTTTGAAGGAAAAGCACTGTACTTTTCAATGAAGATAACTTTAAACTAGTCTTAACTTTAAAGAAATACACATTGCTAATGTGGTAAATGACTATTCTAGCTGCAAATGTCTGGGTTTTGGTGCAATATCTACATAGGTGTATAGAGGCCCATTTCCAGCAACTATCACTCCAGTGTTCTAATGGTACAATGTGTTTGCTCATTGGCTCAGAAGGCTAATTGATGATTAGAAAACCCTTGTGCAATCATGTTCACACATCTGAAAACACTTTAGCTCCTTACAGAAGCTACAAAACTGACTGATTGAGTTTCTGGAGCATCACATTTGTGGGGTCCATTAAACGCTCAAAATGGCCAGAAAAAGAGAACTTTCATCTGAAACTCGACAGTCTATTCTTGTTCTTAGAAATGAAGGCTATTCCACAAAATTGTTTGGGTGACCCCAAACTTTTGAACGGTAGTGTATGTCATCAGAAAGAACTTTGGATTGACCAGTGACTTTAATTCCCTGAGAGGAAGACTGGTCAGACGCAACAATTGTTACTATTATTTGTAATATTTTACCTTTGTGTTTTAATCTGTACAGCACTTTGGGGGCAGTAGTCTGTTTTAGAAATGTGCTATATAAATACATCTATCTTGACCTTGACAAAAACTGAATGTTAACAATTTATGTGCCCTTGCAGATTCAGTTTCTGGAGGGTCTCCTGCAGATGTGGTTGGAGTACGAGAGCAATGTTCAGGCCCTGAAGACCTGGATGGGAACCCAAGAGGAGCGACTGAAGAGGAAGCAAAGGATCGAGGACCTGACGTCGGTCCAGAACGCACTCAAGGACTGCCAGGTAACCTTTGCCTGTGCGTGTTGTGGTCAAAGAAAAAAAACAATACCCTTTTTAAACTTCAAACCAACCTTTCAGGAAATGGAGGAGCTGGTGAGGGATCGAGAGAAGGAGCTGGAGCGAGTGGAGGAGCAGGGCTGTGCTCTGGTCCAGAACAAAACCGATGAGGCTTGCGCTATTGTCATGGAGACGCTGCAGGGTGTCAACCACACCTGGGCCAACCTGGACCACCTTGTATGCACCTTTTTAAGTTTGGTGTTTATCTAGTAGTGGTGTGGCGTGTGTGTGTGAAGGGATCTTAGATGACGCTGAACAAAGCTTACTTTATTGACCGGTGAGCATCACAACAGGTTCTGCAGTAGGGAGAGTCTCACTGTTTGCTTGTTCCCAGGAATGCATGTAGCCTTGCACAATCTGGAAAAACATGTTGTTTCATAGTGCAACAGATTCTAAACAGCGCATGTTTACAGATCAGTCAACTGAAAATCAGCTTGACGTCAGTCGTGGACCAGTGGAGTCTTTACAAACGAGCCTCAGAGGAGATCAATGGCTACCTCATGGAGGGAAGGTACTCCGTGTCTCACTTCCGCCTCCTCACTGGCTCCTTGGAGGCTGTTCAGCAGCAGGTGCAGAGTCTGCAGGTACGTCCGACGGTCTTGTCTGGTTCACGTGATTGTTAGGGTTGCTCACCCATCCATGTGTCGCCTCTGCAGAACTTGCAAGAAGAGCTGGAGAAGCAGGAGAGCAGCCTGAGAAGGTTTGGTGCTGTGACCCACCAGCTGCTGAAAGAGTGTCACCCGTCGGTGTCGGACTCCCTCCATCACACCCTCAAGGATGCCAATGCAAGGTGTCTTACACAACACTCTTTGAGCTAGGGGTGGTGGGCTCTTTGAGCTAGGGGCCCCTCAAGCTGTTTCCTTCATCATGAAAATATGCAACTTGAGCTTCAGTCCAGTCCATAGTGGATCTAACATAATAGTGAGAGTCAAGTCCATAGTGGATCTAACATAATAGTGAGAGTCCAGTCCATAGTGGATCTAACATAATAGTGAGAGTCAAGTCCATAGTGGATCTAACATAATAGTGAGAGTCCAGTCCATAGTGGATCTAACATAATAGTGAGAGTCCAGTCCATAGTGGATCTAACATAATAGTGAGAGTCCAGTCCATAGTGGATCTAACATAATAGTGTGAGAGTCCAGTCCATAGTGGATCTAACATAATAGTGTGAGAGTCCAGTCCATAGTGGATCTAACATAATAGTGAGAGTCCAGTCCATAGTGGATCTAACATAATAGTGAGAGAGTCCAGTCCATAGTGGATCTAACATAATAGTGAGAGTCCAGTCCATAGTGGATCTAACATAATAGTGTAAGTCCAGTCCATAGTGGGGCCAGCAGGAGATCATCTTGAGTGGTCAGCAGCACAGAGACGTCCCCAACTGATACACAGATGAGTGGTCCACCCTGGGTCCCGACTTTGGACAGCTAGCGCAACATCTGTGGTCACCGAATCTGTGCCCCGCCTCTCCGCGAAGGAGAGGGGGGCAGAAACGGCAGATCAACTGGTCTAAAAGGGGGTCTATTTAAAGGCTAGAGTATCAATGAGGTAGACCCCTCCACTTGGTCAATTGAGAAGTATCTCACCTGCAGAAAAAGTGTGATCACCGCTGTGTTAAAACATCATTAAAAAGTACATTTTGCATAACAGAGCACTTCTAACTTTTGAACTGAGAACAATCCTACTCATCATCAGGTGGGCGGGTCTACTGGAGGAGATAGCAGAGCGTCTGAGGAGCAGCAAAGCTCTCTACCAGCTGTGGCAGCGCTACAAGGAGCTCCACCAGCAGAGCGGCAGCAGCGTCCAGCTCCTGGAGGAGAAAGCCGACCAGATCCTCAAGACGGCGTGCGACAAGGACGTCGCTGACGAGCAGGTGTCCGACTGGATCCAAGACTGCAGCGTGAGTCGGCGTGCATTCCCGACCCGCTGGGTCTGTTTCTTAAAGCTGTGGTTGAAAACGCTGCTTCATCGTAGGAGGTTCTGCGCTCCCACGCACCCGTGCAGGCTTCCCTGCAGGTTCTGCAAGAACTGGGAGACCAGCTGAAGCAGCAGGTGGACACTCCAGCAGCGTCCACCATTCAGTCTGACCATTTGTCACTTTCCCAGCGGCTGGCAGCTGTGGAGCAAGCACTGACCAGACAACTCATCACGCTGCAGGTGGGCAATGTTGGCAGGAAAGATGTTGTCATGGTCACCTTTGAGTATTTGTGCTCAGCAAGCATAGCAACAAGAAGCATATCATGCACTATTTTGACTATTCCAGTATCACAAACTACTCTTGTGAGAATTGTTGCGTCGACCAGCGTTCCTCCAATGGGGAATTCAAATTGCTAGTCTCTCCCAGATTCTTTTTATGGCAATAAGCTGATGTTTATATTCAATCAACAGGCAGTAATTGGTATTTTGTGGTTTATTCTCCAAGCTCAGAGGACAAACGTGAGACCAATCTAGCACACCAGCGTTCCCCAGCCCGGTCCAGATCAGTCTCCCCTCAAACCCCCGGAAGTCCCGTGATCTTCCCTCTGTCCTTCGCCCCCACTCCCTTTGTTTAGACTACTCCGAGTTATCTCTACTCTGACACATTCCAATCTAGAAGGCCACCACCTTACTATGAGACTCAAAAGAAGGAAGAATACTAGCTATTCTTTATATGTACTCGTACTCAAAGAGGCATAGCAATAAGATGCATATCATGCACTATCTTGACTATTCCAGTATCACAAACTACTCTTGTGAGTATTTGTACTCAAAGAGGCATAGCAACAAGATGCATATCATGCACTATTGTGTCTAATCCTGCATCATCAAAGTACATCTAAGAGTATTTGTGCTCAGCAAGGCATAGCAACAAGAAGCATATCATGCACTCTCATGACTAGTCCGGCATGATCAAAGAACTTCTCAGTATTTGTGCTGAGCAAGCATAACAACATCAGAATCAGAATCAGAATAGTTTTATTGCCATTGTTTGAGAACGGGTTCACAAACTAGGAATTTTTCTTGGTGCAAACGTGCGACATAAAACACATACAACACATATTTGGTAATAAAAAGAGCTGTGACTGAGCTATCAGATAGACTTTGAAGGGATTCAAGGAATTCAAGGAGCTGCTGTTAGGAGTTATTGTTCATTTGCCTGATGGCCGAGGGGAAAAAACTGTTCAGGTGGCGGGAGGTGTGGGTCTGGATGGAGCGTAGTCTCCTGCCTGAGGGGAGAGGGGAGAATAGTGTGTGTCCAGGGTGAGAAGAGTCAGCTGTGATCCCACCCACACGCCTCCTGGTCCTGGAGGACAACAAGTCCTGGAGGGATGGGAGCTTGCAGCCAATCACCTTCTCAGCAGCACGTACGATGCGCTGCAGTCTATTCTTATCCTGGACTGTGGCGCCAGGGAACCACACTGTGATGGAGGAGGTCAGGATGGACTCTATGATGGCTGAGTAAAACTGCACCAGCATCTCGGTCGGCACCTTAAGTTTCCTCAGCTGCCGCAGGAAGTACATCCTCTGCTGGGCCTTCTTGATGAGGGAGCTGATGGTCAGCTCCCACTTGAGGTCCTGGGTGATGATGGTGCCCAAGAAACGGAAGGAGTCCAAATGGGGACGGGGGTGGGAGAGTCAATCAGGGTGAGGGGGGATGGTGGGGCTGTGACTTTCCTGAAGTCCATGATCATCTCCACTGTTTTCTGGGCGTTCAGCTCCAGGTTGTTGAGGCTGCACCAGGACGTCAGCCAGTCCACCTCTCTCCTGTAGGCGGACTCATCGCCATTCGAGATGAGCCCGATGAGGGTGGTGTCATCCGCAAACTTGAGCAGTTTTACGGATTGGTGACTGGAGGTGCAGCAGTTTGTATACAGGGAGAAGAGCCAGGGGGAGAGTACACAGCCCTGAGGAGTACCAGTGTTTGTGGTTCGACTGTCCGAGACAATCTCCCCCAGCCGTACGGGCTGTCTTCGGTCTGTCAGGAAGTGCCATGCGCGGTTATCCCTAGATTTTCACATGTTTTAGGTCAACATCAAAAAAATGAATTCCTTCCTTACTTGCATATTTTGTAAGATATTTTTGGGGAAAAAAGTACAACTTATTTGAAAAAGGAGGACATAACGTTCAAGCCACACCCTACAAAGCTAAAGAAGAAAGAACACTTGGCAGAATTAAGACTTGCCCTCCTATTTTCCTTCATAACTGTGTTTTTTTTTTTTGCAACTTAACAATGACACAAAGCAAATTGATGCTGACTTCTGCGTCCTCACTCTGTCAGGTTCAAACACTGATGACATCTATTAAACAAGACAAGAAGCAAGGAATTAAACAGAGACAGAATTCAATTTAGCTCAATTGAGGAGAAATGCGTAGTCGTCCCACATTCTGACGAAAGATTGTACGCCTCCTCTTTTATTTGGACTTTCTCTGATTACAACAGCTGTTTCTAAGGGACGGGGGTCGTAAACCGCCGTTGCCCTCGGTCACAAAACAGTTCAAAGAAAAGGTGCCTGGAGCGAGGTCAGGCCCTGCCTCCTCTCCGCTTTTTAGATCTCGGGTCAAGACAAAATCTTCCTGTGGATTACAATACATCAAAGAAACCCACACCCTCATGTCACTCCCCATCCTACACAGTGGAGTTTTACAAGCCTTTTGCTTGGTAGGACAGCTTTGGTCTGCTCGCCGGGAACTCATTGAAACACATGATAACTTAGATACAATTATTCTGACACTCTCCTCCAGACCGGCGTCCACGACTACGAAGCCTTCAACCAGCAGCTGGACTCTCTAGTCTGCTGGGTGGTCGAAGCTGAGGGGGCCCTGAAGGTGCAAGACCCCAACGGCTCCACCGACCTGACCCTCATCCAGCAACGCATGCAGGATCTCAAGGTTTGCACGCGTTTTCAACGCTCTGTCCGGGATTTACCAAGCCGCTTTGTCTCCGACAGCGACTCATGATGAGATTCAGCAGCATGGCCCCGGAATTGGAGCGCCTCAACGAGCTGGGTTACCGGCTCCCGCTCAACGACTCGGAGATCAAACGCATGCAGAACCTCAACAGAAACTGGTCCGCGGCGTCGGTGCAGACCACGGAGAGATTCAGGTTTGACCATAAATGCGTTGTTAAAGTTAGCACATCACATCATGCTAGCTTAGCATATTCACTGAAGAAACTCTAAACCAGGGGGTGCTACTTTTCAATTGACCAAGTGGAGGGATCTACCTCAAGTTAAAGTACCAATGATTGTCCCACACACACTAGGTGTGGCAAAATTATTCTCTGCATTCGACCCATTGTCAGGTTCAAACACTGATGACATTTATTAAACAGACAAGAAGCAAGGAATCATGCAGAGACAGAGTTCAATTTGGCTCATGAGGAGAGACGTATTGGGCTGCACACTCAGTTACAGTTCCAACCTACGCCCTAAGGCACAGCCCACGTGCTCCTCTATTTATTCGGGAGGTCCCTGGTTACATCACTGAGGCTGCTTCTGAAGGAAGGGGTGCGGGGGGGTAATATCAGCAGCCCCAGTTAGACACAATATATGATTATTAAGAAATGGAAATGTGCTGACAGTCGTGATATCGCCCCGTCTCTGCTTTGTCTGCGTCAAGGTACTCGATGTTCGCCCTTGGCAGTCAGCGCAGGCCGGGTCTGGACACAAACACTGATACGAGGCGACTCGCAATCCAAGATTGCAAGTTGTCCCTTTTGCGCGGATAGAAAAGTACAACCTTTTTGGAGCCAGGGCACATTTTTGTTCATTGAAAAAAATGTGGAGGCACACCACCCAGCAGAAAACATTAAAAATGTCAACTCGGTAGTTGATGTTGACAGTAAAAAGTCATTGATGCAATTGTTGGATATGACTTCAAACCATAACCAAGCATGCATCAATGTAGCTCTTGTCTCAAAGTAGGTGTGCTGTCACCACCTGTCACATCACGCCCTGACTTATTTGGAGTTTTTGGGTGTTTTTCTGTGTAGTGTCTTGCGCTCCTATTTTGGTGGCTTTTCCTGTTTTGTTGGTGTTTTCCTGTAGCAGTTTCATGTCTTCCTTTGAGCACCATTCCCCGCACCTGCTTTGTTTTGGCAATCAAGACTATTTCAGTAGTCCTTCTTTGTGTGGAAATTGTTGATTGTCATGTCATGTACGGATGTACTTTGTGGACGCCGTCTGCTCCACACGCTGTAAGTCTTTGCGGTCGTCCAGCATTCTGTTTTTGTTTACTTTGTAGCCAGTTCAGTTTTAGTTTCATTTTCCACAGCCATCCCTAAGCTTCAATGCCTTTTTTAGGGGCACTCGCCTTCTGTTTATTTTTGGTTTAAACATGAGATACAATCAGGCCTGGCCCTAACCAATCTGGCGCCCTAGGCAAGATTTTAGGTGGCGCCCCCCCCCCCCACATCGGCAGTGAAGTGTATATACTCACAAGAAACCGAATAGCTTTGTCTTTGACCTTTTTTTTTTACTTAAAGAAAGCAAATTAACATATTATATGAGAATGTTATGTTATGATTATCTTTAACCGAATCACAGCAGTGCTCAAATTAAAAAACAGCATTCCCTCTCATGTGATATTGCTTAATTAACATTAATGATGTGCACTTTAACAACTAGGCTTACAACTATACCTAATATATAAAGGGGTGGAAAAGTGACTATTACCTGCAGGGCAAACATTAGCTAACCAGAAGGCAATAACAATGTCAACAAAAAACACCTGCTTAAAAGATCTAATACAAATGTCCCTGAGGAATGTAAGGTGGGAGTACTGTAATTACCTAACGTTACATTATTATTTTCCATAACAATTTAGCCCCCTCCACAATATTAACCCGACGTTAAAACAGAACTGGCTATTTATTGATTAGCAATTGCCGAATCATGTAACATTAGCTTAATGCTAAAAAGCCAGGTTACTATCACATTCTGTAACAGACAAATAATTTCATGTAGGCTAACATTACCTACCTGCTACCTCTGTCTTTTTCTCGTTTATCCTCCTCTTCTTCTTTTCTCTTTTTTCTTCCCTGGGCACCTGACAGTTTTGGCCGTTTTGACATCTTGTGTTGATTTTTTGATGCGGTGACGTCCAAAAAGAGTCATGATACGGGAAGGGAGGGGGCGCACCGTGCGGGGGGAGGGGGGGCGTAATGTTGTAACAAATAATATTTCTATTAAATAGGCTTTACTTTGCATTTTAATTAACGTGGGATTATTTTTTGTATTTACAAATAATAGTACCAACTTTTTTTTTTTTTTTTTTCTCCAACATTTGTGGCACTGGCGTGGCGCCCCCTGATGGACGGCGCCCTTAGCATTTGCCTATACGGCCTATGCCACGGGCCGGCCCTGGATACAATGTTTACAAAGCAATTAGGTACCGGCTGCCACCTACTGATATGGAAGAGTATTACACGGTTACTCTGTCGAGCTCTAGACAGCATCGACACTTGCAGATTATTATTCATAAAATATTTTTAACCCAAATAGGTTAACCCAATTGTTGGGTATGACTTTAAAGCATAACCAAGCATGCATCACTATAGCTCTTGTCTCAAAGTAGGTGTACTGTCACCACTTGTCACATCACGCCCTGACTTGTTTTGATTTTTTTGCTGTTTTCCTGTGTGTAGTGTTTTACTTCTTGTCTTGCGCTCCTATTTTGGTGGCTTTTTCTCTTTTTTTGGTATTTTCCTGTAGCAGTTTCATGTCTTCCTTTGAGCGATATTTCCCGCATCTACTTTGTTTATGTCAAGAATATTTCAGTTGTTTTTATCCTTCTTTGTGGGGAGATTGTTGATTGTCATGCCATGTTTGGGTGTACATTGTGGACACCGTCTCTCCTCCACAGCAAGTCTTTGCTGTCGTCCAGCATTCTGTTTTTGTTTACTTTGCAGCCAGTTCAGTTTTAGTTTCGTTCTGCACAGCCTTCCCTAAGCTTCAATGCCTTTTCTTAGGGGCACTGATCTTTTGTTTATTTTTGGTTTAAGCATTAAACACATTTTTACCTGCATGCTGCCTCCCGCTGTTCCCGACATCGATAAAGCAATTAGTATTTTCTTATAGCAGTTTCATGTCTTCCTTTGAGCGATATTTCCCGCATCTACTTTGTTTTAGCAATCAAGAATATTTCAGTTGTTTTCATCCTTCTTTGTGGGGACATTGTTGATTGTCATGTCATGTTCGGGTGTACATTGTGGACGCCGTCTCTGCTCCACAGCAAGTCTTTGCTGTCGTCCAGCATTCTGTTTTTGTTGACTTTGTAGCCAGTTCAGTTTTAGTTTGGTTCTGCACAGCCTTCCCTAAGCTTCAATGCCTTTTCTTAGGGGCACTGATCTTTTGTTTATTTTTGGTTTAAGCATTAAACACATTTTTACCTGCATGCTGCCTCCCGCTGTTCCCGACATCGATAAAGCAATTAGTATTTTCTTATAGCAGTTTCATGTCTTCCTTTCAGCGATATTTCCCGCATATACTTTGTTTATGTCAAGAATATTTCAGTTGTTTTTATCCTTCTTTGTGGGGACATTGTTGATTGTCATGCCATGTTCATATGTACATTGTGGACGCCATCTTTGCTCCACAGTAAGTCTTTGCTGTCGTCCAGCATTCTGTTTTTGTTTACTTTGTAGCCAGCTCAGTTTTAGTTTCGTTCTGCATAGCCTTCCCTAAGCTTCAATGCCTTTTCTTAGGGGCACTGATCTTTTGTTCATTTTGGGTTTAAGCATTAAACACATTTTTACCTGCATGCTGCCTCCCGCTGTTCCCGACATCGATAAACCAATTAGTATTTTCCTGTAGCAGTTTCATGTCTTCCTTTGAGCGATATTTCCCGCATGTACTTTGTTTATGTCAAGAATATTTCAGTTGTTTTTATCCTTCTTTGTGGGGAGATTGTTGATTGTCATGTCATGTTCGGGTGTACATTGTGGACGCCGTCTCTGCTCCACAGCAAGTCTTTGCTGTCGTCCAGCATTCTGTTTTTGTTGACTTTGTAGCCAGTTCAGTTTTAGTTTCGTTCTGCATAGCCTTCCCTAAGCTTCAATGCCTTTTCTTAGGGGCACTCACCTTTTGTTTATTTTTGGTTTAAGCATTAAACACATTTTTACCTGCATGCTGCCTCCCGCTGTTCCCGACATCGATAAAGCAATTAGTATTTTCCTGTAGCAGTTTCATGTCTTCCTTTGAGCGATATTTCCCGCATCTACTTTGTTTTAGCAATCAAGAATATTTCAGTTGTTTTTATCCTTCTTTGTGGGGAGATTGTTGATTGTCATGCCATGTTCGTATGTACATTGTGGACGCCATCTTTGCTCCACAGCAAGTCTTTGCTGTCGTCCAGCATTCTGTTTTTGTTGACTTTGTAGCCAGTTCAGTTTTAGTTTGGTTCTGCATAGCCTTCCCTAAGCTTCAATGCCTTTTCTTAGGGGCACTGACCTTTTGTTTATTTTTGGTTTAAGCATTAAACACATTTTTACCTGCATGCTGCCTCCCGCTGTTCCCGACATCGATAAAGCAATTAGTATTTTCTTATAGCAGTTTCATGTCTTCCTTTGAGCGATATTTCCCGCATCTACTTTGTTTTAGCAATCAAGAATATTTCAGTTGTTTTTTTCCTTCTTTGTGGGGACATTGTTGATTGTCATGCCATGTTCGGGTGTACATTGTGGACGCCGTCTCTGCTCCACAGTAAGTCTTTGCTGTCGTCCAGCATTCTGTTTTTGTTTACTTTGTAGCCAGTTCAGTTTTAGTTTGGTTCTGCATAGCCTTCCCTAAGTTCAATGCCTTTTCTTAGGGGCACTGATCTTTTGTTTATTTTTGTTTAAGCATTAGACACCTTTTTACCTGCACCCTGCCTCCCGCTGTTTCCGACATCTATAAAGCAATTAGCTACCGGCTGCCACCTACTGATATGGAAGAGGCACATATTCCTGTTAGAACATCAGTAATTGCACAATTCGACCTTTTTTGTATTCATTGTTTGTCTTTTCTCCGCAGCAAACTGCAATCCTTCCTGCTGCAGCAGCAGACCTTCTTGGAGAAGTGCGAGACCTGGATGGAGTTCTTGGTGCAAACCGAGCAGAATCTAGCGGTGGAAATATCCGGAAACTACCAGAGTTTGACGGAGCAGCAAAAGGCCCATGAGGTTGGACTTTTCTAAAGAACTCCGCCTCGCATGGGTTTACTCACCAATCGTTTGTTGTGCTTCAGTTGTTCCAGGCGGAGATGTTTAGTCGCCAGCAGATCCTGCACTCCATCATCAGCGATGGACAGAGGATGCTGGAGCAGGGGCAAGTGGACGACAGGAATGAGTTCAACCTGAAGCTGGCGCTGCTGAGCAACCAGTGGCAGGGTGTGGTGCGGCGTGCCCAGCAGAGGCGGGGCATCATTGACGGGCTGATCCGCCAGTGGCAGCGCTACAGGGAGATGGTGGAGAAGCTGCGCAAATGGCTGCTGGAGGTCTGCCAGCCTGCAGAGGGCCTCCAGGCTGGCACCACCGTCCCTTTGCAGCAGGCTCGCTCCATGCTGGACGCCATTCAGGTTGGTCACGGGCAGCGTTGGGTTAGTTACTGAAAACCAGTAACTAGTTACAGCTACTAGTTACTTTAGTTCAAAAGTAACCTCAGTTACTAACTCGGTTACTGCTCGATACCGTGGTAGAGCGTAATATGTATGTGTGGGAAAAAAATCACAAGACTATTTCATCTCTACAGGCCTGTTTCATGAGGGGTTTTCCTCAATCCTCAGGAGATTTTTTTTTTGATTTTTTTTTTTTGAGGATTGAGGAAAACCCCTCATGAAACAGGCCTGTAGAGATGAAATAGTCTTGTGATTTTTTTCCCACCCATACATATATATATATATATATATATATATATATATATATATATATATATATATATATATATATATATATATATATATATATATATATATATATATATATATATATATATATATACTAGGGCTGCAACAACTAATCGATTAAATCGATTAAAATCGATTATAAAAATAGTCATCGATTCGTTGGATCTATGCTATGCGCATGCGCAAAAGCTTTTTAAAAACAAAAAAAAAACAAAAAAAAATTGGAAAAAAAAATGCTTTATTTATAAACTGCAACATGTACAAACAGCTGAGAAACAATAATCAAAATAAGTATGGTGCCAGTATGCTGTTTTTTTCAATAAAATACTGGAAAGGATAGAAATGTAGTTTGTCTCTTTTATCCGATTATTAATCGATTAATCGAAGTAATAATCGACAGATTAATCGATTATCAAATTAATCGTTAGTTGCAGCCCTAATATATATATATATATATATATATATATATATATATATATATATATATATATATATATATATATATATATATATATATATATATATATATATATATATATATATATATACTACCGTTCAAAAGTTTGGGGTCACCCAAACAATTTTGTGGAATAGCCTTCATTTCTAAGAACAAGAATAGACTGTCGAGTTTCAGATGAAAGTTCTCTTTTTCTGGCCATTGTGAGCGTTTAATTGACCCCACAAATGTGATGCTCCAGAAACTCAATCTGCTCAAAGGAAGGTCAGTTTTGTAGCTCCTTTAACGAGCTAAACTGTTTTTAGACGTGTGAACATGATTGCACAAGGGTTTTCTAATCATCAATTAGCCTTCTGAGCCAATGAGCAAACACATTGTACCATTAGAACACTGGAGTGATAGTTGCTGGAAATGGGCCTCTATACACCTATGTAGATATTGCACCCAAAACCAGACATTTGCAGCTAGAATAGTCATTTACCACATTAGCAATGTATAGAGTGTATTTATTTCAAGTTAAGACTAGTTTAAAGTTATCTTCATTGAAAAGTACAGTGCTTTTCCCTCAAAAATAAGGACATTTCAATGTGACCCCAAACTTTTGAACAGTAGTGTATATATATATATATTTTTTGGCCCCCTTTAATGCCCTTTTAGCCTTCATTTCAGTACAGTTATTGCACTGGAGAATAATACAATGTGTTGATCAACTTGCCATGCATTTGCATCACTGAACTCTGCTAAGCAATGTGCTCTACATACAACACACAAAGACAAAGATATGTTTCAAAGGGCCAATTTGTTTCAGGCCAGAACAAATTGACAAAACTATTTGAAATAGCTGCAACATAACATACATAAGTAACAAACAGCATGATAACAACATAGCTGTAAAGCAAGGAAGGCACACACTACATACTCAAAGCCTAACCAGGCGTTTTTTTCTCTCAAGGAATTGTGAAATAAAATCATGTCTGAAGCCCAGAACATTCTACACATTTCCCCAGTTTTAGTTTAGAGATAAGGAAATATTGGCCTGGCCCACTAGCATCCCTCTTTATGTTTGTGAACTTTATAGTCTATACATTTAGAGCAGGGGTGTCCAAACTTTTTCCACTGAGGGCCGCACACGGAAAAATTAAAGCATGCGGGGGCCATTTTGATATTTTTCATTTTCAAACCATAACAAAATATATGGATTTATTTATTTATTTTACCTTTAGGGGTCCCGGGGACCATAAAGGGTCTCAGTCATTAAAATGTTAAAAATAAGTCCGATTATTATTTTTTTGAAATTATTTAACACTTACAGTAAATCTCTATATCAACTTCAAGTTGATATAAAGTAATACAAATAAAAAAATTTTTTTTATGGCTTTTCTGTCAAAAACAACTTAGTTTTTTTTTATAGTAAAACTGAAATATGCAGTATTTAGTAATTAGAGCCCTAAACGATCAATAATGCAGGACACCATTGATTTTAATTCTTTCATATTTTTGAGTAATCACAGAGAAAAGATAAATAAAAAATCACTAAATATATTTGGGATCCAAAAGGTGCACCACTCATAAAGTGATACATTTTTATTAGGTTTTTCTTTTACTTTCAACACTTAAGTTACGAGATCAACTTCAGATATATCTGTCCATTTTATGCTGGAACTACTATTTTGTTTTGTTTTACGCGCTTTTGTCAAAGAAGACTTTGATGTTTTTTATATGGCTACTACACAATATATGCAATATTTACCACATAAAACATTTTAAAGTGAAATATTTGAAGTAATTGGAGCCCTGAAAATAATTCATTATAACATGGATTTTTTTTGGCCTTTTTTTTTTTTTTTGAGCAATGACAAAAAAAGAAAAAGAAAGTAAGAAAGATACTACAAGAAAACAGTTAAAATATGACAAGAATAAAGGCATAACTATAAAAGAAAAATAGTTGTGGTACTACAAGAAAACAGTTAAAATGTTACAAGAATAAAGGCATAATTTTAAAAGAAAAAAAGTTGTGATACTACAAGAAAACAGTTAAAATATGACAAGAATAAAGGCATAACTATAAAAGAAAAAAAGTTGTGATACTACAAGAAAACAGTTCAAATGTGACAAGAATAAAGGCATAACTATAAAAGAAAAAAAGTTGTGGTACTACAAGAAAACCGTTAAAATATGACAAGAACAAAGGCATCATTTTAAAAGAAAAAAAGTTGTGATACTACAAGAAAACAGTTAAAATATGACAAGAATAAACACATAACTTTAAAAGAAAACATTTTGTGATTCCACGACAATAGTTGTGATACTACAAGAAAACAGTTAAAATGTGACAAGAATAAAGGCATCATTTTAAAAGAAAAAAAGTTGTGATACTACAAGAAAACAGCTAAAATGTTACAAGAATAAAGGCATAATTTTAAAAGAAAAAAAGTTGTGATACTACAAGAAAACAGTTAAAATGTGACAAGAATAAAGGCATAACTATAAAAGAAAAAAAGTTGTGGTACTACAAGAAAACAGTTACAATGTTACAAGAATAAAGGCATAATTTTAAAAGAAAAATGACAAAAAAAGAAAAAGAAAGAAAGAAAAAAGAAGAAAAAAAACAGCCTGCATGGCAGCTTTTGTGTCAACATTGCAACTTTTTCTTGTTAGATTTCACCTCATTCCACTTTTTTTAATGTTATTTTTTATTTTTACAATAGTATTTCCAGAATGTGTGGCGGGCCGCAAATGGCCCCCGGGCCGCACTTTGGACTCCCCTGATTTAGAGTGATGTGATAATCAAACACTCTAGAAGTCTAGAATGAAAGAGTACTTAAGAAAATTGACAGAGTGTACCTTCAGTGCGCAGTGCCTCGTTAAAATCCAGCCGCTGTTGCTCAGGAGGTGAAGTGTGTCTCTCTTTACTAGCTTCGCCGAAGCATGTTGCTTTTGTAGCTGTTTCAGCAGACTTGAATTGCTAGGATAGGATCTTTGATCCAAGACACAACTTACATTGAACTAAAATGTTCTTTTCTTGGCGGTCGACAAAAGAAAAGTAGTGAGAATATCTCCATGTTAAGAAACTCGGCTTCGCCATAACGTCTTGTTAGTAAACACAGACACGCCCCCCCGCCCCACACACACATACACACACACACACACACACAGCGCGCATCTTCCTTGTCGTCTTTTCTGCAGCGCTCCAATAAAACACACTCAGATCTTCTCAGTTTCTGGCCGATACTACATAAAAAATAACGTTAAATAACGCAGTAACGCATCATGTAGTAACGGTAACTGAATATAAAAAATAACACGTTAGATTACTAGTTACCGCCGAAAGTAACGGCGTTACAGTAACGCGTTATTAGTCCCAACACTGACTTTTTCCTGTGATTCACGTCTCCTTGGTTCAGCTGAAGGAGAAGGTGCTGCAACGCCATCAGGGCAGCTACATCCTGACAGTGGAGGCCGCCAGACAACTTCTCCTGTCAGCAGACAGTCAGGCTGAGCTGAGCCTGCAGGGGGAGCTCACCGACACCCAGGAGCGATGGAAACACGCCAGCAGTTGTCTGGAGGAGCACAAGAAAGAGCTCAGCACCTTGTTGAAGGTAGACCTTGTTTTTACGTGGAAACAATCTCACATGTTACACCACCAGAACCATGTCCAGAAATGACAAGAATAAAGGCATAACTATGAAAGAAAAAAAGTTGTGATACTGAGAGAAAACAGTTAAAATGTTACAAGAATAAAGGCATAATTTTATAAGAAAAAAAGTTGTGATACTACAAGAAAACAGTTAAAATGTGACAAGGATAAAGGCATAACTATAAAAGAAAAAAAGTTGTGGTACTACAAGAAAACAGTTAAAATGTGACAAGAATAAAGGCATAACTATAAAAGGAAAAAAGTTGTGGTACTACAAGAAAACAGTTAAAATGTGACAAGAATAAAGGCATAACTATAAAAGGAAAAAAGTTGTGGTACTACAAGAAAACAGTTAAAATGTTACAAGAATAAAGGCATCATTTTATAAGAAAAAAATTTGTGATACTACAAGAAAACAGTTAAAATGTGACAAGAATAAAGGCATAACTATAAAATAAAAAAAAGTTGTGATACTACAAGAAAACAGTTAAAATATGACAAGAATAATGGCATTACTTTAAAAGAAAAAATGTTGTGATTCCACCACAATGCAGTTAATGCATAATAAAAAAAAAAGTCCTGGTAAGACACGAAAACAGTTAAAATGTGACAAGAACAAAGGCATAACTATAAAAGAAAAAAAGTTGTGATACTACAAGAAAACAGTTAAAATGTGACAAGAATAAAGGCATAATTTTAAAAGAAAAAAGTTGTGATACTACAAGAAAACAGTTAAAATGTGACAAGAATAAAGGCATAACTA
This sequence comes from Entelurus aequoreus, assembly GCF_033978785.1. Classification (NCBI taxonomy): domain Eukaryota; kingdom Metazoa; phylum Chordata; class Actinopteri; order Syngnathiformes; family Syngnathidae; genus Entelurus; species Entelurus aequoreus. The sequence goes on from NC_084733.1 coordinate 90,518,330, forward strand.
TAAAAGAAAAAAAGTTGTGATACTACAAGAAAACAGTTAAAATGTGACAAGAATAAAGGCATAATTTTTAAAGAAAAAAAGTTGTGATACTACAAGAAAACAGTTAAAATGTGACAAGAATAAAGGCATAACTATAAAAGAAAAAAAGTTGTGATAGTACAAGAAAACAGTTAAAATGTGACAAGAATAATGGCATAACTTTAAAAGAAAAAATGTTGTGATTCCACCACAATGCAGTTAATGCATAATAAAAAAAAAGTCCTGGTAAGACAAGAACAAAGGCATAACTATAAAAGAAAAAAAGTTGTGATACTACAAGAAAACAGTTAAAATGTGACAAGAACAAAGGCATAACTATAAAAGAAAAAAAGTTGTGATACTACAAGAAAACAGTTAAAATGTGACAAGAATAAAGGCATAATTTTAAAAGAAAAAAAGTTGTGATACTACAAGAAAACAGTTAAAATGTGACAAGAATAAAGGCATAATTTTAAAAGAAAAAAAGTTGTGATACTACAAGAAAACAGTTAAAATGTGACAAGAATAAAGGCATAACTATAAAAGAAAAAAAGTTGTGGTACTACAAGAAAACAGTTAAAATATGACAAGAATAAAGGCATAATTTTAAAAGAAAAAAGTTGTGGTACTACAAGAAAACAGTTAAAATGTGACAAGAATAAAGGCATAGCTATAAAAAAAAAAAAAAAGTTGTGGTACTACAAGAAAACAGTTAAAATGTTACAAGAATAAAGGCATAATTTTATAAGAAAAAAAGTTGTGATACTACAAGAAAACAGTTAAAATGTGACAAGAATAAAGGCATAATTTTAAAAGAAAAAGTTGTGATACTACAAGAAAACAGTTAAAATATGACAAGAATAAAGGCATAACTATAAAAGAAAAAAAGTTGTGATACTACAAGAAAACAGTTAAAATATGACAAGAATAAAGGCATAACTATAAAAGAAAAAAAGTTGTGATACTACAAGAAAACAGTTAAAATATGACAAGAATAAAGGCATAACTATAAAAGAAAAAAAGTTGTGGTACTACAAGAAAACGGTTAAAATGTTACAAGAATAAAGGCATAATTTTATAAGAAAAAAAGTTGTGATACTACAAGAAAACAGTTAAAATAGGACAAGAATAAAGGCATAACTATAAAAGAAAAAAAGTTGTGGTACTACAAGAAAACAGTTAAAATATGACAAGAATAAAGGCATAACTATAAAAGAAAAAAAGTTGTGATACTGCGAGAAAACAGTTAAAATATGACAAGAATAAAGGCATAACTATAAAAGAAAAAAAGTTGTGATACTACGAGAAAACAGTTAAAATAGGACAAGAATAAAGGCATAACTATAAAAGAAAAAAGTTGTGGTACTACAAGAAAACAGTTAAAATGTGACAAGAATAAAGGCATAACTATAAAAGAAAAAAAGTTGTGATAGTACAAGAAAACAGTTAAAATGTGACAAGAATAATGGCATAACTTTAAAAGAAAAAATGTTGTGATTCCACCACAATGCAGTTAATGCATAATAAAAAAAAAGTCCTGGTAAGACAAGAACAAAGGCATAACTATAAAAGAAAAAAAGTTGTGATACTACAAGAAAACAGTTAAAATGTGACAAGAATAAAGGCATAATTTTAAAAGAAAAAAAGTTGTGATACTACAAGAAAACAGTTAAAATGTGACAAGAATAAAGGCATAATTTTAAAAGAAAAAAAGTTGTGATACTACAAGAAAACAGTTAAAATGTGACAAGAATAAAGGCATAACTATAAAAGAAAAAAAGTTGTGGTACTACAAGAAAACAGTTAAAATATGACAAGAATAAAGGCATAATTTTAAAAGAAAAAAGTTGTGGTACTACAAGAAAACAGTTAAAATGTGACAAGAATAAAGGCATAACTATAAAAAAAAAAAAAGTTGTGGTACTACAAGAAAACAGTTAAAATGTTACAAGAATAAAGGCATAATTTTATAAGAAAAAAAGTTGTGATACTACAAGAAAACAGTTAAAATGTGACAAGAATAAAGGCATAATTTTAAAAGAAAAAGTTGTGATACTACAAGAAAACAGTTAAAATATGACAAGAATAAAGGCATAACTATAAAAGAAAAAAAGTTGTGATACTACAAGAAAACAGTTAAAATATGACAAGAATAAAGGCATAACTATAAAAGAAAAAAAGTTGTGATACTACAAGAAAACAGTTAAAATATGACAAGAATAAAGGCATAACTATAAAAGAAAAAAAGTTGTGGTACTACAAGAAAACGGTTAAAATGTTACAAGAATAAAGGCATAATTTTATAAGAAAAAAAGTTGTGATACTACAAGAAAACAGTTAAAATAGGACAAGAATAAAGGCATAACTATAAAAGAAAAAAAGTTGTGGTACTACAAGAAAACAGTTAAAATATGACAAGAATAAAGGCATAACTATAAAAGAAAAAAAGTTGTGATACTGCGAGAAAACAGTTAAAATATGACAAGAATAAAGGCATAACTATAAAAGAAAAAAAGTTGTGATACTACGAGAAAACAGTTAAAATAGGACAAGAATAAAGGCATAACTATAAAAGAAAAAAGTTGTGGTACTACAAGAAAACAGTTAAAATGTTACAAGAATAAAGGCATAATTTTATAAGAAAAAAAGTTGTGATACTACAAGAAAACAGTTAAAATGTGACAAGAATAAAGGCATAACTATAAAAGAAAAAAAGTTGTGGTACTACAAGAAAACAGTTAAAATGTGACAAGAATAAAGGCATAACTATAAAAGAAAAAAAGTTGTGGTACTACAAGAAAACAGTTCAAATGTGACAAGAATAAAGGCATAACTATAAAAGAAAAAAAGTTGTGATACTACAAGAAAACAGTTAAAATATGACAAGAATAAAGGCATAATTTTAAAAGAAAAAAGTTGTGATACTACAAGAAAACAGTTAAAATATGACAAGAATAAAGGCATAACTATAAAAGAAAAAAAGTTGTGATACTACAAGAAAACAGTTAAAATATGACAAGAATAAAGGCATAACTATAAAAGAAAAAAAGTTGTGATACTATAAGAAAATAGTTAAAATGTGACAAGAATAAAGGCATGACTATAAAAGAAAAAAAGTTGTGGTACTACAAGAAAACAGTTAAAATATGACAAGAATAAAGGCATAACTATAAAAGAAAAAAAGTTGTGGTACTACAAGAAAACAGTTAAAATGTGACAAGAATAAAGGCATAACTATAAAAGAAAAAAAGTTGTGGTACTACAAGAAAACAGTTAAAATATGACAAGAATAAAGGCATAACTATAAAAGAAAAAAAGTTGTGATACTATAAGAAAACAGTTAAAATGTGACAAGAATAAAGGCATAACTATAAAAGAAAAAAAGTTGTGATACTACAAGAAAACAGTTAAAATATGACAAGAATAAAGGCATAACTATAAAAGAAAAAAAGTTGTGATACTACAAGAAAACAGTTAAAATATGACAAGAATAAAGGCATAACTATAAAAGAAAAAAAGTTGTGGTACTACAAGAAAACAGTTAAAATGTGACAAGAATAAAGGCATAACTATAAAAGGAAAAAAGTTGTGGTACTACAAGAAAACAGTTAAAATGTGACAAGAATAAAGGCATAACTATAAAAGGAAAAAAGTTGTGGTACTACAAGAAAACAGTTAAAATGTTACAAGAATAAAGGCATCATTTTATAAGAAAAAAATTTGTGATACTACAAGAAAACAGTTAAAATGTGACAAGAATAAAGGCATAACTATAAAATAAAAAAAAGTTGTGATACTACAAGAAAACAGTTAAAATATGACAAGAATAATGGCATTACTTTAAAAGAAAAAATGTTGTGATTCCACCACAATGCAGTTAATGCATAATAAAAAAAAAAGTCCTGGTAAGACACGAAAACAGTTAAAATGTGACAAGAACAAAGGCATAACTATAAAAGAAAAAAAGTTGTGATACTACAAGAAAACAGTTAAAATGTGACAAGAATAAAGGCATAATTTTAAAAGAAAAAAGTTGTGATACTACAAGAAAACAGTTAAAATGTGACAAGAATAAAGGCATAACTATAAAAGAAAAAAAGTTGTGATACTACAAGAAAACAGTTAAAATGTGACAAGAATAAAGGCATAATTTTTTAAAGAAAAAAAGTTGTGATACTACAAGAAAACAGTTAAAATGTGACAAGAATAAAGGCATAACTATAAAAGAAAAAAAGTTGTGATAGTACAAGAAAACAGTTAAAATGTGACAAGAATAAAGGCATAATTTTAAAAGAAAAAATGTTGTGATTCCACCACAATGCAGTTAATGCATAATAAAAAAAAAGTCCTGGTAAGACAAGAATAAAGGCATAACTATAAAAGAAAAAAAGTTGTGATACTACAAGAAAACAGTTAAAATGTGACAAGAACAAAGGCATAACTATAAAAGAAAAAAAGTTGTGATACTACAAGAAAACAGTTAAAATGTGACAAGAATAAAGGCATAATTTTAAAAGAAAAAAAGTTGTGATACTACAAGAAAACAGTTAAAATGTGACAAGAATAAAGGCATAATTTTAAAAGAAAAAAAGTTGTGATACTACAAGAAAACAGTTAAAATGTGACAAGAATAAAGGCATAACTATAAAAGAAAAAAAGTTGTGGTACTACAAGAAAACAGTTAAAATATGACAAGAATAAAGGCATAATTTTAAAAGAAAAAAGTTGTGGTACTACAAGAAAACAGTTAAAATGTGACAAGAATAAAGGCATAACTATAAAAAAAAAAAAAAAGTTGTGGTACTACAAGAAAACAGTTAAAATGTTACAAGAATAAAGGCATAATTTTATAAGAAAAAAAGTTGTGATACTACAAGAAAACAGTTAAAATGTGACAAGAATAAAGGCATAATTTTAAAAGAAAAAGTTGTGATACTACAAGAAAACAGTTAAAATATGACAAGAATAAAGGCATAACTATAAAAGAAAAAAAGTTGTGATACTACAAGAAAACAGTTAAAATATGACAAGAATAAAGGCATAACTATAAAAGAAAAAAAGTTGTGATACTACAAGAAAACAGTTAAAATATGACAAGAATAAAGGCATAACTATAAAAGAAAAAAAGTTGTGGTACTACAAGAAAACGGTTAAAATGTTACAAGAATAAAGGCATAATTTTATAAGAAAAAAAGTTGTGATACTACAAGAAAACAGTTAAAATAGGACAAGAATAAAGGCATAACTATAAAAGAAAAAAAGTTGTGGTACTACAAGAAAACAGTTAAAATATGACAAGAATAAAGGCATAACTATAAAAGAAAAAAAGTTGTGATACTGCGAGAAAACAGTTAAAATATGACAAGAATAAAGGCATAACTATAAAAGAAAAAAAGTTGTGATACTACGAGAAAACAGTTAAAATAGGACAAGAATAAAGGCATAACTATAAAAGAAAAAAGTTGTGGTACTACAAGAAAACAGTTAAAATGTTACAAGAATAAAGGCATAATTTTATAAGAAAAAAAGTTGTGATACTACAAGAAAACAGTTAAAATGTGACAAGAATAAAGGCATAACTATAAAAGAAAAAAAGTTGTGGTACTACAAGAAAACAGTTAAAATGTGACAAGAATAAAGGCATAACTATAAAAGAAAAAAAGTTGTGGTACTACAAGAAAACAGTTCAAATGTGACAAGAATAAAGGCATAACTATAAAAGAAAAAAAGTTGTGATACTACAAGAAAACAGTTAAAATATGACAAGAATAAAGGCATAATTTTAAAAGAAAAAAGTTGTGATACTACAAGAAAACAGTTAAAATATGACAAGAATAAAGGCATAACTATAAAAGAAAAAAAGTTGTGATACTACAAGAAAACAGTTAAAATATGACAAGAATAAAGGCATAACTATAAAAGAAAAAAAGTTGTGATACTATAAGAAAATAGTTAAAATGTGACAAGAATAAAGGCATGACTATAAAAGAAAAAAAGTTGTGGTACTACAAGAAAACAGTTAAAATATGACAAGAATAAAGGCATAACTATAAAAGAAAAAAAGTTGTGGTACTACAAGAAAACAGTTAAAATGTGACAAGAATAAAGGCATAACTATAAAAGAAAAAAAGTTGTGGTACTACAAGAAAACAGTTAAAATATGACAAGAATAAAGGCATAACTATAAAAGAAAAAAAGTTGTGATACTATAAGAAAACAGTTAAAATGTGACAAGAATAAAGGCATAACTATAAAAGAAAAAAAGTTGTGATACTACAAGAAAACAGTTGAAATATGACAAGAATAAACACAACTATAAAAGAAAAAAAGTTGTCATACTACAAGAAAACAGTTAAAATGTGACAAGAACAAAGGCATAACTATAAAAGAAAAAAAGTTGTGGTACTACAAGAAAACAGTTAAAATGTGACAAGAATAAAGGCATAACTATAAAAGAAAAAAAGTTGTGGTACTACAAGAAAACAGTTAAAATGTGACAAGAATAAAGGCATAATTTTAAAAGAAAAAAAGTTGTGGTACTACAAGAAAACAGTTAAAATGTTACAAGAATAAAGGGATAATTTTAAAAGAAAAAAGTTGTCATACTACAAGAAAACAGTTAAAATGTGACAAGAACAAACACATAATTTTAATATAAAAAAAGTTGTGAATCTACAAGAAAACAGTTAAAATGTGACAAAAACAAAAGGCATAATTTTAAAAGAAAAAAGGTGTGATATTACAAGAAAACAGAGAAAATATGACAAGAATAAACACTTAACTTTAAAATAAAAAAAGTTGTGAATCTATAAGAATACAGTTAAAATGTGACAAGAACAAAGGCATCATTTTAAAAGAAAAAAGGTGTGATATTACAAGAAAACAGAGAAAATATGACAAGAATAAACACTTAACTTTAAAATAAAAAACAAGTTGTGAATCTACAAGAAAACAGTTAAAGTATGGCAAGAATAAACACATCATTTTAAAAGAAAAAAGTTGTGAATCTACAAGAAAACAGTTAAAATATGACAAGAATAAACACATAATTTTCAAAGAAAAAAAGTTGTGAATTTACAAGAAAACAGTTAAAATGTGACAAGAACAAAGGCATAACTATAAAAGAAAAAAGTTGTGATACTACAAGAAAACAGTTAAAGTATGGCAAGAATAAATGCATAATAAAACAAATCCTGGTACAACAAGAATACAGTTCAAATATTACAGGGAAAATCATAATATATAAAAAAACCTTGTATTACAAAAATAAATGTTATGGTTTCATGAAGAACAAAAGTGTATTCTTCTGACTAACACCCCTAATAACACAATCAGATTCCATCAAATGATGGATTACAAATGTGAGATTGTTGATGGATAGCTTTAAAGGGACAATGACCTGCTGTTGTATGCCGACAACAGGACTGGGAAAGATGTGACAAAGGTATCGGACAGTGATTGTTTGTTTACCTGCTGTTGTATCGGACAGTGATTGTTTGTTTACCTGCTGTTGTATGCCGACAACAGGACTGGGAAAGATGTGACAAAGGTATTGGACAGTGATTGTTTGTTTACCTGCTGTTGTATGCCGACTACAGGACTGGGAAAGATGTGACAAAGGTATCGGACAGTGATTGTTTGTTTACCTGCTGTTGTATCGGACAGTGATTGTTTGTTTACCTGCTGTTGTATGCCGACTACAGGACTGGGAAAGATGTGACAAAGGTATCGGACAGTGATTGTTTGTTTACCTGCTGTTGTATGCCGACAACAGGACTGGGAAAGATGTGACAAAGGTATCGGACAGTGATTGTTTGTTTACCTGCTGTTGTATGCCGACAACAGGACTGGGAAAGATGTGACAAAGGTATCGGACAGTGATTGTTTGTTTACCTGCTGTTGTATGCCGACAACAGGACTGGGAAAGATGTGACAAAGGTATCGGACAGTGATTGTTTGTTTACCTGCTGTTGTATGCCGACAACAGGACTGGGAAAGATGTGACAAAGGTATCGGACAGTGATTGTTTGTTTACCTGCTGTTGTATGCCGACAACAGGACTGGGAAAGATGTGACAAAGGTATCGGACAGTGATTGTTTGTTTACCTGCTGTTGTATGCCGACAACAGGACTGGGAAAGATGTGACAAAGGTATCGGACAGTGATTGTTTGTTTACCTGCTGTTGTATGCCGACAACAGGACTGGGAAAGATGTGACAAAGGTATCGGACAGTGATTGTTTGTTTACCTGCTGTTGTATGCCGACAACAGGACTGGGAAAGATGTGACAAAGGTATCGGACAGTGATTGTTTGTTTACCTGCTGTTGTATGCCGACAACAGGACTGGGAAAGATGTGACAAAGGTATCGGACAGTGATTGTTTGTTTACCTGCTGTTGTATGCCGACAACAGGACTGGGAAAGATGTGACAAAGGTATCGGACAGTGATTGTTTGTTTACCTGCTGTTGTATGCCGACAACAGGACTGGGAAAGATGTGACGAAGGTATCGGACAGTGATTGTTTGTTTACCTGCTGTTGTATGCCGACAACAGGACTGGGAAAGATGTGACAAAGGTATCGGACAGTGATTGTTTGTTTACCTGCTGTTGTATGCCGACAACAGGACTGGGAAAGATGTGACAAAGGTATCGGACAGTGATTGTTTGTTTACCTGCTGTTGTATGCCGACAACAGGACTGGGAAAGATGTGACAAAGGTATCGGACAGTGATTGTTTGATTACCTGCTGTTGTATGCCGACAACAGGACTGGGAAAGATGTGACAAAGGTATGGGACAGTGATTGTTTGTTTACCTGCTGTTGTATGCCGACAACAGGACTGGGAAAGATGTGACAAAGGTATCGGTGGATCTGTGGAAAAGCTTCGGGCCTTCAAACGTCAGCTGTCCCAGCCTCTCCCTGACCACCACGAGGACCTGCAGGCTGAGCAGATGCGTTGCAAGGTCGTGTCTGATCTCATATTCCGAGTCATGTTATCACGCCGTTCTGGTCTAAATGGTGAACTTGGTTTTAGGACCTGGAGGGCACCATCGACGGCTGGACCGGAGATTTGTCCCACCTGACCGTCCTGAGGGAGTCCTTGTCGTGTTACATCAGCGCGGAGGACCTTAGTGTCCTTCAGGAGCGTATGGAGCTGCTGCATCGCATGTGGGAGGAAATCTGCCACCAGGTGATGCCAAAAGCTAGTTGTGCATGTCCTCGGGTGCACCCAAACCTCGCGCCGCTTCCTGTGTGAGAGCGACAAAGCCGCCACACACAGGAAGCGCACAAAAAACCCACAAGTCATGGCTTGCTGCGAGTAGTCCGACACACACACACACACACACACACACAGCGCGACAATCTACGCCGCCTGACCTGGTCTGTGTTCCGTCTCGTGCACCCGCAGATGTCGTCGCGCGCGCAGCAGGTGAGCGACAAGCTCAACGAGTGGAACGTCTTCAGCGAGAAGTACAAGGAGCTGTGCGAGTGGCTCACCAGCATGGAGGGAAAGGTGTCGCAAAACGGAGACGTCAGCATCGAGGAGATGATCGAGCGGCTGCGCAAGGTAAGAGGCACACACAGGAGAGATTGTGTGGCTGCAGTAGTGGTGACCCCAAGATGCAGGAACCAGGAGGACAAAGACCAGGTAAGAGGATTGTAATGAAAAAAAAGTTGTGACGCTACAAGAAAACAGTAAAAATGTTACAAGAATAAACACATCATTTTAAAAGGAAAAGAGTTGTAAAGCTACAAGAAAACAGTTAAAGTATGACAAGAATAAACACATAACTATAAAAGAAAAAGAGTTGTGATACTACAAGAAAACAGTTAAAATATGACAAGACTAAGGAAAAAAGTTGTTGTATTACAACAATAAAGTTAAAAACTGGCAAAAAATGAAGACATGAATATAAAATAAAACATTTGTGATACAAGAAAACAGTTCAAATGTGACAAGAATAAACACACAACCTTAAAATAAATAAAAAGTTGTGAATCCCCAAGAAAACAGTTAAAATGTGACAAGAACAAAGGCATCATTTTAAAAGAAAAAAGTTGTGACACTACAAGAAAACAGAGAAAATATGACAAGAATAAACACTTAACTTTAAAATAAAAAAAAAGTTGTGAATCTACAAGAAAACATTTAAAATGTGACAAGAACAAAGGCATAACTAAAAAAGAAAAAAAAGTTGTGATACTACAAGAAAACAGTTAAAATGTTACAATAATAAACACATAATTTTAAAAGAAAAAAAGTTGTGATACTACAAGAAAACAGTTAAAATGTGACTAAAACAAAGGCATAATTTTAAAAGAAAAAGAGTTGTGATACTACAAGAAAACAGTTAAAGTATGACAAGACTAAGGAAAAAAGTTGTTGTATTACAACAATAAAGTTAAAAACTGGCAAAAAATGAAGACATAAATATAAAAGAAAACATTTGTGATACAAGAAAACAGTTCAAATGTGACAAGAATAAACACACAACCTTAAAATAAAAAAAAGTTGTGAATCCCCAAGAAAACAGTTCAAATGTGACTAAAACAAAGGCATCATTTTAAAAGAAAAAAGTTGTGACACTACAAGAAAACAGAGAAAATATGACACGAATAAATACTTAACTTTCAAATTTAAAAAAAGTTGTGATACTACAAGAAAACAGTTAAAATGTGACAAGAACAAAAGCATAACTATAAAAGAAAAAAAAGTTGTGATACTACAAGAAAACAGTTAAAATATGACAAGACTAAACACATCATTTTGAAAGAAAAAAAGTTGTTGTATTACAACAATAAAGTTACAAACTGGCAAAAAAGCAGCATCTCCTCATGTGACTTTGACTTTAAAGCATAACCAATCATGCACCAATATAGCTCTTGTCTCAAAGTAGGTGTACTGTCACCACCTGTCACATCACCTCCTGACTTATTTGGACTTTGTCTTAGCAATCAAGAATATTTCAGTTGTTTTTATCCTTCTTTGTGGGTACATTGTTGATTGTCATGTCATGTTTGGATGGACATTGTCTTTGCTCCACAGTAAGTCTTTGCTGTCGTCCAGCATTTTGTTTTTCTTTACTTTGTAGCCAGTTCAGTTTTAGTTTGGTTCTGCACAGCCTTCCCTAAGCTTCAATGCCTTTTCTTAGGGGCACTGATCTTTTTTTTATTTTTGGTTTAAGCATTAGACACCTTTTTACCTGCACACTGCCTCCCGCTGTTCCCGACATCTATAAAGTAATTAGCTAGCGGCTGCCACCTACTGATATGGAAGAGTATTACACGGTTACTCTGGCCAGCTCTAGACAGCACCGACACTCAACAACAACACATCATTTGCAGACTATAATTACTGCTTTGCAAAATATATTTTTAACCCAAATAGGCACACTTGTTGAAAAACACAGACTTAGAGGATCTTTGACTAGCATTTATGCACAGCTTTTTGTACAAAATCCTGCTAAATCCCTGTGATAATTGCCTCTTCTTGATGAACCCCCCGGTTGTGTCCCCAGGACTACCAGGAGGAGATCTCTGTGGCCGAGGAGAACAAGCTGCACCTCCACCAGCTGGGGGAGCGTCTGGCACGGGCCAGCCACCGGGGCAAAGCTGTAGAAATCGAACACAAGCTGACTAAAGTCAACGACCGCTGGCAGCACCTCCTGGATCTCATTGCAGCCAGGTGAGGCGCAGCGGATTACAAGGCGCACTGCCAATGGGCGGGTCTATTCAGCTCTTCAGTTTTATTTTAAACGTCCATCCATCCATTTTACAATATAATTACAACACTTTATGTACATATTTATATACAGATTTGAACAATAACTTATTCACTGAAATATATTTATTAATTGTGGTTCTTACAAAAAATATATCTTATAAAATATAAAAGCTAAAATGTCTCTTAAAGCTCTGCCCCTTTAATTAGTGCATACTAAACAATTTAACTTTAGCCTACTACTACAACCATATTATTTACCAGCAACATAAAGTGAAACAGAGGCAGAGGTGTCCTGCCACAGTCAGTAACAAATAAACAGAAAACAGTAGTGGTCAAATACAAATAAGGCAACAAGAGAAGTATCCTACACTTCTCTTTTGTAAAGTAAATCTGAACAGCCGATACGGGCATCTACATCAACTATATCAGTGGTCCCCAACCTTTTTGTAGCTGGGGACCGGTCAACGCTTGAAAATTTGTCCCACGGACCGGGGGGGGGGGGGGATTTTTTTTTTTTTTATTTATTTATTTTTTTCATAAAGAAATACAATCATGTGTGCTTACGGACTGTATACCTGCAGACTGTGTTGGTCTATATTGACATACACATACACAATATGCATATATAGTGTTTTTATGTTGATTTAATTTAAAAAAATAAAATAAAATAAAAAAATAATAATAATTTTAATTTTTTTTTTTTTCTTTTCTTTTTTTTTTTTTTTTCATAAAGAAATACAATCATGTGTGCTTACGGACTGTATACCTGCAGACTGTATTGGTCTATATTGACATACACATACACAATATGTATATATAGTGTTTTTATGTTGATTTAATTTTTTTTTTTTTAATTTAAAAAAAAAAAAATTAATTTTAATTTTTTTTTTTTCTTTTCTTTTTTTTTTTTTTCATAAAGAAATACAATCATGTGTGCTTACGGACTGTATACCTGCAGACTGTATTGGTCTATATTGACATACACATACACAATATGTATATATAGTGTTTTTATGTTGATTTAATTTTTTTTTTTTTTAATTAAAAAAAAAAAAAAATTAATTTTAATTTTTTTTTTTTTCTTTTCTTTTTTTTTTTTTTCCATAAAGAAATACAATCATGTGTGCTTACGGACTGTATACCTGCAGACTGTATTGGTCTATATTGACATACACATACACAATATGTATATATAGTGTTTTTATGTTGATTTAATTAAAAAAAAAAAAATAATAATAATTTTAATTTTTTTTTTTTTCTTTTCTTTTTTTTTTTTCATAAAGAAATACAATCATGTGTGCTTACGGACTGTATACCTGCAGACTGTATTGGTCTATATTGACATACACATACACAATATGTATATATAGTGTTTTTATGTTGATTTAATTTAAAAAAAAAAAAAAAAAAATTAATTACAATTTTTTTTTTTTTCTTTTCTTTTTTTTTTTTTCATAAAGAAATACAATCATGTGTGCTTACGGACTGTATACCTGCAGACTGTATTGGTCTATATTGACATACACATACACAATATGTATATATAGTGTTTTTATGTTGATTTAATTTTTAAAAAAAAAAAATAATAATAATAATAATTTTTTTTTTTCTTTTCTTTTTTTTTTTTTCATAAAGAAATACAATCATGTGTGCTTACAGACTGTATACCTGCAGACTGTATTGGTCTATATTGACATACACATACACAATATGTATATATAGTGTTTTTATGTTGATTTAATAAAAAATAAAAAAAATAATAATTTAAATTTTTTTTTATTTTTTTTTTTTATTTCTTGTGCGGCCCGGTACCAATCGGTCCGTGGTTGGGGACCACTGAACTATATGATTTGCCTGAGAAGCTGGACAGGACAAAAAAACAAAAAACAAAAACAAACAAAAAAAAAGATTTGTGGCGGACGTAATTCTTTCGTGGCGGGCCGCCACAAATAAATGAATGTGTGGGAAACAGTGGTGGTAACCTTCTGATGGTTGTTGTCAGGGTGAAGAAGCTGAGAGAGACTCTGGTGGCCGTGCAGCAGCTGGACAAGAACATGAGCAGCCTGCGTTCCTGGCTGGCCCACATCGAGACCGAGCTGTCTCAGCCCATGGCCTACGACGCCTGCGACTTTCAGGACATTCAGCGCAAACTGGATCAGCAGCAGGTAACACGCACGCTGCTTTATCACCGCGGAGGAATCCGGGTTTCCACAAGTGAACGTCCTTGCACAGGAGCTGCAGAGCGACATCGAGAAGCACAGCACGGGCGTGGCGTCCGTGCTCAATCTGTGCGAGGTGCTCCTGCACGACTGCGACGCCTGCGCCACCGACGCCGAGTGCGAGTCCATCCAGCAGGCCACGCGCAGCCTGGACCGCCGCTGGAGGAGCATCTGCGCCTCGTCCATGGAGAGGAGACTCAAGTAGGACACGGTCAGCCGGGGAACAACCTCACTCACGCCCACTCAACTCCCGTCTGGCTTGGCAGGATCGAGGAAACGTGGCGTTTGTGGCAGAAGTTCCTGGAGGACTTTTCACGCTTCGAGGAGTGGCTGGCCACCTCCGAGAAGACGGCTGCTCTGCCAAACTCCTCTGGGGTTTTGTACACCATAGCCAAGGAGGAACTGAAGAAGTTTGAGGTACGTCTCCTCTCGGACGCACAGATATTGACAATTGGGACTCGACGAATATTCCATTAAAGGCCTACTGAAATGAAATTTTTTTATTTAGACGGGAATAGCAGATCCATTCTATGTGTCATACTTGATCATTTCGCGATATTACCATATTTTTGCTGAAAGGATTTAGTAGAGAACAACGACGATAAAGATCGCAACTTTTGGTATCTGATCAAAACAACCCTTGCCCCTACCGAAAGTAGCGTGACGTCACAGGAGCTAGTATTCCTCACAATTCCGCTTTGTGTACAATGGAGCGAGAGACATTCGGACCGAGAAAGTGACGATTACCCCATTAATTTGGCGAAGATGAAAGATTCGTGGATGAAGAACTTTAGAGTGAAGGACTAGAGTGCAGTGCAGGGTGTATCTTTTTTCGCTCTGACCGTAACTTAGGTACAAGCTGGCTCATTGGATTCCACACTCTCCTTTTTCTATTGTGGATCACGGATTTGTATTTTAAACCACCTGGGATACTATATCCTCTTGAAAATGAGAGTCGAGAACGCGAAATGGACATTCACAGTGACTGAACATGTAAATACATGGTTAATAATTTTCAGCTTTGCGAAGCTAAAAAAATAGAAGCTAAGTTAGCTGCAGAGCTAGCGTGATAGCAGGCTCAAATGCAGATAGAAACAAAATTTTAAAAAACCCTGACTGGAAGGATAGACAGAAGATCAACAATACTATTAAACCATGAACATGTAAATACACGATTAATCATTTTCAGCTTGGCGAAGCTGAAAAAATAGAAGCTAACTTAGCTACGGAGCTAACGTGATAGCATCAGTCTCAAATGCAGATAGAAACTAAATTTAAAAAAAAAACCCTGACTGGAAGGATAGACAGAAGATGAACAATACTATTAAACCATGAACATGTAAATACACGATAATTTTCAGCTTGGCAAAGCTAAAAAAAATAGAAGCTAAGTTAGCTACAGAGCTAACGTGATAGCATCAGTCTCAAATGCAGATAGAAACTAAATAAAAAAAACCCTGACTGGAAGGATAGACAGATGATTAACAATACTATTAAACCATGAACATGTAAATACACAGTTAATAATTTTCAGCTTGGCAAAGCTAAAAAAATAGAAGCTAACTTAGATGCGGCGGCGGGCGTTGTACGCTTTTGAGGACACCCCGGCCGCCATCAGAGTCGGCAAGAAACATATATTTCCCCAAAGTTACGTACGTGACATGCACATATCGACACGCACGTACGGGCAAGCGATCAAATGTTTGAAAGCCAAAGTTAGACTCACTGTAGTGCGTCTGCTATCCTGCTCAAAACACAACACAACCTCCTGGTGTTGGTGTTGCTGCAGCCAGCCGCTAATACACCGATCCCACCTACAACGTTCTTCTTTGCAGTCTCCATTGTCCATTAAACAAATTGCAAAAGATTCACCAACACAGATGTCCAGAATACTGTGGAATTTTGTCGAAGAAAACAGAGCTATTTGAATTGGGTCCAAACACTTCCCTTGACCTCGTGACGTCACGCGCATACGTCATCATACCGCGACGTTTTCAAGCGGAAGTTTCCTGGGAAATTTAAAATGTCACTTTATAAGTTAACCCGGCCGTATTGGCATGTGTTGCAATGTTAAGATGTCATCATTGATATATAAACTATCAGACTGCGTGGTCGCTAGTAGTGGCTTTCAGTAGGCCTTTAAATTGATTAGAGTAAAGCTGCCATTTATATTCTGTTGCTTCGATTCATCGTTAAATGAAAGTAACAAATAAAAATGTATGAAACTGCATAGAAAAAAAGGTAAAACAATTTGAATAGAAGGTAAAAGATGGTAAATAATAATAATAATAATAATAATAATAGATTTTATTTGTAAAAAGCACTTTACATTGAGTAAACAACCTCAAAGTGCTACAGTGTATTAACAAATAAAAACTAGAACAGCCAAATAGCTAAAACTAGTATGCATATATCTAAAAAAAAGGCTTTTTTAAAAAGAAGGGTTTTTAAGCCTTTTTTAAAAGCATCCACGGTCTGTGGTGCCCTCAGGTGGTCAGGGAGAGCGTTCCACAGACTGGGTAGCGGCGGAGCAGAAAGCCCGGTCTCCCATTGTTCGTAGCTTTGTCCTCGGAGGTTGGAGGAGGTTAGCCTGTCCGGGGTTAGAAGGTAATAGACATGAATTAAAGGTCGAAGACGGTGAGAAAAGGTAAAAGAAGGCAAATAGAAGGTAAAAGAAGTTAGATAAAAGGTGTAAATAAAAAATATATCAAATAAGTTCAATATAATGTAAAAAGGGTAAAAGAAAGTACAAAAGCCAAAATCAGTGAAGTTGTCACGTTGTGTAAATGGTAAATAAAAAGAGAATACAACGAATCCTTTTCAACTTATATTCAATTGAATAGACTGCAAAGACAATATATTTAACGTTCCAACTGAGAAACTTCATTTTTTTGGGCAAATAATCATTAACTTAGAATTTAATGGCAGCAACACATTGCGAAAAAAGTTGTCACAGGGGCATTTTTACCAGTGTGTTACATGGCCTTTCCTTTTAACAACACTCAGTAAAGGTTTGGGAAGTGAGGAGACACATTTTTGAAGTGGAATTCTTTCCCATTCTTGCTTGATGTACAGCTTAAGTTGTTCAACAGTCTCCCTTCTCATATTTTAGCCTTCATAAATGCGCCACACATTTTCAATGGGAGACAGGTCTGGACTACAGGCAGGCCAGTCTAGTACCCGAATTATTTTACATTGTCTTGCTGAAATAAGCAGGGGCGTCCATGGTAACGTTGCTTGGATGGCAACATATGTTGCTCCAAAAGCTGTAATGTACCTTTCAGCATTAATGGTGCCTTCACAGATGTGTAAGTTACCCATGTATTGGGCACTAATACACCCCCATACCATCACACATGCTGCCTTTTACACTTTGCGCCCAGAACAGTCCGGATGGTTCTTTTCCTCTTTGGAACGTCCACAGTTTTCAAAAACAATTTGAAATGTGGACTCGTCAGACCACAGAACACTTTTACACTTTGTATCAGTCCATGTTAGATAAGCTAAGCCGGCGGCGTTTCTGGGTGTTGTTGATAAATGGCTGTGGCTTTGCATAGTAGAGTTTTAACTTGCACTTACAGATGTAGCGACCGACTGTAGTTACTGACAGTGGTTTTCTGAAGTGTTCCTGAGCCCATGTGGTGATATCCTTTACACGCTGATGTCGCTTTTTGATGCAGTACCGCCTGAGGGATTGAAGGTGTGTAATATCATGGCTTACTTGCAGTGATTTCTCCAGATTCTCTGAACCTTTTGATGATATTACGGAGCGTAGATGGTGAAATCCCTAAATTCCTTGTTGAGAAATGTTGTTCTTAAACAATTTGCTCAGGCATTTGTTGACAAAGTGGTGACCCTCGCCCCCATCCTTGTTTGTGAACGACTGAGCATTTCATGGAAGCTGCTTTTATACCCAATCATGGCACCCACCTGTTCCCATTTAGCCTGTTCACCTGTGGGATGTTCCAAATAAGTCTTTGACGGAGCATTCCTCAACTTTCTCACTCTTTTTTGCCACTTGTGCCAGCTTTTTTGAAACATGTCGCAGGCATGAAATTCCAAATGAGCTAATATTTGCAAAAAAATAACACATTTTTCCAGTGTGAACATGAAATATCTTGTCTTTGCAGTCTATTCAATTGAATATAAGTTGAAAAGGATTTGTTGTATTCTCTTTTTATTTACCATTTACACGACGTGACAACTTCACCGCTTTTGGGGTTTGTACATTCATGTGTATAGTGTTGTCCCCTTAGATCAGGGGTCACCAACGCGGTGCCCGCGGGCACCAGGTGGCCCGTAAGGACCAGATGAGTAGCCCGCTGGCCTGTTCTAAAAATAGCTCAAATAGCAGCACTTACCAGTGAGCTGCCTCTATTTTTTAAATTGTATTTATTTACTAGCAAGCTGGTCTCGCTTTGCCCGACATTTTTAATTCTAAGAGAGACAAAACTCAAATAGAATTTGAAAATCCAAGAAAATATTTGAAAGACTTGGTCTTCACTTGTTTAAATAAATTCATTATTTTTTTGTACTTTGCTTCTTATAACTTTCAGAAAGACAATTTTAGAGAAAAAAATACAACCTTAAAAATGATTTTAGTATTTTTAAACACATATACCTTTTTACCTTTTAAATTCCTTCCTCTTCTTTCCTGACAATTTAAATCAATGTTCAAGTAAATTATTTTTTTTTACTGTAAAGAATAATAAATACATTTTAATTCTTCATTTTAGCTTCTGTTTTTTCGACGAAGAATATTTGTGAAGTATTTCTTCAAACTTATTATGATTAAAATTCAAAAAAATTATTCTGGCAAATCTAGAAAATCTTATTTCAAAGTCTTTTGAATTTCTTTTAAAATTTTTGTTCTGGAAAATCTAGAAGAAATAATGATTTGTTTTTGTTAGAAATATAGCTTGGTCCAATTTGTTATATATTCTAACAAATTGCAGATTGGATTTTAACCTATTTAAAACATGTCATCAAAATTCTAAAATTAATCTTGATCAGGAAAATTTACTAATGATGTTCCATAAATTATTTTTTAAATTTTTTCAAAAAGATTCGAATTAGCTTGTTTTTCTCTTCTTTTTTTCGGTTGAATTTTGAATTTTAAAGAGCCGAAATTGAAGATAAACTATGTTTCAAAATGAAATTTTCATTTTTTTCCTGTTTTCGCCTCTTTTAAACCGTTTATTGTAAAGAATAATAAATACATTTTAATTTAATTCTTCATTTTAGCTTCTGTTTTTTTGACGAAGAATATTTGTGAAATATTTCTTCAAACTTATTATGATTAAAATTTAAAAAAAAAATATTCTGGCAAATCTACAAAATCTGTAGAATCAAATTTAAATCTTATTTCAAAGTCTTTTGAATTTCTTTTAAAATTTTTGTTCTGGAAAATCTAGAAGAAATAATGATTTGTCTTTGTTAGAAATATAGCTTGGTCCAATTTGTTATATATTCTAACAAAGTGTAGATTGGATTTTAACCTATTTAAAACATGTCATCAAAATTCTAAAATTAATCTTAATCAGGAAAATTTACTAAAGATGTTCCATAAATTATTTTTTAAATTTTTTCAAAAAGATTCGAATTAGCTTGTTTTTCTCTTCTTTTTTTCGGTTGAATTTTGAATTTTAAAGAGCCGAAATTGAAGATAAACTATGTTTCAAAATGAAATTTTCATTTTTTTCCTGTTTTCGCCTCTTTTAAACCGTTTATTGTAAAGAATAATAAATACATTTTAATTTAATTCTTCATTTTAGCTTCTGTTTTTTTGACGAAGAATATTTGTGAAATATTTCTTCAAACTTATTATGATTAAAATTTTAAAAAAAAATATTCTGGCAAATCTACAAAATCTGTAGAATCAAATTTAAATCTTATTTCAAAGTCTTTTGAATTTCTTTTAAAATGTTTGTTCTGGAAAATCTAGAAGAAATAATGATTTGTCTTTGTTAGAAATATAGCTTGGTCCAATTTGTTATATATTCTAACAAAGTGTAGATTGGATTTTAACCTATTTAAAACATGTCATCAAAATTCTAAAATTAATCTTACTCAGGAAAAATTACTAATGATGTTCCATAAATTATTTTTTTAATTTTTTCAAAAAGATTCGAATTAGCTAGTTTTTCTCTCTTTTTTTTCGGTTGAATTTTGAATTTTAAAGAGTCGAAATTGAAGATAAACTATGTTACAAAATTTAATTGTCTTTTTTTTTCGTGTTTTCTCCTCTTTTAAACCGTTCAATGAAGTGTAAATATCATTCATTATTAATAATAACATAGAGTTAAAGGTAAATTGAGCCAATTGGCTATTTCTGGCCATTTATTGAAGTGTGTATCAAACTGGTAGCCCTTCGCATTAATCACTACCCAAGAAGTAGCTCTTGCTTTCAAAAAGGTTGGTGACCCCTGACGTAGATGTGAAGATGCTTCACGGTATTCTTCAATCCAATCTCTCCACAGTCCTTCCAGAGGCAAGTCCATGAAAGCCTGACCCAGCTGGAGTTGATCAACAAGCAGTACCGCCGCCTGGCCAGAGAGAACCGCACGGACGCGTCCTGCCACCTGAAGGAGATGGCACACGGCGCCAACCAGCGGTGGGACAACCTGCAGAAGAGGGTGGCGTCCGTCCTGCGCAGGCTCAAGGTGCTTACGGCCGTTAAACCACACGTACTGTGCGTCGTGAAGACCCATGCCTCCTCTTCCTGTCCAGCACTTCATCAGCCAGAGGGAGGAGTTTGAGACGGCACGGGACGCCATCTTGGTGTGGCTGACCGAGATGGACTTGCAGCTCACCAACATCGAGCACTTCTCCGAGTGCGACATCCAGGCCAAGATCAAGCAGCTCAAGGTGGGAGAGTCCGAGGACTTCTCAAGGTTTCCTTTAACAGGGTTGTATTGGGAGGAAAATGTATCCCTAAGAAACAAAGTAAATATGAATAATTGGTTCCAGCCTGGACAAAAGTCCCTATTTTAGTGAAGGTTTGTACACTTTAAACACAATATAAAGTGCTATACAGTAGTGCACACTTTTTTAACCACCTCACAAAACACTTGGCTCTCCAAGTACCAACTCTGAAATACAGTAGTAGGCCTAAGTAGTCATTAAATACAAGGTACAGGTTTTATATAAGTATATTTAATACTAATATTTAATAACCACAGACCTTTCCTCCAGAAGGTGTTATCTTTGTCCATGTGATGTCAGATTAAACAAAAATCTAGCTGTTTGGACACAATACCCAGCAATATGTTTGAAGGAGAAAAGGTTTAGTTTAGTTTAGTTTAGTTTATTAAGGATCCCCATTAGTCTACACCGCAGTGGAGACTATTCTTCCTGGGGTCCAGGCAAAAAACATCACACAATCACAAAACAAAAGATTAAAATGCAGTACATGATCAAATAATAAAATGTTGTAATACAAAAATAGCAACAACAAAGGACCAAAAAAATAATAATAACTTCGAGTTTACATAATATTGTTCATACCAAAGATAAAAAGAGCAATATAAAAATATATATATATATATATTTTTGATATATATATATATTTTTTTTTGAAAAAGGTGAGGCCTTTAATCCCAGGAACAGCATTCCTACCGTCAAGCATGGTGGTGGTAGTATTATGCTCTGGGCCTGTTTTGCTGCCAATGGAACTGCTGCTTTACAGAGAGTAAATATGACAATGAAAAAGGAGGATTAGCTCCAAATTGTTCAGGACAAGCTAAAGTCATCAGCCCGGAGGTTGGGTCTTGGGCGCAGTTGGGTGTTCCAACAGGAACAATGACCCCAAACACAGGTCAAAAGTGGTAAAGGAATGGCTCAATCAGGCTGGGATTAAGGTTTTAGAATGGCCTTTCCCAAAGTCCTGACTTAAAGGTGTGGACAATGCTGAAGAAACAAGTCCATGTCAGAAAAGCAACACATTTAGCTGAACCGCACCAATTTTGTCAAGAGGAGTGGTTAAAAATTCAATTCGATTTTTTTTTTTGGTACTCATTTCTTTATTTTTAATACATTCACTGCAGTGTTTATTTAAAAATAAAGAAAAGGGCAATTTTGAAGGACAATGTATTGTATAATTTTGTGGAAAATATTGCAATGAAGTAATTTTTTTTTAAAAAGGAAAAAATAAGATTTTTTTTTTGTACTTATTTATTTTTAATACATTCACTGTAGTGTTTATTTATTTAAAAATAAAGAAAAGAGCAATTTTGAAGGACAATATATTGTATAATTTTGTGAAAATATTGCAATAAAGTAATTTTTAAAAGAAAAGGAAAAAATAAGATTTTTTTTGTACTTATTTATTTTTAATACATTCACTGTAGTGAATAAAGAAAGGTCACTTTTAAAGGACAATATATTGTATAATTTTGTGAAAGTATTGCAATAAATTAATTAAAAAAAAATGTTTTTGTACTTATTTATTTATTTTTAATACATTTACTGTAGTGTGTATTTATTAAAAAAAAAAAAAAAAAGAAAAGGGCAATTTTGAAGGACAATATATTGTATAATTTTGTGAAAGTATTGCAATAAAGTAATTTTTTAAAAAAGGAAACAATTAAATTGTACTTGCATTCACTGTAGTGTTTATTTATTTAAAAATAAAGAAAGTGGCAATTATGAAGGTTATTTAAATATAAAGAAAAGGGCAAATTTGAAGGACAATGTATTGTATAATTTTGTGAAAGTATTGCAATAAAGTAATTAAAAAAAGGAGAAAAAAATATTTTTTATTTATTTATTTTTAATACATTCACTGTAGTGTTTATTTATTTAAAAATAAAAAAATGGCAATTATGAAGGACAATATATTGTATAATTTTGTGAAAGTATTGCAATAAAGTAATTAAAAAAAAGGAAAAACTAGGATTTTTTTGTACTTATTTATTTGTAATACATTCACTGTAGTGTTTATTTATTCAAAATTAAAGAAAAGGGCAATTTTGAAGGACAATATATTGTATAATTTTGTGAAAGTATTGCAATAAAGTATTTTAAAAAAAGGAAAAAAATACGATTTTTTTTTTGTACTTATTTATTTTTAATACATTCACTGTAGTGTTTATTTAAAAAAAAATTAAGAAAAGGTCACTTTTAAATGACAATATATTGTATAATTTTGTGAAAGTATTGCAATAAAGTAGTTAAAAAAAGGAAAAAATTAAATCGTACTTATTTATTTATTTTTAATGCATTCACTGTAGTGTTTATTTATATAAAAATAAAATGGCAATTATGAAGGTTATTTAAACATAAAGAAAAGCGCAAATTTGAAGGACAATATATTGTATAATTTTGTGAAAGTATTGCAATAAAGTAATTAAAAAAAGGAAAAAATATGATTTTTTTGTACTTATTTATTTGTTTTTAATACATTCACTGTAGTGTTTATTTATTTAAAAGTAAAGAAAAGGGCAATTTTGAAGGACAATATATTGTATAATTTTGTGAAAGTATTGCAATAAAGTATTTTAAAAAAAGGAAAAATTATGATTTTTTTGTACTTATTTATTTTTAATACTTTCACTGTATTGTTTATTTATTTATTTTTAAAATTAAGAAAAGGTCACTTTTAAAGGACAATATATTGTATAATTTTGTGAAAATATTGCAATAAATTAATTTAAAAAAAGAAAAAAATAAGATTATTTTTTGTACTTTTTGTTTTTTTAATACATTCACTGTAGTGGTTATTTAAAAATAAAGAAAAGGTCACTTTTAAAGGACAATATATTGTATAATTTTGTGAAAGTATTGCAATAAAGTAATTTAAAAAAAGGAAAAAAATACGATTTTTTTTTGTACTTATTTATTTATTTTTAATACATTCTCTGTAGTGTGTATTTATTTAAAAATAAAGAAAAGGGCAATTTTGAAGGACAATATATTGTATAATTTTGTGAAAGTATTGCAATAAAGTATTTTAAAAAAAGGAAAAAATATGATTTATTTTTTGTACCTATTTATTTATTTTTAATACATTCACTGTAGTGTGTATTTATTTAAAAAATAAAGAAAATGGCCATTTTGAAAGACAATACATTGTATAATTTTGTGAAAGTATTGCAATAAAGTATTTTAAAAAAAAGGAAAAAATACGATTTATTTTTTTTACCTATTTATTTATTTTTAATACATTCACTGTAGTGTGTATTTATTTAAAAAATAAAGAAAATGGCCATTTTGAAGGACAATACATTGTATAATTTTGTGAAAGTATTGCAATAAAGTATTTTTAAAAAAGGAAAAAATACGATTGATTTTTTGTACCTATTTGTTTATTTTTAATACATTCACTGTAGTGTGTATTTATTTAAAAAATAAAGAAAATGGCCATTTTGAAGGACAATATATTGTATAATTTTGTGAAAGTATTGCAATAAAGTAATTTAAAAAAAGGAAAAAAATAAGATTTATTTTTTGTACCCATTTATTTATTTTTAATACATTCACTGTTGTGTGTATTTATTTAAAAAATAAAGAAAATGGCCATTTTGAAGGACAATACATTGTATAATTTTGTGAAAGTATTGCAATAAAGTATTTTAAAAAAAGGAAAAAATATGATTTATTTTTTGTACCTATTTATTTATTTTTAATACATTCACTGTAGTGTGTATTTATTTAAAAAATAAAGAAAATGGCCATTTTGAAGGACAATATATTGTATAATTTTGTGAAAGTATTGCAATAAAGTAATTTAAAAAAAGGAAAAAAATAAGATTTATTTTTTGTACCTATTTATTTATTTTTAATAAATTCACTGTGGTGTGTATTTATTTAAAAATAAAGAAAAGGTTACTTTTAAAGGACAATACATTGTATAATTTTGTGAAAGTATTGCAATAAAGTATTTTAAAAAAAGGAAAAAATACGATTTATTTTTTGTACCTATTTGTTTATTTTTAATACATTCACTGTAGTGTGTATTTATTTAAAAAATAAAGAAAATGGCCATTTTGAAGGACAATATATTGTATAATTTTGTGAAAGTATTGCAATAAAGTAATT
This sequence comes from Entelurus aequoreus, assembly GCF_033978785.1. NCBI lineage: Eukaryota > Metazoa > Chordata > Actinopteri > Syngnathiformes > Syngnathidae > Entelurus > Entelurus aequoreus. Next base: position 90,543,331 of record NC_084733.1, read on the forward strand.
TAAAAAAAGGAAAAAAATAAGATTTATTTTTTGTACCCATTTATTTATTTTTAATACATTCACTGTTGTGTGTATTTATTTAAAAATAAAGAAAAGGGCATTTGATTAAAAAAAAAGGGGGGGAAAAAAGAATCTATATTTTTTGGCTAAAACACAGATCAGCATCAGCTGCAGGATTTCCGCAGTGTTTTACTGACTTTGTGTCCTGCAGTCGTTCCAGCAGGAGATCTCGCTGACCACCGCCAAGATCGAGCGCATCTTCCACCAGGGCGAGGCTCTGCTGGAGAAGAGCGAGCCGCTGGATGCCGCCGTGATCGAGGAGGAGCTGGAGGAGCTGCAGCGTTACTGTCAGGAGGTGTTTGGTCGAGTGGAGCGCTACTACAAGAAGCTCATTCGCCTCCCTGTAAGATGTTTACCTCATCACTCGTTGTCTCCTTTAAAGGAGAACGTACACACCAGCTTCTTTTCCCTTCAGCTGGCAGAGGACGATACCGAGGTGTCGCTCTCGGACCGCGAACTGGAGCTGGACGAGCCCGGGGACTTGTCCGGCCTGCCGTGGAGCGAGCGCTTGGGCGACGGCTTCTTGTCCCCGCTGGCCTCCTCGGGACGCTCGGCCTCTCTGGCGGCGGCCCAGCTCAGGACGGAGCGCTCGGGCAGAGACACCCCGGCCAGCGTGGACTCCATCCCGCTGGAGTGGGACCACGACTACGACCTGAGCCGTGGGCTGGAGAGCGCCAGCAGGGCCCTCAGGGAGCAGCAGAGCGAGGAGGCAGACTTCCTCCCGCGGCCCTCCTCTGCCTTATCAGGTCAGTATGCTTGTATTATTATTATTGGGAGCAAGTAGGAAAACATTTTTACACACATTAGCACCGTATTCACTTTTTCAGCAACCGTTCCTTTTATTACCTTTTGGCTTGCTTCATTTTTCACTTCAGCCCCGCCCATCCTGATGGACCAAATAATAATGCCAATATCAGTGGTGTCTAATTTTCTAACGGCCCGTGGTACTATAAAAAAATACTATTTAAAAAAAAAAAAAAACCATAAAAGAGCAAACGGGAAATGTAACGTGAAAAACAGGCAATGTTGACTCTAATAACACAAAGCTGCCATGCTGGCTGTTTTTTTCTTTAAATTGCTCAAAAAATAATAAATTAAAATCAATGTGGTTATGAATAATTCACCTACTTAAGGCTATAGAAAAAAACTGGGTTTTCTGTAACAAAAAGGGTATAAAACATTTTAAAAAGTAATTATATCGACAGATCTGAAGTTAATCTACAGATTTATGCGTTGATTTTTTAAATTTACATATATATATGTATTTATATATATATATATATATATATATATATATATATATATATATATATATATATTTTAACATGTAAAGCGACTTTGGGTACTTAGAAAAGCGCTATATAAATCCCAGGTATTATTATTATATATGTATTTATATGTATTTATATATATATATATATATATATATATATATATATATATATATATATATATATATAATATATATATAATATATATATATATATATATATATATATATATATATATATATATATATATATATATATATATATATATATATATATATAATATATATATTATATATATATATATATATATATATATATATATATATTATATATATATATATTTATATACATATATATATATAAATATATATATATATATATAGATATATATATATATCTATATATATAAATATATATATATACACATACATATATATAAATACATATATATATATATATACATATATATACACATATATATATATATAAATACATATATATATATATATATATATATATATATACATATATATATGTAAATATAAATATATATATCTATATATATATATATATATATATATATATATATATATATATATATATATATCTATATATATATACTTACGTATGTATATATATATATATACACATACATATATATAAATACATATATATATATACATATATATACACATATATATATATATATATGGGCTAATGTATATTACTTTATATAGATTCTACAAGAAACACAAAACTTAAAAACTAAATTATTTACAATTGCACACACAAGGTTTCTCGCAGCTTCACTCGTTGTAAAGGAAGATAATGTGCTTCGTACACCTGCAGGACCGCAAGCAAGGTCGCGGAGAAAATGCGGACTGGAATTTGAGTGATGTGGGCATTTTCTATATGAACAAGTGGAATGGATTGGATAGCGACGCACTAAAGGGGCTCTCTACCTTATGGTTATATGACTATTTATTTAAACTCATATTCGGGCCACTTTATAATGAATATGTCGGCATGTATTTGTAAAAAAAAAATATATATATATAACACCAAATTATTTAGGGGGGCTTAAGAATATTTTAGGGGCTTGAGCCCCCCTAAAATAGGCCTAACAACGCCAATGGCAGTCACTGTGCAGGGACATTCTAGAACTGCCAAGGCCATTCTTGGTACGGGGGTAATGTGGCCTGAGCGTGTCCAATGCTGAATGTGTGTACTTTACAATGTGTCTTGCAGATGTAGTGATCCCAGAGAGCCAGGAGGCCTTTGTTAGACTAACAGAGCAAACGCTGAGGTCCTCGGCTGGTAGGCTCCGTGCTAACCCCCAGCATGCCTCGAGGGCTCGGGAATAACAACAACTTAGACCTTTCACCACTTTTAGACTTGCTGTTCATTCCCACACTCTTTGCGGCACCCAGTATATAGTGTTTATTTATTTAAAAATTTAAAAAAATGGCAATTATGAAGGACAATATATTGTATAATTTTGTGAAAGTATTGCAATAAAGTAATTAAAAAAAAGGAAAAACTAGGATTTTTTTTGTACTTATTTATTTTTAATACATTCACTGTAGTGTTTATTTATTTAAAAATTTAAAAAATGGCAATTATGAAGGACAATATATTGTATAATTTTGTGAAAGTATTGCAATAAAGTAATTAAAAAAAAGGAAAAACTAGGATTTTTTTTGTACTTATTTATTTTTAATACATTCACTGTAGTGTTTATTTATTTAAAAATAAAAAAAAGGGCAATTATGAAGGACAATATATTGTATAATTTTGTGAAAGTATTGCAATAAAGTAATTAAAAAAAAGGAAAAACTAGGATTTTTTTTGTACTTATTTATTTTTAATACATTCACTGTAGTGTTTATTTATTTAAAAATAAAAAAAATGGCAATTATGAAGGACAATATATTGTATAATTTTGTGAAAGTATTGCAATAAAGTAATTTAAAAAAAGGAAAAACTAGGATTTTTTTTGTACTTATTTATTTTTAATACATTCACTGCAGTGTTTATTTATTTAAAAGTAAAGAAAAGGGCAATTTTGAAGGACAATATATTGTATAATTTTGCGAAAGTATTGCAATAAAGTATTTTAAAAAAAGGAAAAAAATACAATTTTTTTTGTACTCATTTATTTTTAATACATTCACTGTAGTGTTTATTTATTTTAAAAAAAAAATTAAGAAAAGGTCACTTTTAAATGACAATATATTGTATAATTTTGCAAAAGTATTGTAATAAAGTATTTTAAAAAAGGAAAAAAATACGATTTTTTTTGTACTTATTTATTTTTAATGCATTCACTGTAGTGTTTATTTATATACAAATAAAATGGCAATTATGAAGGTTATTTAAATATAAAGAAAAGGGCAAATTTGAAGGACAATTGTTTGTATAATTTTGTGAAAGTATTGCAATAAAGTAATTAAAAAAAGGAAAAAATATGATTTTTTTGTACTTATTTATTTATTTTTAATACATTCACTGTAGTGTTATTTATTTAAAAATAAAAATAAATGGCAATTATGAAGGACAATATATTGTATAATTTTGTGAAAGTATTGCAATAAAGTAATTAAAAAAAAGGAAAAACTAGGATTTTTTTTGTACTTATTTATTTTTAATACATTCACTGTAGTGTTTATTTATTTAAAAGTAAAGAAAAGGGCAATTTTGAAGGACAATATATTGTATAATTTTGCGAAAGTATTGCAATAAAGTATTTTAAAAAAAGGAAAAAAATACGATTTTTTTTGTACTTATTTATTTTTAATACATTCACTGTAGTGTTTATTTATTTAAAAAAAAAAGAAGAAAAGGTCACTTTTAAATGACAATGTATTGTATAATTTTGCGAAAGTATTGCAATAAAGTAGTTAAAAAAAAGGAAAAAATTAAATTGTACTTATTTATTTATTTTTAATGCATTCACTGTAGTGTTTATTTATATACAAATAAAATGGCAATTATGAAGGTTATTTAAATATAAAGAAAAGGGCAAATTTGAAGGACAATGTATTGTATAATTTTATGAAAGTATTGCAATAAAGTAATTAAAAAAAGGAAAAAATATGATTTTTTTGTACTTATTTATTTATTTTTAATACATTCACTGTAGTGTTTATTTATTTAAAAATAAAAATAAATGGCAATTATGAAGGACAATATATTGTATAATTTTGTGAAAGTATTGCAATAAAGTAATTAAAAAAAAGGAAAAACTAGGATTTTTTTTGTACTTATTTATTTTTAATACATTCACTGTAGTGTTTATTTATTTAAAAGTAAAGAAAAGGGCAATTTTGAAGGACAATATATTGTATAATTTTGCGAAAGTATTGCAATAAAGTATTTTTAAAAAAGGAAAAAAATACGATTTTTTTTGTACTTATTTATTTTTAATACATTCACTGTACTGTTTATTTATTTTTAAAAAAAATAAGAAAAGGTCACTTTTAAATGACAATATATTGTATAATTTTGTGAAAGTATTGCAATAAAGTAGTTAAAAAAAAAGGAAAAAATTAAATTGTACTTATTTATTTATTTTTAATGCATTCACTGTAGTGTTTATTTATATAAAAATAAAATGGCAATTATGAAGGTTATTTAAATATAAAGAAAAGGGCAAATTTGAAGGACAATGTATTGTATAATTTTGTGAAAGTATTGCAATAAAGTAATTAAAAAAAGGAAAAAATATGATTTTTTTTGTACTTATTTATTTATTTTTAATACATTCACTGTAGTGTTTATTTATTTAAAAATAAAAATAAATGGCAATTATGAAGGACAATATATTGTATAATTTTGTGAAAGTATTGCAATAAAGTAATTAAAAAAAAGGAAAAACTAGGATTTTTTTTGTACTTATTTATTTTTAATACATTCACTCTTTGCGGCACCCTGTAACAACACTTTTTCCACGCACGGAGGCTCAGTTCCATTTCGTCTTTTTGGTCTCCTCGCATTGCTCTTAAATTTGCAGAAGAGAAATGGAAGTGAGTCCGAGTCTTCTTTTTTCTAAATGTGGCTTTCTCACTTTTGTTTTCATTTTTTGGGTGCTGTGTGGCTACAATAACCTCTTTCTGTGCTTCAGCATGCATCCACCTCTTCTTTTGGTGAAGAGAATGTGATTGTTGCACAGGCTCCGCCCACTAATAGACACACGAGGACCATTTTTGTGTCACCTCTCCTGTGGGCCTCATGTATTAAGCTCGTGTGTGCACGAAAAACCTGACGTACGCCCTTTTTTTGACGGCAAACATGAGATGTATCAAGAGTAAATGTGTTATGCCAACATTTGATGGGCATGACAACAACAAAAATCACCTTTTTGACAATGCATTTATTGCCTCATATTCATATTTACGAGGACGTCTATTATTTTACAAACCCCGTTTCCATATGAGTTGGGAAATTGTGTTATGCCTGGTGCACACCAACGGCGCTTGCCGCGCTTTAAAGCGGCGAGCAAAGCGCCGTCATTTTTGTCAATTTTTCCACGAATATCCCGATCTCCGAAGTAATGTTATGCTTTGATACGCTCTGGTACGAATTAGTTGCCGCTTTGTTACCTTTCCTCACGATTTGATGCCGCTTTGATCCCGCTTTGATACGCTTTAAATCACGCTTTGATACGTTTTATTGCGCTTTATTGAACTTTATTACGCTTTGATGCGATCCTGAAGCTTTAAATCAGGCTCTAACACGATTATCAAGCTCTGTCGTGCATTGTTACAACAAAAATAAGAAAAAAATGTGAAAAACTCAGTATACTAAGTTTCCCCCACATTTTTTTTAGATTTATCTATTTATTTGATTTCTCTTCTTGTTTTATTATATACAGGATAAAACACATCATGTAATAAAAAAAGAGAAATATGATAAACAAATAAGTAAAAAAAAAAGTGAAAAACTCAGGATACTGTTTTCCACACATTTTTTATATTCATTTATTTTTTCAATTTCTTTTTTTTCGTTATATTATGTTTTATATAGGGATGTCCGATAATGGCTTTTTGCCGATATCCGATATGCCGATATTGTCCAACTCTTTAATTACCGATACCGATATCAACCGATACCAATATCAACCGATATATACAGTCGTGGAATTAACACATTATTATGCCTAATTTGGACAACCAGGTATGGTGAAGATAAGGTACTTTTAAAAAAAAATGAATCAAATAAAATAAGATAAATAAATTAAAAACATTTTCTTAAATAAAAAAGAAAGTAAAACAATATAGAAACAGTTACATAGAAACTAGTAATTAATGAAAATTAGTAAAATTAACTGTTAAAGGTTAGTACTATTAGTGGAGCAGCAGCACGCACAATCATGTGTGCTTACGGACTGTATCCCTTGCAGACTGTATTGATATATATTGATATATAATGTAGGAAGCAGAATATTAATAACAGAAAGAAACAACCCTTTTGTGTGAATGAGTGTAAATGGGGGAGGGAGGTTTTTTGGGTTGGTGCACTAATTGTAAGTGTATCTTGTGTTTTTTATGTGGATTTAATTTTAAAAAAAAAACAAAAAAAAAACAAAAAACGATACTAATAATAAAAAAAAACGATACCGATAGTTTCCGATATTACATTTTAACGCATTTATCGGCCGATAATATCGGCAGGCCGATATTATCGGACTTCTCTAGTTTTATATCTTAATTTCTTTTATTTCTTTGTCATCTTAATAAATATCTATCTTTCATTTCTTATGCTATTTGACAATAATAAAAGGCATTTCTTTTATTTTTTATATTCATTTATTTTTTCAATTTCTCTTTTTTTTCCCCGTTATATTATGTTTTATACCTTCATTTCTTTTATTTCTTTGTCATCTTAATAAATATCTATCTTTCATTTCTTATGCTAGTTGACAATAATAAAAGGCATTTCTTTTATTTTTTATATTCATTTATTTTTTCAATTTCTCTTTTTTTTCTCCGTTATATTATGTTTTATATCTTCATTTCTTTTATTTCTTTGTCATCTTAATAAATATCTATCTTTCATTTCTTATGCTAGTTGACAATAATAAAAGGCATTTGCTGCCTTTTACACTTTGCGCCTATAACAGTCCGGATGGTTCTTTTCCTCTTTGTTCCAGAGGACACGACGTCCACAGTTTCCAAAAAAAAATTTGAAATGTGGACTCGTCAGACCACAGAACACTTTTCCGCTTTGCATCAGTCCATTTTAGATGAACTCAGGCCCAGCGAAGCCGGCGGCGTTTCTGGGTGTTGTTGATAAATTTAAGTTAAAGTTCAAGTTAAAGTACCAATGATTGTCACACACACACTAGGTGTGGTGAAATTTGTCCTCTGCATTTGACCCATCCCCGTGATCACCCCCTGGGAGGTGAGGGGAGCAGTGGGCAGCAGCGTAGCCGCGCCCGGGAATCATTTTTTTTGTGATTTAACCCCCAATTCCAACCCTTCGATGCTGAGTGCCAAGCAGATGGCTTTGGCTTTGTATAGAGGAGTTTTAACTTGCACTTACAGACGTAGCGACCGACTGTAGTTACTGACAGTGGTTTTCTGAAGTGTTCCTGAGCCCATGTGGTGATATCCTTTACACACTGATGTCGCTTTTTGATGCAGTACCGCCTGAGGGATCGAAGTGTTGGTTTTCGGCATTGCCACTTACGTGCAGTGATTTCTCCAGATTGTCTGAGCTTTGATGATATTACGGAGCGTAGGTGGTGAAACCCCTAAATTCCTTGCAAAAGCTGGTTGAGAAATGTTGTTTTTAAACAATTTGCTCAGGCATTTGTTGACAAAGTGGCGACCCCTCGCCCCCGTCCTTGTTTGTGAGCGACTGAGCATTTCACGGGAAGCTGCTTTTAATACCCAATCACGGCACCCACCTGTTCCCAATTAGCCCGTCCACCCGTGGGATGTTCCAAATAAGTCTTTGACGGAGCATTCTCAGTCTATTTTGCCACTTGTGCCAGCTTTTTTGAAGACACGTCGCAGGCATCAAATTCCAAATGAGCTAATACTTGCAAAAAATAACCAAGTTTAGCAGTTTGAACGTGAAATATCTCGTCTTTGCAGTCTATTCAATTGAATATAAGTTGAAAAGGATTTGTTGTATTCTCTTTTTATTGACCATTTACACAACGTGACAACTTCACCGCTTTTGGGTTGTGTACTTGGATCTGAATTTTTTATTGCGTCCACCGTTTTCTGGGATTGAACGTACGCCAATTTTTTTTTGGTAGAAAATCTACGCGACCATTAATACATGAGGCCCCCCGATTCTCTTATCTGGCCGGAGCCTTTTTCTTTACGTCGATCGTACGTGCCGTAGTCGTCACCATAATGAGTATTTAACATTGCGTCAACAGGGGAGGTGGCCTCAACGGACTCCAACGTCCCCCAGCTGGACGCTGGACTCAGCTACGCGCCCGCCGCCGTGGACTTGGATGCCTCTTACATGGGCTACGTAAGTTGCACTCTCGCACCGTCACCGCTGTATTACAACTAAAACTCTCTGACCGCCGCAGATGAGGCTGCTGGGCGAGTGCCGAGGCAACATCAACACGGTGAAGAGGATGGGCTACGAGCTCAAAGAGGAAGAGGACACCGCGTCCGGACTGGCCAATCCCAGCATCTCCGAGTCCCAAACATCTGGTAAAACTCTCCACGACGTGGACCAGGGGTCACCAACCTTTTTGAAAGCAAGAGCTACTTCTTGGGTAGTGATTAATGTGAAGGGCTACCAGTTTGATACACACTTCAATAAATGGCCAGAAATAGCCAATTTGCTCAATTTACCTTTAACTCTGTTATTATTAATAATGAATGATATTTACACTTAATTGAACGGTTTAAAAGAGGAGAAAAACAGGAAAAAAATGACAATTAAATTTTGAAACATAGTTTGTCTTCAATTTCGACTCTTTAAAATTCAAAATTCAACCGAAAAAAAGAGAAAAACTTAAAAAAATAATTTACGGAACATCATTAGTAATTTTGCCTGATTAAGATTAATTTTAGAATTTTGATGACATGTTTTAAATAGGTTAAAATCCAATCTACACTTTGTTAGAGTATATAGCAAATTGGACCAAGCTATATTTCTAACAAAGACAAATGGCAATTTTTTCTAGATTTTCCAGAACAAAAATTTAAAAAAAAAAATCAAAAGACTTTTAAATAAAAAAAAATAAATAAAATAAAAAAATGTTTTTAAAAAAAAGACTTTGAAATAAGATTCAAATTTAATTCTACAGATTTTCTGGATTTGCCAGAATAATTTTTTTGAATTTTAATCATAATAAGTTGGAAGAAATATTTCACGAATATTCTTCGTCGAAAAAACAGAAGCTAAAATGAAGAATTTAATTAAAATCTATTTATTATTCTTTACAATAAAAAATTTTTTTTTTACTTGAACATTGATTTAAATTGTCAGGAAAGAAAAGGAAGGAATTTAAAAGGTAAAAAGGTTTAAAAATCGTAAAATCATTTTGAAGGTTGTATTTTTTCTCTAAAATTGTCTTTCTGATCAAAGACAAATGGCGATTTTTTCTAGATTTTCCAGAACAAAAATTAAAAAAAAAAAATTCAAAAGACTTTGAAATTTAAAAAATAAAAAAAAATTAAAAATAAAAATAGAAATAAAATAAAAAAGACTTTGAAATAAGATTCAAATTTAATTCTACAGATTTTCTGGATTTGCCAGAATAATTTGTTTGAATTTTAATCATAATAAGTTTGAAGAAATATTTCACGAATATTTTTCGTCGAAAAAACAGAAGCTAAAATGAAGATTTAAATTAAAATCTATTTATTATTCTTTACAATAAAAAAAATTTTTTTTACTTGAACATTGATTTAAATTGTCAGGAAAGAAGAGGAAGGAATTTAAAAGGTAAAAAGGTTTAAAAATCCTAAAATCATTTTGAAGGTTGTATTTTTTCTCTAAAATTGTCTTTCTGAACAAAGACAAATGGCGATTTTTTCTAGATTTTCCAGAACAAAAATTTAAAAAAAAAATTCAAAAGACTTTGAAATTAAAAAAAAAAAAAAATTTAAAAATAAAAATAAAAATAAAATAAAAAAGACTTTGAAATAAGATTCAAATTTAATTCTACAGATTTTCTGGATTTGCCAGAATAATTTGTTTGAATTTTAATCATAATAAGTTGGAAGAAATATTTCACGAATATTCTTCGTCGAAAAAACAGAAGCTAAAATGAAGAATTTAATTAAAATCTATTTATTATTCTTTACAATAAAAAAATTTTTTTTTACTTGAACGTTGATTTAAATTGTCAGGAAAGAAAAGGAAGGAATTTAAAAGGTAAAAAGGTTTAAAAATCCTAAAATCATTTTGAAGGTTGTATTTTTTCTCTAAAATTGTCTTTCTGATCAAAGACAAATGGCGATTTTTTCTAGATTTTCCAGAACAAATATTTTAAAAAAAAATTCAAAAGACTTTGAAATTAAAAAAAAAAAAAAAATTTAAAAATAAAAATAAAATAAAAAAGTATTTTTTCTCTAAAATTGTCTTTCTGAAAGTTATAAGAAGCAAAGTAAAAAAAATGAATGAATTTATTTAAACAAGTGAAGACCAAGTCTTTAAAATATTTTCTTGGATTTTCCAATTCTATTTGAGTTTTGTCTCTCTTAGAATTAAAAATGTCGGGCAAAGCGAGACCAGCTTGCTAGTAAATAAATACAATTTAAAAAATAGATGCAGCTCACTGGTAAGTGCTGCTATTTGAGCTATTTTTAGAACAGGCCAGCGGGCTACTCATCTGGTCCTTACGGGCTACCTGGTGCCCGCGGGCACCGCGTTGGTGACCCCTGACGTGGATCATACGGGAAGTAGACCGAGGTTGTTTTTTTTATTTTATTTTACAGGTGTGATCGAACGCTGGGAGCTCCTGCAGGCTCAGGACCTCAGCAAGGAGATCCGCACCAAGCAGAACCAGCAGCAGTGGCAGCAGCTCAACTCGGACCTGAGCAACATTTGCGCCTGGCTGAGGGAGAAGGCCGACGAGCTGGAGCAGCAGCGGAGGCTGGACCTCGGCACCGACATCCAGACCATCGAGTTTCGCATCAAAAAGCTCAAGGTGAGAGTAGGGATGATGTTTGATAAGAAATTATCGAGTTCGAGTCTATTATCGAATCCTCTTATCGAACCGATTCCTTATCGATTCTCTTATCGAGTCCAGATAGGTTGTTACAGTATATGGAAAACAAACCCACAATATTTGGTTTAACAAAAGCTCACTTTTATTATATAAGAAAAAAATAAAATCTAATAAATAAATAAATATTGACTGTTACCCCCCTAAAAAAATAAAATAAATAAATATTGACTTTTGTTACCCAAAGTATATTAAGTGGGATTTTTCATAAAGACAAATATATACAGTAACACAAAAACAAGCTGTCTCTGTGATCACTATAGGTGTATAAATAATAATATAGTGTTAAATAAAATCAGTCCCTTGGGCACAAAACTGAAAATAATACAGCTCTCCAAAAAGTGCACTTCTGCTGCTATTGGAACATATCAATCAATCAATCAATCAATCAATCAATCAATCAATCAATGTTTATTTATATAGCCCTAAATCAAAAGTGTCTCAAAGGGCTGTACAAGCCACAACGACATCCTCGGTACAGAGCCCACATACGTAACTGTTTGTTATGATGCTTTGACATTTTTGCACTTTATTTCTTTATTGAAAGAAAATTGTTCTTGTTTGCAAATGTGGTTACAATGCTAAAAAATGAAAAGTTAAAGCTAAAAAAAGAAATACACTACCGTTCAAAAGTTTGGGGTCACCCAAACAATTTTGTGGAATAGCCTTCATTTCTAAGAACAAGAATAGACTGTCGAGTTTCAGATGAAAGTTCTCTTTTTCTGGCCATTTTGAGCGTTTAATTGACCCCACAAATGTGATGCTCCAGAAACTCAATCTGCTCAAAGGAAGGTCCGTTTTGTAGCTTCTGTAACGAGCTAAACTGTTTTCAGATGTGTGAACATGATTGCACAAGGGTTTTCTAATCATCAATTAGCCTTCTGAGCCAATGAGCAAACACATTGTACCATTAGAACACTGGAGTGATAGTTGCTGGAAATGGGCCTCTATACACCTATGTAGATATTGCACCAAAAACCAGACATTTGCAGCTAGAATAGTCATTTACCACATTAGCAATGTATAGAGTGTATTTCTTTAAAGTTAAGACTAGTTTAAAGTTATCTTCATTGAAAAATAAGGACATTCTAATGTGACCCCAAACTTTTGAACGGTAGTGTATATAAGAAAAAAATAAAATCTAATAAATAAATAAATATTGACTGTTACCCCCCTAAAAAAATAAAATAAAATAAATAAATATTGACTGTTACCCAAAGTATATTAAGTGGGATTTTTCAGAAAAACAAACATATACAGTAACACAAAACCAACCTGTCTCTGTGATCACTATAGGTGTATAAATAATAATATAGTGTTAAATAAAATCAGTCCCTTGGGCACAAAACTTAAAATAATACAGCTCTCCAAAAAGTGCACTTCTACTGCTATTGGAACATAACTGTTTGTACAGCACTGCACATCATAATGCCGGCGACAGTTTTGATGTTAAAGGTCTAAAAAAATGACATAGAACATCCGGTGGGCCGGATTTAAAATCATAACAATCCGCATGTGGCCCAGGTCTGTATTAAATGTGTTCCTTCTTTCTGTTTTGACATAAAACAATACATGTACTGCATGCAATTGCATATACTTTATTCAATATTATCTGTGCTGCTGAATTCCCCCCAGGGATCAATAAAGTACTTTCTATTCTATTCTATTGAGATGGTAATCGATCAGGCTGTGTACTGTACTGTGTGTCCAACATGAAGACACCACACCATGTGTGCAGGAGCTGCAGAGGGCCTGGGACAAGCGCAAGGGGGTGGTGATGTCCATCAACCTGTGCAGCACAGACTTCCTGCACTCGGACACAGGAGAGTCCAAAGAGCTGCAGGTCAAGCTGAAAGACATGAACAACCACTGGGACAAACTGGCGGCCTCGCTGGACCAGTGGAGGTCTTCACTGCAGGGAGCTCTCATGCAGTGTCAGGTGGGGGTCTTACTCCTTGCACTTGTTACTACGCACCACTGTAATTACCAGCCGTTACCTTTTATCAACGGTCATACCAATCATTTGTGTAACCTACTCAGTGTCCGCCCTGAGATGGGTAGGTTGTGAGTTCAAACCCCGGCCGAGTCATACCAAAGACTATAAAAATGGGAGCCATTACCTCCCTGCTTGGCTCTCAGCATCAAGGGGTGGAATTGGGGGTTAAATCACCAAAAATTATTCCCGGGCGCGGCCACCCCTGCTGCTCACTGCTCCCCTCACCTCCCAGTGGGTGAAGAACAGGGGACGGGTCAAATGCAGAGGACACATTTCACCACACCTAGTGTGTGTGTGTGACAATCATTGGTACTTTAACTTTACTTTAATACCTTTTATTAACGTCATACAAATAATTTGTGTAATTACCAGTCTTACCTTATATCAACGGTCATACCAATCATTTGTGTAATTACCAGTCATACCTTTTGTCAATGGTCACACCAATCATTTGTGTAATTACCAGTCATACCTTTTATTAACAGTCATACCAATCATTTGTGTAATTACCAGTCATACCTTTTGTCAACGGTCATACCAATCATTTGTGCAATTACCAGTCATACCTTTTCTCAACGGTCATACCAATCATTTGTGTAATTACCAGTCATACCTTTTATTAACAGTCATACCAATCATTTGTGTAGTTATCAGTTATATCTTTTATCAACGGTCATACCAATCATTTGTGTAATTACCAGGCATACTTTTTTATCAATGATCATACCAATAATTTGTGTAGTTATCAGTTATATTGTTTATCAACGGTCATACCAATCATTTGTGTAATTACCAGGCATACATTTTATAAACGATCATACCAATCATTCGTGTAATTACCAGTCATACCTTTTATCAACGGTCATACCAATCATTTGTGTAATTACCAGGCATACTTTTTATCAACGGTCATACCAATCATTTGTGTAATTACCAGTCATACCTTTTGTCAACGGTCATACCAGTCATTTGTGTAATTACCAGTCATAGCTTTTATTGCAGCCCTTTGAGACACTTGTGATTTAGGGTTATATAAATAAACATTGATTGATTGATCAACGGTCATACCAATCATTTGTGTAATTACCAGGCTTACCTTTTATCAACGGTCATACCAATCATTTGTGTAATTACCAGGCATACCTTTTATCAACGATCATACCAATCATTTGTGTAATTACCAGCCATACCTTTTATCAACGGTCATACCAATCATTTGTGTAATTACCAGTCATACCTTTCATCAACGGTCATACCAATCATTTGTGTAATTATCAGTTATATCTTTTATCAACGGTCATACCAATCATTTGTGTGATTACCAGTCATACCTTTTGTCAACGGTCATACCAATCATTTGTGTAATTACCAGTCATACCTTTTGTCAACGGTCATACCAATAATTTGTTTAATTACCAGTCATACCTTTTATTAATGGTCATACCAATCATTTGTGTAATTATCAGTTATATCTTTTATCAACGGTCATACCAATCATTTGTGTAATTACCAGTCATACCTTTTATCAACGATCATACCAATCATTTGTATAATTACCAGGCATACCTTTTATCAACAGTCATGCCAATCATTTGTGTAATTACCAGTTATACCTTTTATTAACGGTCATACCAATCATCTGTGTAATTACCAGTCATACTTTTTATCAACGGTCATACCAATCATTTGTGTAATTATCAGTTATATCTTTTATCAACGGTCATACCAATCATTTGTGTAATTACCAGGCATATTTTTTGTCAACGGTCATACCAATCATTTGTGTAATTACCAGTCATACCTTTTATTAACGGTCATACCAATCATTTGTGTAATTATCAGTTATATCTTTTATCAACGGTCATACCAATCATTTGTGTGATTACCAGTCATACCTTTTGTCAACGGTCATACCAATCATTTGTGTAATTACCAGTCATACCTTTTGTCAACGGTCATACCAATCATTTGTGTAATTATCAGTTATATCTTTTATCAACGGTCATACCAATCATTTGTGTGATTACCAGTCATACCTTTTATTAACGGTCATACCAATCATTTGTGTAATTATCAGTTATATCTTTTATCAACGGTCATACCAATCATTTGTGTGATTACCAGTCATACCTTTTGTCAACGGTCATACCAATCATTTGTGTAATTACCAGTCATACCTTTTGTCAACGGTCATACCAATCATTTGTGTAATTACCAGTCATACCTTTTATTAGCGGTCATACCAATCATTTGTGTAATTATCAGTTATATCTTTTATCAACGGTCATACCAATCATTTGTGTAATTACCAGGCATACCTTCTATTAACGGTCATACCGTTAATAAAAGGTATGCTAAGGATAATATTTGAATATTGTTTTAATATTGTTGTGTAGCACTTTGGAAACATTTTGTTGTTTAAATGTGCTATATAAATAAAGTGGATTGGATTGGATTGGATACCAACCATTTGTGTAACTACCAGTCATACCTTTTATCAACGGTCATACCAATCATTTGTGTAATTACCATACCACCGCTCCCAGTCTGCGGAACGCTCTCCCTGACCACTTGAGGGCACCGCAGACTGTGGATGCTTTTAAAAAAAAGGCTTAAAAAACCCTTCTTTTTTAAAAAGCCTTTTTTTTTTAGATACATGCATACTAGTTGTAGCTATTTGGCTGTTCTAGTTTTTATATATATTTTTTTTGTATTATCTTTTTATTTTTTTTAATTTATTTTTTTTAATACACTGTAGCACTTTGAGGTTGTTTACTCAATGTAAAGTGCTTTTTTTTTTTTTACAGATAAAATGTGTTATTATTATTATTATTATTATTACCAGTCATACCTTTTATCAAGGGTCATATCAATCATTTGTATAATTACCAGGTATACCTTTTATTAGAGATGTCCGATAATATCGGTCTGCCGATATTATCGGCCGATAAATGCGTTAAAATGTAATATTGGAAATTATCGGTATTGTTTTTTTTATTATCAGTATCGTGTTTTTTTTTTTTTTTCGTTTTTTTTTTTTTTTTTTTTAAATTAAATCCACATAAAAAACACAAGATACACTTACAATTAGTGCACCAACCAAAAAAACTCCCTCCCCCATTTACACTCATTCACACAAAAGGGTTGTTTCTTTCTGTTATTAATATTCTGCTTCCTACATTATATATCAATATATATCAATACAGTCTGCAAGGGATACAGTCCGTAAGCACACATGATTGTGCGTGCTGCTGCTCCACTAATAGTACTAACCTTTAACACTTAATTTTACAAATTTTCATTCATTACTAGTTTCTATGTAACTGTTTTTATATTGTTTTACTTTCTTTTTTATTCAAGAAAATGATTTTAATTTATTTATCTTATTTTATTTGATTCATTTTTTTAAAAAGTACCTTATCTTCACCATACCTGGTTGTCCAAATTAGGCATAATAATGTGTTAATTCCAGGACTGTATACATCGGTTGATATCGGTATCGGTTGATATCGGTATCGGTAATTAAAGAGTTGGACAATATCGGCATATCGGATATCGGCAAAAAGCCATTATTGGACATCCCTTCCTTTTATTAACGGTCATACCAATCATTGGTGTGATCCACAGGACTTCCATGAGATGAGTCACGGTCTGCTGCTGTGGTTGGAAAACATCGACCGCAGGCGTAACGAAGTGGTGCCCATCGACCCCATCCAGGACAGCGACACTCTCCAGGAGCATCATAAAAGTCTCACGGTATACATTCAGTCAGCATCATAAAAGTCTCACAGTATACATTCAGTCAGCATCATAAAAGTCTCACAGTATACATTCAGTCAGCATCATAAAAGTGTCACAGTATACATTCAGTCAGCATCATAAAAGTGTCACAGTTTACATTCAGTCAGCATCATAAAAGTGTCACAGTTTACATTCAGTCAGCATCATAAAAGTGTCACAGTATACATTCAGTCAGCATCATAAAAGTGTCACAGTATACATTCAGTCAGCATCATAAAAGTGTCACAGTTTACATTCAGTCAGCATCATAAAAGTGTCACAGTATACATTCAGTCAGCATCATAAAAGTGTCACAGTTTACATTCAGGAAGGCTGCAGCTGTCCATTATTTTATTAATTGACTAATCTGTTGATTAGTTTATTGGATCAATGGAGTAATTGGATTAATTAAACACACTTTAAAGCTTCAATGTGGATGTTAGTGGAAAAAATTGATATGCAAATATTTTTCCGCTTGCCATAACCTTTATTACTTTATATTTACCTTTTTTTACCTTTTATTTACATTCTTTGACCATCTTCTTAACTTTTTTTTTTACATTTAATTGGCCTTCTTTGACCTTCTATTTAACTTTCTTAGCCTTTTATTTACCTTATTTTACCTTTTATTCAACTTGTTTTATCTTCTTTTACCTTTTACTTTCCTTCTTTTACTTTGTATTTACCTTCTTTGACCATCTTCTTAACTTTTTTTATACATTTAATTGGCATTATTTTACCTTCTATTTAACTTTCTTAGCCTTTCATTTACCTTCTTTTACCTTTTCTTTAAGTTGTTTTATCTTCGTTTACCTTTTACTAACATTCCTTCACCTTTTACTTACCTTCTTTTACCTTTTATTTACCTTCTTTGACCATCTTCTTAACTTTTTTTAACTTTCTTAGCCTTTTATTTACCTTTTTTTTAACCTTTTATTCAACTTGTTTTATCTTCTTTTACTTACCTTCTTTTACCTTTTATTTACATTCCTTCACCTTTTACTTACCTTCTTGTACCTTTTATTTACATTCCTCCATCTTTTTTTTACCTTCTTTGACCATCTTCTTAACTTTTTTTTACATTTAATTGGCCTTCTTTTACCTTCTATTTAACTTTCTTAGCCTTTTATTTACCTTATTTTTTTCTTTTATTCAACTTGTGTTTTCTTCATTTACCTTTTACTTACCTTCTTTTACCTTTTATTTACATTCCTTCACCTTTTACTTCGCTTCTTTTACCTTTTATTTACATTCCTTCATCTTTTAGTTACCTTCTTTGACCATCTTCTTAACTTTTTTTTTTACATTTAATTAGCCTTCTTTTACCTTCTATTTAACTTTCTTAGCCTTTTATTTACCTTATTTTACCTTTAATTCAACTTGTTTTATCTTCTTTTACCTTTTATTCAACTTGTTTAACTTCTTTTACCTTTTATTTACATTCCTTCACCTTTTATTTACCTTCTTTGACCATCTTCTTAACTTTTTTTTACATTTAATTGGCCTTCTTTTATCTTGTATTTAACTTTCTTAGCCTTTTATTTACCTTATTTTACCTTTTATTCAACTTTTTAAATCTTTTTTTTACCATTACCTTCTTTTACCTTTTATTTACCTTCTTCGACCATTTTCTTAACTTTTTTTTACATTTAATTGGCCTTCTTTTACCTTGTGTTTAACTTTCTTAGCCTTTTATTTACCTTAATTTACCTTTTATTTCACATGTTTTATCTTTTACTTACCTTCTTTTACATTTTATTTACATTCCTTCACCTTTTATTGACCTTCTTTGACCATTTTTTACTCACTGAATGACTTAATGTTTGACCTCATAGTTATTAAAGAGTATTGTGTGCAGCAAATCCGCCAGGAGCTGCTGGACTCCCAGCTGAAGGTGGCCTCGCTGCAGGACATGTCGCTCCAGTTGCTGGTCAACTCGCAGGGCGGGGACTGCCTGGAGGCCAAAGAGAAAGTCCACGTCATCGGCAACCGCCTCAAGCTGCTGCTGAAGGAGGTGACCCGGGACCTGCGCGAGCTGGCCAAGATCCTGGACATCACCAGCAGTCAGCAGGTGGCTCACCCTCACCCTCACCCTCACCCTCACCTTCATCCTCACCACCTCTGAGGACTCAACATGTCCCATCCCGTCCGCAGGATCTGTCCTCGTGGTCGTCGGCTGATGACTTGGACACCGGGTCCGGGTCCCTCAGTCCCGCCTCCGGGAGGAGCACTCCGAGTCGGCGGAGATCGGTAACGTACATGCTTGTTCATCCACTGCTAACATTGACTTGCAACCCATGGAAGACCAGCAAGGATCACTCCCCCACTTCCTCCCCATGCCGAGATCTGTCCTTCCCATACATCCACAACTGTCCTCCCGTCACGCCGCATGACCCCCCCAGCAGCAGACCCACCAGTGGGAAGAGGCGGGCGTCCTTTTTCTTTGTCTTCCCTCCACTTCCTGTACTTACTACGTCCAAAAGAGCTTCCTTCTAAATCGTTCCTTGACATCACTCCAGTTTGTAGTCACTTTGGAATCTGCTAAACCAGCGGCGAATGTCCCCTAAGATGTCTTCCACTCATGTTAAGATGTGTCCACTCTCATTCCCGTACGTCCACAACTGCCCTCCCATTCCTCTGCATGTTCTCAGAGCAGCAGACCCTCCAGTGAGGAGGACCTCCCGGGAGTCCTTTCTCTTCTCCTGAGATCTTTCCTTGACATCCCTGTAGTCTGATACACCGCTGACTAAAAATCCCTCCCAGGAAATGGCCTCCTTCCCCAAACGTCAAATCCAATAAGCATGTCACAGCTGCGGACTACAGTCGCCATCAAAAGTGTACGTACACGTGTAAAAAACATGATGTCATGGCTGTCTTGACTATACAATCATTTCTACAACTCTTATTTTGTTGTGATGTAGTGATTGGAGCACATACTTGTTGCTCACAAAAAAACATTCATGAAGTTTACTTCTTTTATGAATTTATTATGTGTCTACTGAAAATGTGAGGGTCAAAAGTATACATACAGCAATGTTAATATTTGCTTACATGTCCCTTGGCAAGTTTACCTGCAATAAGGCGCTTTTGGTAGCCATCCACAAGCTTCTGCTTGACCACTTGACCACTCCTCTTGACAAAATTGGTGCAGTTCAGCTAAAAGTGTTGGCTTTCTGACATGGACTTGTTTCTTCAGCATTGTCCGCACCTTTAAGTCAGGACTTTGGGGAAGGCCATTCTAAAACCTTCATTCTAGCCTGATTTAGCCATTCCTTTACCACTTTTGAGGTGTGTTAGGGGTCATTGTCCTGTTGGAACACCCAACTGCGCCCAAGACCCAACCTCCGGGCTGATGATTTTAGCTTGTCCTGAACAATTTGGAGCTAATCCTCCTTTTTCACTGTCCCATTTACTCTCTGTAAAGTAGCAGTTCCATTGGCAGCAAAACAGGCCCAGAGCATAATACAACCACCACCATGCTTGGCGGTAGGAATGGTGTTCCTGGGATTGAAGGCCTCACCTTTTCTCCTCCAAACATATTGCTGGGTATTGTGGCCAAACAGCTCCATTTTTGTTTCATCTGACATCACATGGACAAAGATAAGACCTTCCGGAGGAAAGTTCTGTGGTCAGATGAAACAAAAATGGAGTTGTTTGGCCACAATACCCAGCAATATGTTTGGAGGAGAAAAGGTGAGGCCTTTAATCCCAGGAACACCATTCCTACCGTCAAGCATGGTGGTGGTAGTATTATGCTCTGGGCCTGTTTTGCTGCCATTGGAACTGCTGCTTTAAATGGGACAATGAAAAAGGAGGATTACCTCCAAATTGTTCAGGACAAGCTAAAATCATCAGCCCGGAGGTTGGGTCTTGGGCGCAGTTGGGTGTTCCAACAGGACAATGACCCCAAACACACCTCAAAAGTGGTAAAGGAATGGCTAAATCAGGCTAGAATGAAGGTTTTTAGAATGGCCTTCCCAAAGTACTGACTTAAAGGTGTGGACAATGCTGAAGAAACAAGTCCATGTCAGAAAAGCAACACATTTAGCTGAACTGCACCAATTTTGTGGTCCAAAATTCAAGCAGAAGCTTGTGGATGGCTTTTTTTTCTGTACTCATTTATTTATTTTTAATACATCCACTGTAGTGTTTATTTAAAAATAAAGAAAAGGGCAATTTTAAAGGGCAATATATTGTATAATTTTGTGAAAGTATTGCAATAAAGTAATTTAAAAAAACGAAAAAATAAGATTTTTTTTTGTACTTATTTATTTATTTTAATAAATTCTCTGTAGTGTTTATTTGTTTAAAAATAAAGAAAAGAGCAATTTTTAAGGAAAATATATTGTATAATTCTGTGAAAATATTGCAATATAGGAATTTAAAAAAAGGAAAAAATAAGATTTTTTTTTGTACTTATTTATTTATTTTAATAAATTCTTTGTAGTGTTTATTTATTTAAAAATAAAGAAAAGGGCAATTTTGAAGGGCAATATATTGTATAATTTTGTGAAAGTATTGCAATAAAGTAATTAAAAAAAGGAAAAAAATAAGATTTTTTTTTGTATTTATTTATTTTCAATACATTCACTGTAGTGTTTATTTATTTAAAAATAAAGAAAAGAGCAATTTTGAAGGAAAATATATTGTATAATTCTGTGAAAATATTGCAATATAGTAATTAAAAAAAGGAAAAAATAAGATTTTTTTGTACTTATTTATTTATTTTTAATAAATTCTCTGTAGTGTTTATTTGTTTAAAAATAAAGAAGAGGGCAATTTTGAAGGGCAGTATATTGTATAATTTTGTGAAAGTATTGCAATAAAGTAATAAAAAAAAAAGGAAAAAAGAAGATTTTTTTTGTATTTATTTATTTTTAATACATACACTGTAGTGTTTATTTATTTAAAAATAAAGAAAAGAGCAATTTTGAAGGAAAATATATTGTATAATTCTGTGAAAATATTGCAATATAGTAATTAAGAAAAAGGAAAAAATAAGATTTTTTTTGTACTTATTTATTTATTTTAATAAATTCTCTGTAGTGTTTATTTGTTTAAAAATAAAGAAAAGGGCAATTTTGAAGGGCAATATATTGTATAATTTTGTGAAAGTATTTCAATAAAGTAATAAAAAAAAAAGGAAAAAATAAGATTTTTTTTGTACTTATTTATTTTTAATACATTCACTGTAGTGTTTATTTATTTAAAAATAAAGAAAAGAGCAACTTTGAAGGAAAGTATATTGTATAATTCTGTGAAAGTATTGCAATATAGTAATTAAAAAAAAGGAAAAAATAAGATTTTTTTTGTACTTATTTATTTATTTTAATAAATTCTCTGTAGTGTTTATTTATTTATAAATAAAGAAAAGGGCAATTTTGAAGGGCAATATATTGTATAATTTTGTGAAAGTATTGCAATAAAGTAATAAAAAAAAGGAAAAAATAAGATTTTTTTTGTACTTATTTATTTTTAATACATTCACTGTAGTGTTTATTTATTTAAAAATAAAGAAAAGAGCAATTTTGAAGGAAAATATATTGTATAATTCTGTGAAAATATTGCAATATAGTAATTAAAAAAAAGGAAAAAATAAGATTTTTTTTTTTGCTTAATTATTTATTTAAAAAAATTCTCTGTAGTGTTTATTTGTTTAAAAATAAAGAAAAGGGCAATATATTGTATAATTTTGTGAAAGTATTGCAATAAAGTAATTAAAAAAAAAGGAAAAAAGAAGATTTTTTTTGTACTTATTTATTTTCAATACATTCACTGTAGTGTTTATTTATTTAAAAATAAAGAAAAGAGCAATTTTGAAGGGAAATATATTGTATAATTCTGTGAAAATATTGCAATATAGTAATTAAAAAAAAGGAAAAAATAAGATTTTTTTTTGTACTTATTTATTTATTTTAATACATTCTCTGTAGTGTTTATTTGTTTAAAAGTAAAGAAAAGGGCAATTTTGAAGGGCAATATATTGTATAATTTTGTGAAAGTATTGCAATAAAGTAATTAAAAAAAAGGAAAAAATAAGATATTTTTTTGTACTTATTTATTTTTAATACATTCACTGTAGTGTTTATTTATTTAAAATAAAGAAAAGAGCAATTTTGAAGGAAAATATATTGTATAATTCTGTGAAAATATTGCAATATAGTAATTAAAAAAAGGAAAAAATAAGATTTTTTTTTTAACTTATTTATTTATTTAAAAAAATTCTCTGTAGTGTTTATTTGTTTAAAAATAAAGAAAAGGGCAATATATTGTATAATTTTGTGAAAGTATTGCAATAAAGTAATTTTTTTTTTTTAAAAGAAGAAAAAAATAAGGAGGATTAGCTCCAAATTCTTCAGGACAAGCTAAAATCATCAGCCCGGAGGTTGGGTCTTGGGCGCAGTTGGGTGTTCCAACAGGACAATGACCCCAAACACACCTCAAAAGTGGTAAAGGAATGGCTAAATCAGGCTAGAATGAAGGTTTTAGAATGGCCTTCCCCAAAGTCCTGACTTAAAGGTGCGGACAATGCTGAAGAAACAAGTCCATGTCAGAAAAGCAACACATTTAGCTGAACCGCAGCAATTTTGTCAAGAGGAGTGGTCAAAAATTCAATTTGATTTTTTTTTTTGTACTCATTTATTTATTTTTAATACATCCACTGTAGTGTTTATTTAAAAATAAAGAAAAGGGCAATTTTGAAGGGCAATATATTGTATAATTTTGTGAAAGTATTGCAATAAAGTAATTTTAAAAAAAAGGAAAAAATAAGATTTTTTTTTGTATTTATTTATTTTTAATACATTCACTGTAGTGTTTATTTATTTAAAAATAAAGAAAAGGGCAATTTTGAAGGAAAATATATTGTATAATTCTGTGAAAATATTGCAAAAAAGTAATTAAAAAAAGGAAAAAATAAGATTTTTTTTTGTACTTATTTATTTATTTTAATAAATTCTCTGTAGTGTTTATTTGTTTAAAAATAAAGAAAAGGGACATTTTGAAGGGCAATATATTGTATAATTTTGTGAAAGTATTGCAATAAAGTAATTAAAAAAAAGGAAAAAAGAAGATTTTTTTTGTATTTATTTATTTTCAATACATTCACTGTAGTGTTTATTTATTTAAAAATAAAGAAAAGAGCCATTTTGAAGGAAAATATATTGTATAATTCTGTGAAAATATTGCAATATAGTAATTAAAAAAAGGAAAAAATAAGATTTTTTTTTGTACTTATTTATTTATTTTAATAAATTCTCTGTAGTGTTTATTTGTTTAAAAGTAAAGAAAAGGGCAATTTTGAAGGGCAATATATTGTATAATTTTGTGAAAGTATTGCAATAAAGTAATAAAAAAAAAGGAAAAAAGAAGATTTTTTTTGTATTTATTTATTTTTAATACATTCACTGTAGTGTTTATTTATTTAAAAATAAAGAAAAGAGCAATTTTGAAGGAAAATATATTTTATAATTCTGTGAAAATATTGCAATATAGTAATTAAAAAAAAGGAAAAATAAGATTTTTTTTTGTACTTATTTATTTATTTTAATAAATTCTCTGTAGTGTTTATTTATTTAAAAATAAAGAAAAGGATGACCCCAAACACACCTCAAAAGTGGTAAAGGAATGGCTAAATCAGGCTAGAATGAAGGTTTTAGAATGGCCTTCCCCAAAGTCCTGACTTTAAAGGTGTGGACAATGCTGAAGAAACAAGTCCATGTCAGAAAAGCAACACATTTAGCTGAATTTTGTCAAGAGGAATGGTCAAAAATTCCAGCTGAAGCTTGTGGATGGCTGCCAAAAGTGCCTTATTGCAGGTAAACTTGCCAAGGGACATGTAAGCAAATATTAACATTGCTGTATGTATACTTTTGACCCAGCACATTTTCAGTAGAGCCATAATACATTCATAAAAGAAGCAAACTTCATGAATGTTTTTAGTGAGCAACAAGTATGTGCTCCAATCACTACATCACAAAACAATAAGAGTTTAGGAAATGATTGTAAAGTCATGACATGATGTTCTTTACAAGTGTATGTACACTTATGACCACCACTGTATGTCTTTGGAAAAGTCACATCACTGGTTTTGTTTTGGTTGGCGCTCATGTTTTTGTTGTGGCTGACGCCTCCTCAGGTGGCTTCTGTTTTGATTTGCCTGGACTGAAACTTTCTTTTCTTTTTACTCCTCCTCCCCCCCCACCCGACCCCTCTACCCCGCTCATTGCAACCAGCGGCGGGGCAAATGTAGTGTGTCACAGCGTGGTGGAGCGCCTGTGAGCAGTCCACAGCACAGGTACATGATGCTTCTGTTGCTTCCTCGCCCAGAAGATAATGGAAGTCATGAGTCACTACCTCCCCTGTCACTGCCCCGTTTACCCAGCTGCCCCATCCCAAAAGTCTTTCCACTTACGTTACCTACGTGATGGCACTTTTACCGTACCAGTATACCGGTACTAGTATAGTATCGCGCTACTAATGACTCAAAAACGGTACTATACTCTGTTTGTTTGAAAAGATCCGGTTCGCCATATTTTTCGTGACATTGCTGGTTTTACGACCAGAGGAGCATGTTGGGCAGCGCACACACACAGAGTACTTACAAGCAGACACAGTGTGCAGACAGAAAAGGGAGAATGGACGCATTTTGGTGTAAAAAGTCAAGATAAAGGTGAAGTTATAACACTGAAACACCCTCAGGAAGAGCTGCTTTAAGACACGGCTAACTAGTTAGCGGCTAATGTCCATCCACAGTGTTTTAGCTGCTTCTAAATCACTAATTCTTGTCTCCATGGCGACAGTCGGCAGTGTTTTAGCTGCTTCTAAATCACTAATTCCTGTCTCCATGGCGACAGTCGGCAGTGTTTTAGCTGCTTCTAAATCACTAATTCTTGTCTCCATGGCGACAGTCGGCAGTGTTTTAGCTGCTTCTAAATCACTAATTCTTGTCTCCATGGCGACAGTCGGCAGTGTTTTAGCTGCTTCTAAATCACTAAATCTTGTCTCCATGGCGACAGTCGGCAGTGTTTTAGCTGCTTCTAAATCACTAATTCTTGTCTCCATGGCGACAGTCGGCAGTGTTTTAGCTAGTTCTAAATCACTAATTCTTGTCTCCATGGCGACAGTCGGCAGTGTTTTAGCTGCTTCTAAATCACTAATTCTTGTCTCCATGGCGACAGTCGGCAGTGTTTTAGCCGCTTCTAAATCACTAATTCTTGTCTCCATGGCGACAGTCGGCAGTGTTTTAGCTAGTTCTAAATCACTAATTCTTGTCTCCATGGCGACAGTCGGCAGTGTTTTAGCTGCTTCTAAATCACTAATTATTGTCTCCATGGCGACAGTCTGCAGTGTTTTAGCTACTTCTAAATCACTAATTCTTGTCTCCATGGCGACAGTCGGCAGTGTTTTAACTACTTCTAAATCACTAATTCTTGTCTCCATGGCGACAGTCTGCAGTGTTTTAGCTACTTCTAAATCACTAATTCTTGTCTCCATGGCGACAGTCGGCAGTGTTTTAACTACTTCTAAATCACTAATTCTTGTCTCCATGGTGACAGTCTGCAGTGTTTTAGCTGCTTCTAAATCACTAATTCTTGTCTCCATGGCGACAGTCTGCAGTGTTTTAGCTGCTTCTAAATCACTAATTCTTGTCTCCATGGCGACAGTCGGCAGTGTTTTAACTACTTCTAAATCACTAATTCTTGTCTCCATGGCGACAGTCGGCAGTGTTTTAACTGCTTCTTAAATCACTAATTTTTGTCTCCATGGCGACAGTCGGCAGTGTTTTAGCTCCTTCTAAATCACTAATTCTTGTCTCCATGGCGACAGTCGGCAGTGTTTTAGCTGCTTCTAAATCACTAATTCTTGTCTCCATGGTGACAGTCTGCAGTGTTTTAGCTGCTTCTAAATCACTAATTCTTGTCTCCATGGCGACAGTCGGCAGTGTTTTAGCTGCTTCTAAATCACTAATTCTTGTCTCCATGGCGACAGTCGGCAGTGTTTTAACTACTTCTAAATCACTAATTCTTGTCTCCATGGCGACAGTCGGCAGTGTTTTAGCTGCTTCTAAATCACTAATTCTTGTCTCCATGGCGACAGTCGGCAGTGTTTTAGCTACTTCTAAATCACTAATCCTTGTCTCCATGGCGACAAATAAAGTAGGTTTCTTACATGTATCATTATCACTGGAGGACGAGAAATATCTAAACATGCTTCACTACACACCGTAGGAGGATACAATAGCTCACAATGTCAACAAATGCCATGGGTGGATCTACACCTGACATCCACTGTAATGATACCAAGTATTGTCACAAAATCTTTTTTGTTTTTGTTTTTTTTTGTTAAATTCATATTATATTCATAAAGTCAGGAAATACGTCCCTGGACACTTGAGAACTTGAATTATCACTAATGTATGATCCTGTAACTACTTGGTATCGGATCGATACCTAAATGTGTGGTATCATCCAAAACTAATGTAAAGTATCAAAGAAGAGAAGAATAAGTGATTATTACATTTTAGAACATGTTGAAACAGAAAATAAGCAGATATTAACAGTAAATGAATAAGTAGATTAATAATCCATTTTTACAGTTTGTCCTTTATAATGTGTACAAAATAATAGGTGTATAAATGACACAATATGTTACTGCATACGTCAGCAGACTAATTAGGAGTCTTTGTTTGTTTACTTACTACTAAAAGACAAGTTGTCTAGTATGTTCACTATTTTATTTAAGGACTAAATTACAATAATAAACATATGTTTACTGTACACTAACATTTTTTGGTTAAAATAAAGCCAATAATGACATTATTTTGTGGTCCCCTTTATTTAGAAAAGTATCAAAATACATTTTGGTACCGGTACCAAAAAATTGCTATCGAGACAACCCTACTATCAATGCACACTCTTGGCGTTCTCTCCATGAGCTTCAAGCACACGGCCGCGGCCCGGTGGTTGGGGGACTACTGGATTAGATGACAAGTTGTGCTTTTGCACACAGACAAGAACACACCTTCAACACAATTGACAATAACTATAGCAACGGCCCTTAAGCATAAAGTTGTGTGATAAATGATACGTCATTATTCTAACATTTCCCTCCTGTTTATCACACAACTTCCCCATAATCTTCTTATCCCTAATAACTTCTTCTTAAGTGTGTGATGTTGCATTTTAATGTACCGTACATGTGTGTGTGTGAGTGTGTGTGTGTGTGAGAAGCAGGTGACTACCTCTTGGAAGCTCATGGAGAGAATGCCAAGAGTGTGCAAAGCAGTAATCAGAGCAAAGGGTGGCTATTTTTTTTAGAAGGAACTAGAATATAAAACATGTTTTCAGTTATTTCACCTTTTTTTGTGTGAAGTACATAACTCCACATGTGTTCATTCATAGTTTTGATGTGACAATCTACAATGTAAATAGTCATGGAAATAAGAATTGAATGAGATATGATATGATTTTGTCTATCCAAACACTGTAAATAGACTTTGTTATTTTCGTAGTATTTTTTTCCTACTCCAAATTGTGAAAATGTATTATTAGCCCGGCAGGAAGTTGCTACGTGTGCGCACGCGTGTTGCAAAACTGATCAGGCAGCTCGGTAAATCTGGCATCGACTTCCCTGTTCCTCTTTCTTCAAAAGACCCCCCCCCCCCAAAAAAATGTGTGTGAAAGTGAATTCCATCATCTTCTGCAAGTCTGACTGATCCCTGATCTCCTTATAAGGAATCATGCAAGGCCCCGCCCCCCTCCGCTGCTTAATAACCACTGGACGTTTGGGCGCCCAAATATCTTAACAGCGCCCCACCCCCGCCTCTTCAACTCGCCACTAGGGGGCACTCGTGCGAGTGTCTGCAATGTAGAAAAAGGCCGGACTTTTCTTCTTCTGTTGTTGCTAATTCTCCCAGCATGCATCATTTTCCCCCTTCATCGCCTCTTTCAGCTTCATTACTGTCATCCCTGCTAATTGCATCTTGTCTTTTTAGTCTAATTCCCATTCCAGGTTTCATAATATTTCAGCAAAGGAAATTGTCATTTTAATTATGATATGTACATTATATATATATATATATATATATATATATATATATATATATATATATATATATATATATATATATATATATATATATATATATATATATATATATATATATATATATATATATATATATATAAGTATATATATATATATATATATATATAAGTATTTTTTACACCCTGTCGTTGCCATATACCACGGAAACAAGGCCATGGAAACAATCATTTACAATGTTCATTTAGCTCAAAATTAATTTATCTATAAAGCACAATACATAAAACCGACCCCACTGCCTCAAATTAAAACAAAA
Organism: Entelurus aequoreus; assembly: GCF_033978785.1. Lineage (NCBI taxonomy): Eukaryota > Metazoa > Chordata > Actinopteri > Syngnathiformes > Syngnathidae > Entelurus > Entelurus aequoreus. The sequence goes on from NC_084733.1 coordinate 90,573,006, forward strand.
ATGTTAAACATAATAATAATAAATGTACAATAACTACAGACGAGGCTATAAATAGTGCGAGAGTCCAGTCCATAGTGGATCTAACATAATAGTGTGAGAGTCCAGTCCATAGTGGATCTAACATAATAGTGTGAGAGTCCAGTCCATAGTGGATCTAACATAATAGTGTGAGAGTCCAGTCCATAGTGGATCTAACATAATAGTGAGAGAGTCCAGTCCATAGTGGATCTAACATAATAGTGTGAGAGTCCAGTCCATAGTGGATCTAACATAATAGTGTGAGAGTCCAGTCCATAGTGGATCTAACATAACAGTGAGAGTCCAGTCCATAGTGGATCTAACATAATAGTGTGAGAGTCCAGTCCATAGTGGATCTAACATAATAGTGAGAGTCCAGTCCATAGTGGATCTAACATAATAGTGAGAGTCCAGTCCATAGTGGATCTAACATAATAGTGTGAGAGTCCAGTCCATAGTGGATCTAACATAACAGTGAGAGTCCAGTCCATAGTGGATCTAACATAATAGTGTGAGAGTCCAGTCCATAGTGGATCTAACATAATAGTGAGAGTCCAGTCCATAGTGGATCTAACATAATAGTGAGAGTCCAGTCCATAGTGGATCTAACATAATAGTGTGAGAGTCCAGTCCATAGTGGATCTAACATAATAGTGTGAGAGTCCAGTCCATAGTGGATCTAACATAATAGTGAGAGTCCAGTCCATGGTGGATCTAACATAATAGTGTGAGAGTCCAGTCCATAGTGGATCTAACATAATAGTGTGAGAGTCCAGTCCATAGTGGATCTAACATAATAGTGTGAGAGTCCAGTCCATAGTGGATCTAACATAATAGTGTGAGAGTCCAGCCCATAGTGGATCTAACATAATAGTGTGAGAGTCCAGTCCATAGTGGATCTAACATAATAGTGTGAGAGTCCAGCCCATAGTGGATCTAACATAATAGTGTGAGAGTCCAGTCCATAGTGGATCTAACATAATAGTGTGAGAGTCCAGCCCATAGTGGATCTAACATAATAGTGAGAGAGTCCAGTCCATAGTGGATCTAACATAATAGTGTGAGAGTCCAGTCCATAGTGGATCTAACATAACAGTGAGAGTCCAGTCCATAGTGGATCTAACATAATAGTGAGAGAGTCCAGTCCATAGTGGATCTAACATAATAGTGTGAGAGTCCAGTCCATAGTGGATCTAACATAATAGTGTGAGAGTCCAGTCCATAGTGGATCTAACATAATAGTGAGAGTCCAGTCCATGGTGGATCTAACATAATAGTGTGAGAGTCCAGTCCATAGTGGATCTAACATAATAGTGTGAGAGTCCAGCCCATAGTGGATCTAACATAATAGTGTGAGAGTCCAGTCCATAGTGGATCTAACATAATAGTGTGAGAGTCCAGCCCATAGTGGATCTAACATAATAGTGTGAGAGTCCAGTCCATAGTGGATCTAACATAATAGTGTGAGAGTCCAGCCCATAGTGGATCTAACATAATAGTGAGAGAGTCCAGTCCATAGTGGATCTAACATAATAGTGTGAGAGTCCAGTCCATAGTGGATCTAACATAATAGTGTGAGAGTCCAGCCCATAGTGGATCTAACATAATAGTGAGAGAGTCCAGTCCATAGTGGATCTAACATAATAGTGTGAGAGTCCAGTCCATAGTGGATCTAACATAATAGTGTGAGAGTCCAGTCCATAGTGGATCTAACATAACAGTGAGAGTCCAGTCCATAGTGGATCTAACATAATAGTGAGAGAGTCCAGTCCATAGTGGATCTAACATAATAGTGAGAGAGTCCAGTCCATAGTGGATCTAACATAATAGTGAGAGTCCAGTCCATAGTGGATCTAACATAATAGTGAGAGTCCAGTCCATAGTGGATCTAACATAATAGTGTGAGAGTCCAGTCCATAGTGGATCTAACATAATAGTGTGAGAGTCCAGTCCATAGTGGATCTAACATAATAGTGTGAGAGTCCAGTCCATAGTGGATCTAACATAATATTAAACAAAGAAAACAACTTGAAGTTGTCTTTATTTTTATCGTTATCGTGCTGTAATTTTACCAGTCCGGTCCACTTGGGAGTAGATTTTTCTCCCGCATCTAAAATGAGTTAGACACCCCTGCCATGGATCATTCATTTCTTGCCTTGACTTTGACACCGAGGTTTTAGAGCCACAGTTTGTCAGGCAATGACATTTATTAAACAGACAAGAAGCAAGGAATCATGCAGAGACAGAGTTACATTTTGCTCATGAGGAGAGACGTATTGGACTGTACTTCACAGAACCCGCCTACGCTCTCCTAGTATCAGTCCTACGTGCTCCAGTATTTATTTGGGAGGTCCCTGGTTACATATTATACAGAAAATGCAAATGTGCTGACACTCAGGGTAGGTTTTTTGGGTTGGTGCACTAATTAGGGTTCGCATGTACCCTGTACAAAGGACTCCCACAGGGAGTCCTTTGTACAGGTACAAAGGAACCTATTGTTATTGTAAGGTTTATTATTATTATTCCGCCGCCACAAAAACCTCTAATTTGACCCACTTAACATGCTTCAAAACTCACCAAATTTGACACACACATCAGGACCTGCGAAAATTGCCATCTAATAAAAAAAACAAACCCCAAAAATCAAAATTGCGCTCTAGCGCCCCTTACGAAAAAACAAAAACAAACTGCCGAAGGTCGTAGAGACATGAAACAAAAACCTCTATGTAGCTCTGACTTAGACCTACATTTCATAATTTTAACATCCTCGGGCAAAAACCAACAGGAAGTTGGCAATTTCCCCTTCAAAACAAAAAATGCCTAAAAACACTAATTTTTGCGTCTTTGAGCTGTAATTTGACCCCCTTAAAATACTTAAAAACTCACCAAACTTTTCACACACATCAGGACTGGTAGAAATTGCGATCTAAAAAAAACCGAACCCCAAAACTCAAAATTGCTAGCACAATTTTGAATAAAACAGAGACAAAACTGCTTCTCAGAGGAAAACACAGACAAAATTGCTTGTAACTTCCGGTATGAACGTCTTAGAGACATGAAACAAATACCTCTATGTAGGTCTCACCTGGAACTACATTTCATAGATTGACATCCTGCAGAAAAAATCAACAGGAAGTTTGCAATCCCTCCTTCAAAACAAAATTTTTGTTAAAAGCGGTCACCAAACATCAAACATTATCTCCTCTGAGCGCGTTTGTCGTTTCAGCTTCAAACTGCTACAGGAGAGAGATTGAACCCTTCTGATTAAAAGTTGCCGACGGCGTTTTGGAAGGTGCTACCGTTTTGATTTTACGAGCCTTCAAAGACCCGCAGAACTAAAGCTGCTCCGCTGCCTATAATGACAACGTGAAATGGAATTATTTCTTTTTTGTCCTCAAAATTCTACACACAATACCCTATAATGACAACGTGAAATGGATCCGCTGCTGTGATTTTACGCGCCTTCAAAGAAAACAACCACTGTGCCGCAGCACCTAGGAAAAAAACACAGACACAACTTCCTCTTAACTCCCAATACGAATATCGTAGAGACACGAAACAAAAACGTCTATGTAGGTCTCACTCAGGACTACCACTGGAAAAAAGTATTGGGACACCTACGGCTAGCACCTGCCAAAATGCGGACCCGACCAACGCTGCTTGCAGCTTTAATTGTAAGTGTATCTTGTGTTTTTTATGTTGATTTAATATATAAAAAATAAAAATAAATTTTTTTATTTTTTTTTAATTTATTGTGCGGACCGGTACCGGTGGTTGGGGACCACTGTTCTAGTGGACCACTGTTCTAGTGGACTAAAAGTCAGGGAAGTGGACTAAAAGTAAGTGTATCTTGTGTTTTTTATGTTGATTTAATAAAAAATAAAAATATTTTATTTTATTTTATTTTTTTTAATTTCTTGTGCAGCCCGGTACCAATCGATCCACGTACCGGTATGGTTGGGGACCACTGATATAGAGGATCTTTGACTAGAATGTTTGTAACTGTTACTTTTAAAACAGCAGCACTCCTGTCATATATAGAGGATCTCTGACTGCTGGTGTTTTAATGAAGTCGGTCCTTAAATAAAGCGGCACTCCTGTCATATAGAGGATCTTTGACTAGAATGTTTGTAACTTATAAAAGCAGCAGCACTCCTTGTCATATAAAGGATCTTTGACTAGAATGTTTGTAACTTATAAAAGCAGCAGCACTCCTTGTCATATAAAGGATCTTTGACTAGAATGTTTGTAACTTATAAAAGCAGCAGCACTCCTATCAAATAGAGGATCTTTGACTAGAATGTTGGTACCTCATAAAAGCAGCAGCACTTCTTTTATGTTGATTTAATAAAATAAAATACATTTTTATTTTTATTTTTATTTTTTTGTGTGGCCCGGTACCAATCGATCCACGGACCGGTACCGGTACTGTAATCCACTGGATTAGATGACAAGTTGTGCTTTTGCACACAGACAAGAACACAACTTCAACACAATTGACAATAACTATAGCAACGGCCCTTAAGCATAAAGTTGTGTGATAAATGATATGTAATTATTCTAACATTTCCCTCCTGTTTATCACATAACTTCCCCATATTTTCCCTCCTGTTTATCACATAACTTCCCCATAATCTTCTTATCCCTAATAACTTCTTCTTAAGTGTGTGATATTGCATTTTAATGTCCCTACATGTGTGTGTGTGTGTGAGAAGCAGGCGTCGCAGCGCCGCTGGGTCCGCTTCCTGCCCTTCTGACCCGCCCTCCTCCTCGTTTGCACGTCGCGTCCTGCGGGTGGCGCTGCCCCTCCAGCTGCTGCTGCTCCTCCTGGTGCTGGTGGCCTTCCTGCTGCCCTTGTCCCAGGAGGACTACTGCACTCAGTCCAACAACTTTGCCCACTCCTTCTACCCCATGCTCAGCTACACCAACGGGCCGCCGCCCGTCTGACCCTCCCGGCGCGCGGCAAACGGCACGAATCAAGGTGCATCCTGGGAAATGAGGACTTCTAGCAAAGCACCAAAGTAGGCTGTGATTTCCATCTTAATCCTTCATACAAATGCTATTCCAGCACACCTTTTTTTTTTCTTTTTTTTTTTGGTATTTTTTTTCCGCATGCTCGTAATAATAACCATAATTGTCACTGATGAGATTATTTTTAGAGGACGTTTGCTGTTTTATTTTTGCAACGTATCAGACAACTCTGACCTATATAGAAAGTATTTTTTTGTATGTGTGTAAGAGGCGAGGTGTACATAACGGGTGAAACTGTACGCCAGCATCTGCAACAAAGAATGCCAAATCTTCATTTTGACACGTGTTTATTTCATTCATGACCAAAATAATAAGCACTTATTCACTCCCCCTGGCCGCCGCTAGCATGTGAGTAGGAGAGATGTGAGAGATGAGCGCCATGGTGGGCCGTGCACAGCCAAGGTGCGTTTCCATGGTGATGATGGGAGTGGAGGAGGTCCTCCAGCAGGCGGATGATTTCATGGTTGGGGAGGGCGGAGGATGACGAGGCGTTTAAGCCCAGCAAGCGGGAAACCACCATGCGGAAGTCCGTCAGCTTGGGACGACAAAAAGTACATGTTGGTTTGCGGCTAATGTAGAGATGTCGATAAATGCTTTAAAATGTGATATCGGAGATTATGGGTATCGGTTTCAAAAAGTAAAATGTATGACTTTTTAAAAGGCCGCTGTGTACACGGACGTAGGGAGAAGTACGGAGCGCCAATAAACCTTAAAGGCACTGCCTTTGCGTGCCGGCCCAGTCACATAATATCTACGGCTTTTCACACACACAAGTGAATGCAACACATACTTGGTCAACAGCCATGCAGGTCACACTGAGGGTGGACGTATAACATACTTGCCAACCCTCCCGTTTTTAGCGGGAGAATCCCGGTATTCAGCGCCTCTTCCGACAACCTCCCGGCAGAGATTTTCTCCCGACAAACTCCCGGTATTCAGCCGGAGCTGGAGGCCACGCCCCCTCCAGCTCAATGCGGACCTGAGACTGAGTGGGGACAGCCTGTTCTCACGTCCGCTTTCCCACAATATAAACAGCTTGCCTGCCCAATGAACGGAGAAGTTAAACAGGACAATACTGCCATCTAATGGATAGCCACCGGAACACTGAAATTCAAGTATTGTTTTTTTTTTTCTATGTAAATAAAATAAATATATATATATATATATATATATATATATATATATATATATATATATATATATATATATATATATATATATATATATATATATATAGCTAGAATTCACTGAAAGTCAAGTATTTCATACATATATATATATACATATATATGAAATATATATGAAATACTCGAGTTGATGAATTCTAGCTGTAAATAACCATGTAAATAACCCCCCCCACCCCCCCACGTCCGCTTTCCCACAATATAAACAGCTTGCCTGCCCAATGAACGGAGAAGTTAAACAGGACAATACTGCCATCTAATGGATAGCCACCGGAACACTGAAATTCAAGTATTATTATTTTTTTTCTATGTAAATAAAATAAATACATATATATATATATATATATATATATATATATATATATATATATATATATATATATATATATATATATATATATATATATATATATATATATATATATATATATATATATATATATATATATATATATATATATATATATATATATATATATGTGTGTGTGTGTGTGTGGGAAAAAATCACAAGACTATTTCATCTCTACAGGCCTGTTTCATGAGGGGTTTCCTCAATCATCAGGAGATTTTTACGCTCTACCACGGTATCGAGCACTATTTTTTGGATAATCTAATTAAAACATATATATATATATATATATATATATATATATATATATATAGCTAGAATTCACTGAAAGTCAAGTATTTCATACATATATATATACATATATATGAAATATATATGAAATACTCGAGTTGATGAATTCTAGCTGTAAATAAACCCCCCCCCCCCCCCCCCCGGCCTAGCCCCCCCACCCCACCCCCACCCCCTACCCCCCACCTTCCGATATTGGAGGTCTCAAGGTTGGCAAGTATGACGTATAAAAAACTTTAACACTGTTACAAATATGCGCCGCACTGTGAACCCACACCAAACAAGAATGACAAACACATTTCGGGAGAACATCCGCACCGTAACACAACATAAACACAACATAACAAATACCCGGAACCCCTTGCAGCACTAACTCTTCCGGGACGCTACAATATACACCCTCCCGCTAACCCCCTACAAGAACCCTGCCCCCCCCCTCCCAAACCCCGCCCACCTCAACCTCCTCATGCTCTCTCAGGGAGAGCATGCTCCAAAATTCCAAGCTGCTGTTTTGAGGCATGTTCAAAAAAAATAATGCACTTTGTGACTTCAATAATAAATACGGCAGCGCCATGTTGGCATTTTTTTTCCATAACTTGAGTTGATTTATTTTGGAAAACCTTGTTACACAACAAAATTAAGCATAATAATGTGTTAATTCCACGACTGTATATATCGGTATCGGTCGATATCGGAATCGGTAATTAAGAGTTGGAGAATATCGAAATATCGGATATCGGCAAAAAAGCCATTATCGGACATCTCTAGGCTAATGTGTTTGGAGAACTAAAAGCAGGGGAAAAAGTAATGAAATGAATCAAAGCTTTACCTGGATCACAATTACACGTGCAAATTGTAGAGATGTGACGTTCGCGAACGAATCGAGTCTTTTGAACGGCTCTTTGAGGCGAACGATTCCCAGTTGTGAGACATTTTTTATGCACGTTCAAAATTTAGCCTCGGCAATTGCCCACTTTTCATGCGCGTGCCACCCGATTTGGGACTAGAAAATGATCCAGATTTAAACGAAATTAGCAGATTTTGGATGAATTTTTTGTTATTGTTTTTTTACTTTTTTTTTTTTTTTTTAAATTTTTTTACATTACATTTTTAAAAAAATAAATTTTTACATACATACATACATTAAAAAAAAATTTAAAAAATATATATATACATATATATACAGGCCAAAAGTTTGGACATACCTTCTCATTCACATGTGAAACACTTTAACAGTGTGGAAAAAAACGAAACACAAGTAATAAGAATACAATGCAATAATGGATTCAAAAGTAGAAATAAAAACTACAATTAAATTGAGGATATAATAAAAATTTGATTACAAAATTGTACTAGTGTGTACGCTTGAAGTACTAAATATCAAAATTATAAACCCCAAAATGAAAACAAATCAAATGAAATACAAAATATAATTTAAAAATAATAACAAAATATATACAGTACAGGCCAAAAGTTTGGACACACACCTTCTCATTCGATGCGTGTTCTTTATTTTCATGACTATTTACATTGTAGATTGGACTGGATCACAATCACACCTAGTGTGTGTGTGACAATCATTGGTACTTTAACTTGAACTTCAATTGTAGAGATGTGACGTTCGCGAACGAACCGAGTCTTTTGAACGCCTCTTTGCAGCGTCATTCACTTTGAAGGAAAAGCGACGCATTGTGGGTTGGCTGTTGCTAATCTACGGAGTGTTGCATTCACGGTCTTCGCTAAGGTAGGAATTTTCCAATTACCTGTATACTTTATTTTTAGTGGGGGGGGTTTCAGGCTGTGCAACTTATTGAATAGTCCTGGACTATTTGCTGATTTATGACAATAATATTGTGATGATTGATGTTTATGATGATACTATTGTGAAGATTTATATTTATGATAATATTGTGATGATTTATGTTTATGATTATAATATTGTGATGATTTATAATAATAATATTGTGATGATTGATGTTTATGATGATAATATTGTGAAGATTTATATTTATGATAATAATATTGTGATGATTTATGTTTATGATTATAATATTGTGATGATTTATAATAATAATATTGTGATGATTGATGTTTATGATAATAATATTGTGATGATTTATGTTTATAATATTGTGATGATTTATATTTATGATAATAATATTGTGATGATTTATAATAATAATAATATTGTGATGATTGATGTTTATTTATAATAATAATAATAATAATATTGTGATGATTGATGTTTATGATAATATTGTGATGATTTATAATAATAATAATAATATTGTGATGATTGATGTTTATGATAATAATATTGTGATGATTTATAATAATAATAATAATAATAATAATATTGTGATGATTTATAATAATAATATTGTGATGATTTATAATAATAATAATATTGTGATTTATGTTTATGATAATAATATTGTGATGATTGATGTTTATTTATAATAATAATAATAATAATATTGTGATGATTGATGTTTATGATAATAATATTGTGATGATTTATAATAATAATAATATTGTGATGATTGATGTTTATGATAATAATATTGTGATGATTGATGTTTATTTATAATAATAATAATAATATTGTGATGATTGATGTTTATGATAATAATATTGTGATGATTTATAATAATAATAATAATATTGTGATGATTTATAATAATAATAATATTGTGATGATTTGTTTATGATAATAATATTGTGATGATTTATAATAATAATATTGTGATGATTGATGTTTATGATATTGTGATGATTTATAATAATAATAATATTGTGATTTATTTTTATGATAATAATATTGTGATGATTTATAATAATAATAGTAATATTGTGATGATTGATGTTTATGATAATAATATTGTGATGATTTATAATAATAATAATAATGTGATGATTGATGTTTATGATAATATTGTGATGATTTATAATAATAATAATAATATTGTGATGATTGATGTTTATGATAATAATATTGTGATGATTTATAATAATAATAATAATATTGTGATGATTTATAATAATAATAATATTGTGATGATTTGTTTATGATAATAATATTGTGATGATTTATAATAATAATATTGTGATGATTGATGTTTATGATATTGTGATGATTTATAATAATAATAATATTGTGATTTATTTTTATGATAATAATATTGTGATGATTTATAATAATAATAGTAATATTGTGATGATTGATGTTTATGATAATAATATTGTGATGATTTATAATAATAATAATATTGTGATGATTGATGTTTATGATAATATTGTGATTATTTATAATAATATTGTGATGATTGATGTTTATGATAATAATATTGTGATGATTTATAATAATAATATTGTGATGATTTATGTTTATGATAATAATATTGTGATGATTTATAATAATATTGTGATGATTGATTATGATATTGTGATGATTTATAATAATAATAATAATAATATTGTGATTTATGGTTATGATAATAATATTGTGATGATTTATAATAATATTAGTAATATTGTGGTGATTGATGTTTATGCTAATATTGTGATGATTTATAATAATATTGTGATGATTGATGTTTATGATAATAATATTGTGATGATTTATAATAATAATATAATATTGTGATGATTGATGTTTATGATAATAATATTGTGATTATTTATAATAATAATAATAATAATATTGTGATGATTGATGTTTATGATAATAATATTGTGATGATTTATAATAATAATAATATTGTGATGATATATCTTTATGATAATGATATTGTGATGATTTATAATAATAATAATAATATTGTGATGATTGATGTTTATGATAATAATATTGTGATGATTAATAATAATAATAATATTGTGATGATTGATGTTTATGATAATAATATTGTGATGATTAATAATAATAATAATAATAATATTGTGATGATTGATGTTTATGATAATAATATTGTGATGATTAATAATAATAATAATAATATTGTGATGATTGATGTTTATGATAATAATATTGTGATGATTAATAATAATAATAATAATATTGTGATGATTGATGTTTATGATAATAATATTGTGATGATTAATAATAATAATAATAATAATATTGTGATGATTGATGTTTATGACAACAACATTGTGATTACCTCTCTCTCAGAGGCGGAGAGCTGAGCCAGGCTGCTCGTCAGACTGCTGAGTCGCTCTCGGTCGTCCCTGCTCTGCTTCTCCTGACTCTGCAGGTCAGAGGTCAAGGTGTCGACCAGCTTCTCGGCGTGACCTTTGCCCTTCCGGAGCTGTCTCAGCTTCTTCTTCTGCTCCTGCACGACCTGGCCCTGTTCCTCCAGCCTCAGCTTGTCAAACACACACAATGATGGACTGCTGGCGTGAAGACTGCTGGCGTGAAGACTGCTGGCGTGAAGACTGCTGGCGTGAAGACGTGATGGACTGCTGGCGTGAAGACGTGATGGACTCCTGGCGTGAAGACGTGATGGACTGCTGGCGTGAAGACCTGATGGACTGCTGGCGTGAAGACTGCTGGCGTGAAGACGTGATGGACTGCTGGCGTGAAGACTGCTGGCGTGAAGACGCCGGCCTTCAACCTTGAGGTCGGCGGCGGAGAGGCGGCTCTTCAGCAGGCCGTGTGACTGCCTGGAGGCCCTCAGCTCGCCCTGGAGACGCTCCACTTTCTTCCGCAGGCGTGCGGACTCGGCATGGACGTCCTCCAGCACCGACTTGCTCCTTTTGTCCTCCTCCAGCTTCTTCCTCAACATCTGGATGTGAAGACCTTTGCTCTCCAGCTGCTCCTTCTGGGTCTTCAGCTGTCGGGAAGAAGGTTCTTTATGATGATAATAATAATAATACTGCTAGAGAAGTCTAAATATGTATTTAAATTCATAATATATATAATAGCTGTTTCCACCCACAAGACATCACCAACACAAAATAGAAATTGGCATTTTCAGCAGCTTGTAAGGGTAGAGACACACAAGGGATGCAAGGTTTTTTTTAAATAAAAAGAACTAAAAATGCCCTAATCATTTTTAGTGCTTTTTATTTTCAGTAATTATATACTTTTTAAACCTCGCATGCAACTGTGTGTTTCTACCCTTACACGCTACTGAAAGGCAAGGGTTGAAAAATATATATATATACAGTATATATCAGAGGTGTGGACTCGAGTCACATGACTTGGACTCGAGTCAGACTCGAGTCATGAATTTGATGACTTTGGACTGGACTTGACAAAATGTAAAGAGACTTGCAACTCGACTTAGACTTTAACATCAATGACTTGTGACTTCACTTGGACTTGAGCCTTTTGACTTGACATGACTTGCTACTTTCCCCAAAACCCAAAGATTAAAAAGTTATTTGGGAGCGCGCCGCTCCGTATTTTTCCTTTTCTTCGTCTGTGTCTATCAGCGTGTTGTTCCTGTCAGCTGGTGTGCTCTCAGTACAACAGCCAATCAAATTAGATCTACACTGTTTTCATCCCAAAGCTCTCATCCAATCAAATTGCAGGACAACCAATGAAGAAGAGTTGTCAAACAATGCGGCAGTGAGAAACAATTATGCCAAAGTTAATTTCGTTCGGGTATAAAAACTACGACTCGGTCAACAAAAAACGAATTGCCCTATGCAAATCATGCAGTTGGAATATTACAGACGGAGACGCAACAACTTCCAACTTCGTTCGACATTTGAAGTTGCACAAAGAAGGGTAAGTTTTGAATGTAAGCTAACGTTTATTGGCTAAGTAACGTGACTTTTATTTGCTGTGTAGTTAAATGAGTGAGGCTGTAAACTCACTGCTAACGTTATAACCATAGACATCTTATAAGGGTACGCAGCATCGAGCGCTACTGCCTACAGGCGCAGACGAGACGCGGGGCCGCCATCTTGGAGTGGTGATCCGCTCCACTAGTGCAGGGGTCGGCAACCTTTACCACTCAAAGAGCCATTTTGGCAAGTTTCACAAATTAAAGAAAGTAATGGGAGCCACAAAAACAATTTTAAAATGAAAAACACCGCATACAAGCATAAATGCTTTGTGCTATGTTAACCAGGGCATGCACTTTAATGTGGACATTTGATGTTAGTGCAGCCCGCGAGTTTTGAATAATTGGCGCTTGATAGCGTCATACTTGCTAACCCTCTCATTTTTCCCGGGAGACTCCCGAATATCAGAGCGTGATGACACTGCATTTGGCGTACTACAGCAAGTGACAGCAAGGCGTACTACCTCAGCAGCCACACATCTTACACTGACGGTACCAATACCCAGAATCCCATGCAGCCCTAACTCTTCCGCTCAACGCACGGAGAGGGGGGGGGTTGATGTGTGGGGGGATTTGGTGGTAGCGGGGGTGTATAATGTAGACCGGAAGAGTTAGGGCTGCATGGGATTCTGGGTAATGGTTGTGTTGTGTTTATGTTGTGTTACGGTGGGATGTTCTCCAGAAATGTGTTTTTCATTCTTTTTTGGTGTGGGTTCACAGTGTGGCGCATATTTGTAACGTAACAATGTTAAAGTTGTTTGATACGGCTACCGTCAGTGTAAACTGTGTGGCTGATGAGTAAGTATGCTTTGCTGTCCCCTATGTGTGCAAGTAATAACAACATGCAACATGCGGCAGGACTGGCACGCTGTATGTAAATGCTATAGAGGACAATTACTGCAGTGTAATTAAGGCACGCCCTTAATTTAGTAATTAGAGTGTAAATAGGATTATTTTTTCCCTGGGAGTAATCTATGAGAGACACTGACATCCATAAGTCTCCTGGGAAAATCTGGGGGTGTCCGCATGTATGTAGCTGAGCCGCATCAGAGTGGTCAAGGAGCCGCGGGTTGCCGACCCCTGCACTAGTGCAATTCATTTGTCAGGAGCAATGAACTGTCAGCGAATTTAATTCATCCTACCTCACTGAATACCACTCATTTTCACGCGCTTTTTTGTCGTACGTGTAGCTATGATAAAGGACACATGTTTTATTATTCATAGTTTGCTTAACAGTAATATAATATTCTTATACGCTATAAGTGACCAGACGTCCGAGATCAAAACTGGGAATATAATCCCAGAGAAGAGGGAAAAAAACGGTCAGCTATTTTTAAATTGAAGAAACAATATGATTAGGTTATATATACATGCGTATATCCTACATAAACAATGTATGAATACATTAGATATCTATATATCTTATAGACCGTATCTCTGTTGCTGCAGCAGCAGAGAGTTTATTCTGTCTTGACACTTTGTATTGATATTTTGTATTACATTCTTCCCTTAAATGATCATGTTTACAGTCATTGTTTTATATCTATTTTTTATGTATGTCGCTTTGGATAAAAGCGTCTGCCAAATACTTCAACATAAACATATATAAACACCTGTAAGTCTTTATATCAGCTAAAACCACCAATCTGTTTCACTGGATCCAGAATAAAACCAAATGCTGTCTTACCCAACAATGTTAGTATTTGAATATTGTTTCTTGAAGACTTATTCCTGGTTACAATTATACTGTTAAGAAAGTATTGTCTTATATTTTGCCTAAAATGAGAATGCATCATAATCAGTGGCGGCTGGTGAATTTTGTTTTAGGTGGGGCTGAAAGTTTGTAAACCAAACCCCTGTAGGGGCGTCATCCTCCCCCAGAAGATTTCTTTGTGATTTTCACATACAAATATTGAAGATCTTTGCTCCTTCTCAACTCTGTGGTAATATTATTTTCATAAAATACAACCAATAGTACATTAATGTTAAATCTTACTTGTGAAAAGTAATCACCCGATTCCTATTTTCAACAGTCCGCTCATTTAAATGATAATGATAAATGGGTTATACTTGTATAGCGCTTTTCTACCTTCAAAGTACTCAAAGCGCTTTGACACTATTTCCACATTCACCCATTCACACACACATTCACACACTGATGGCGGTAGCTGCCATGCAAGGCCCTAACCAAGACCCATCAGGAGCAAGGGTGAAGTGTCTTGCTCAAGGACACAACGGACGTGACGAGGTTGGTAGAAGGTGGGGATTGAACCAGGAACCCTCAGGTTGCTGGCACGGGCACTCTCCCAACTACGCCACGCCGTTGAGCAAGAAAACGCTGAACACCATCTTTGTTTTCTACCTGTCAACCGTCAGTTTAGGCTGCTCGCCGGCTCCTCATCACCACTTCAAGATGGCGGCCAAATTTCTCGCATCACAGCAGCCAATGCTGCGTCTACTTATAAGATGTCTATGGTTATAACGTCATTGCAAACACGGCAATCTGTTGCGTCCACTGCAGTTCGCTAACCTTATTCATACTTTTTGTCAAGTGATTTTTTTTAAGCAGGGTTGCATGAGGTACCTACACATAACGTTACGTTAGTCAATGTATCACACACAGCAACGTAACGTTAGACGCATTCAGCAGCACCGCGTATTTTAGCCACCTACAAAAACACAAACATAGTCAAATAAA